>NC_143018.1:138668137-139026125 GCF_055824585.1 Amblyomma mixtum | reverse complement strand
CTTAAAATGAATTTTATTTCGAGTACTGGCTCGCCCGGGAGTGTGGCGAATTGCTGTCATCCTTCCATAGTCGTTTCTTTTGTTCTTAAATATCTTGGAAACAAAATCGTCTTGCGGTGCCTTCCAGTCTGAAGTACAAGAGAAGCCCAACGGCGGTTTTTGAGCCTCCGGCAAGCTCGCTTTTACACATTTCAGGCATGTGCCACAGTGTTCAGCTTCTACTGACCGTCCGCCCCTCCCCCCACCCCCCAAAAGGCAGCATCTCACTCGTTCACAGCACCGCACGGTATCTTATGTACTTGCGGTCACTCGTCAAGGTTCAGGCCGAGCTGGACGGCACTAAGTGAACGATGTCCAAGCCGTCAGGTACACTCACAGTTAAGTAAAACGCGGAAGTCGCCTCGACTCTCACTCCCCAATGGCCCAGCAATACGTTCTATAATCGTTTATACACAAAGATCGATGAAAACGCGAAGCAAGTAGGCGAGCTAATTTACCGCCCACTCTGCAGTGAAAGAGGAGCCGTCCCTCAGTGCGGAATGTGGGGAGGTGCATTTACGGGAAACGTGGCAGGAAACATTCATTTTTTTTACGCCGAGTACTTTGCCTGTTCTTTGAGCTAGATTAATCAAACGCTGAGTTCTCAGAGATGTTGGGAGAGAGACGACTGTCACTGGACGCAGTGCAATCTGAAGGGCATTTGATTCAAATATTGCCTCCATAACGCGGTGTAGGCAACTTGTATATGAATCATGAGCCGCGGCTGAAATTGCCAGTTTAAAGGTACAAGGCGTACGCGGAGAAGAAATCTGTCTGCGAATACCTCTACAAATTCCAGGAATATGAGAAGGCAGTCGCGCATTTTGGACTTTGCTTTGTTGACGCATATGTTACTAGTGGCATTTGTATGTTCTGCCGCAAACTGAGGACATACGCAGCCGCCGTAGACAACCACACAAGATTTCACTGAACACGAAAATCAAGGCCTGCTTGAGTTTCTACGCCGCTTCCAACAGCTGCACGAACGATCGGACCCCGGAGTACCTAAGGCGTATAAGGCGGCTGATGCCATACACCTATGATATCCAGAGTTGCAGCCCTACATCTGGTGACATCCGTTGACGGACTTCAGTGATATGCCGACAGAGGTGTCCTGCATTGAGGCGTAATTCCTGGCGGAGCTCCAATACCAGCCACCTCCCATCAAGCAGTCTGTTGCATGGAGCGGAACCTCGGCCGCGCCAGGCTCATTGCCCAGTTCCACACAGACTTCCTTGCAATAGACGCACCCGGCTGTCAGCGCCCAGTTACCCTGGATCACTTTCAGAATCGCGCCAATGGTCAGCTTCCCACCACTCAAGGAAATTTCCTACCTCACGCCTTCACTTCAGGTAAGAGCCGATTTAATCGTGGTCATGCTGATCCAGCTCTTGCATCATTTGCTGAAGAATTCGAAACTATGTGACCCCGTGCCTGAGTCTGGCACCGTGCAAGGCAAAGCCTTGCTGATGCTGATGCTCCCGTTCGTCCCCTTCGGCTAACAGTGGTTGCCTCGACCCGTTAGCCTCGCGCCAACGCAGCAGTACGCAGAAATGATCAGCACCGACCTCACAGCTCTTGACAAGCTTCCCGGTGTGGCTCAAGCCTATGGCCGCAGTGCCTATGGGTGCACCGCCTGGTAGTGTGCCGCTAGCGGGGGAGACGGCTGGCCAGCGCTAAACACGAGGCAAGTACGGGCCTACTCGCCCCAAGGGCATGGCATGGGGCATAGTATTTTGGTGGGCGTGGCATCGGGCTACCAGGAAGCTGAGCCGCGGCCATCCTCTGGCGAAGCAGAGACGAGCATTGCCCCCCCCCCCGGACGAAACCTGCGCAGGTGCTGCTGGTGATGGCCCCATCATAAATACCACCCATTGCGCTTGAATGACGGTCCCCAAAAAATGGAAGAACGAACGGTGAGTGCTGTGCTGCCAACTTCTCGTTGTCATGAAATCCGTGCTGATAATGCACCGCTGCTGGAAGTCAGAATTGCCGGAATGGAAGTGCCCGCTCTGCTCGTCTCAGGTTCTACGGTTTACGCTTGTGGGGATCGCGTTAAAGACGTCTCCAAGACAAAAAACGTCCCCACTTGCGCATTGTAAACGCTTACCTTCGTATGACGTCGCGTCAAGCAGCACCCGCAACTTCAGCAGCCCGTTCATGAGTTACCATCAATTGGCGAAAGATTAACAGCGGTTCCGACTTCTTCCCCGACTTTCCTGCCTAGTGATATTGAGCGGTATCTTCAGAGCAGGGGCAGAAATGGTTAAATCTGTGCTGCCGCATCTACCGGTAAAGCACGACCAAACAAGCTTTTCTGTTCATGACTGAGCCGCCTGAGCCGCACTCACAGTTGCTTGCCACTAACAGCCCTTCGATCAATGCCATAGCAATTGGTATTCGTTCTGTTTTGAACTGCTTCCGGGGCCGCAGGAGGAAAGCTGCAAAATCGACAGAGCACTCAGTTATTTACCACAGTGTTCACGGAGGCTCCTTAGAAAGCCAACGTGCTGACCCACAGGATCGACACCGGCTACTAGCGTCGGATGAGATTCAAATTGTGGGCATTGAGCATACAGAGGCGACCTCTTCTGGATGGAGCTCTCGCCTTTATGGTAGCCACCGGTGCAGTAAGGCACTCAAAAAGCCCCTGGGAATCTTTCGTTGTTTTGCGCCTAAGAAAAACGGCGCAGTGTCGTTGTGTGCCGATTGTTCGCGGCTGAACATTGCTAAAATCCGAGGCTCGTACCCCTTCCCGTCAGTCCACTCTGACATGTATTCACTTGCGGCAAAAAAGTTTTTCACTACCCTTGATTTAGCAGTGGTTTGCTGCACGACTGTGACTGACCACTGTGACATCGCGAAAACTTCATGCATTTTCGATCGGGCATCGCTCTAATTTGTGCGAATTTCCTGCTGTTTGTGCAATTTATGAGCTACCTTCCCGAAGTAATGAATGTTTTGCTCCGAAGCGATAAATTTAAATACGCTATCTGCCGGCTTCAATGTTCGGCTTCCGGCCAAATTTATGAGCGCAGGGCGTGCTGCTCCAAATCAATAGGGAAGTCATCGACACCCCCTTCGGGAACGCGTTGGACAGGGCTATTTTGGCACTGGACCTGAAGGGGGCTTTTGACAACGTTAAACATAGCAAAATTCTTGACAATTAGAACGCCACCAATTGCGGCGAGAAAACGTCCAGATATGTACAAAACTTTTTAGACAATAGGAAAGCTTACATGGTCTGTTCTGAAAGTAGTAGGACTCATTTTTTTAAACAAAATTTATTCAAGAGAATAGTACAAACGATTACAATTTTTCAAGATAGCACCCTTCCGCACCTACTCACTGCTGCTAATGAGTTTTACAGTTTTCGTACGCCTCCAGGAACGCCTGGACCGGAATGCTGTTTAGCTCCCTCGCCACGGCCTGTTGAACCACCTCTACCGATCCGTGATGTTTCCCCTCGAGCGTCGATTTTATTCTCGCGAATAGAAAAAAGTCTGGCAGGGCCAAGTCGAGGATGTAGGGGGCTGAGACAGCGTTGCCGCCTTGTGCGCGACAAAAAATCGGGGTCCTCATTCAGATGACTTCGATGATCCTACCGGTTGGCCTTTTCCTCCTCTGACAACACTCCCGGCACCAACTTCGCGCATGCTTTCCTCATGGATAAGTTTTCTGTAACGAACCCAAAAACTTGGGTTTGAGGAATGCTCAAGTCATCAGCAATCATTCTGATAGATCACTGTTAAGTAAATGTTTCCCTCGCTACACATTTTCGTTGGTCTTGCTGGTCGAAGGGCGTCTGAAGCGGTCGTCTTCCTCCACTCTTTCCTTACCTTCTCGGAAAAGCTTGTGCCTATCAAAAACACCTGATCTGCCCATGGAAGCGTCACCGTAGGCCTCCTTAATCATGTTGTGAGTCTCTTTGCCCGTTTTACCAAGATTTACTCAAAATTTGATCGCGTATCGCTGATGCAGTAAACGCTCGACGATTCTGCGTGACGAAACGTTTAGACGGGGGTTCACAGTACAAGCGACCTCCTCTTTTTAACGGCCGACAGCCGACTGCCGATTTTCCACAGCATTCCCAATATCCCCCTTCAACGATCCTGCACGCGCAGACCACCTCTCGTCCGCCCGTTCGCCCAGGAAAGAACCAGTCCTACTACTTTCAGAACTGCTTTTCTAATCAGTTGTCTTTAAACGATAACATATTCAGTAATATTCTAAATTGATCAACACCACAAAATAAATAACTTTAAAAAAAATCCCCTGTGCCCCTTGGTTTCTGTGGCTGTTGGCTTCTGTCATATTTATAACGAGCCCCTCATCCCCTTCCCTTGTTTGCTTAATTGCTTAGCGAGGGCCTCGATTCTGGCAGCCTTGACGCCTTAGGAAGCATAAGAGGGTTCTCACGCAGCTTCCACCCTCTCCGTTCGATGACGTTCTACGTCACACCTGCGGTAACTCAGGACTTTCTACGTCCGCCGCTTGTGAACGTGGGTGGCGCTGATGAACACTCTCAAGGTTAGGTTACTTGTAAACATAAATACCCCCGAAAGCAGAAGAATTGACAGCCGTCGCCGTAGCTCAGAGGTAGAGCACCGGACGCGTAATTCGGAGGTCGTGGGTTCGGATCCCACCGGCGGCAGGTGGTTGTTTTTTCTTCTGCTTTTCTAATCAGTTATCTTTAAACGATAACATATTCAGTAATATTCTAAATTGATCAACACCACAAAATAAATAACTAAAAAAAATCCCCTGTGCCCCTTGGTTTCTGTGGCTGTTGGCTTCTGTCATATGTTTTTTTATAGTTTGAGTTGGGAATGCAGCGTAATAGCATTCAAGCAGCTTCTGAATAAATATATCATAAGCACAGGACGAGTCATTTTCACCATATACATCTACCCAATTAATTGTAGACAACAAGTGACAAAATCTGGAGATGCTCTTTTCATCATTAACTCTGCGAGCGTGAACGGCTTTGTTCAATTTGGTCGTATCAGGAAAAAGTGAAAAGAAAGGCAAGTGATCACTAATCCCAGAAGAAAAAACACCGGATATGCAACTCTGAGGTGGGAAATTAGTGAAGCACAAATCAATTAATGTTTCAGAGTGCAAGGATATGCGAGTAGGCAATTGAATAGTATTGTCACAACCATTAGACAGCATTATTTCATTTAAATTAATCTTCAGAGCGTTATCCTCCAAAAAGTTAATATTGAAGTCACCTAGCACAATGATACGCCAGTTGTTTTGGTTTGCAAACTTCAGAAAACAATCAATGAAGCGAAAAAAATTGTCAGAATTTCCTTTAGGGGGGCGATACACAACCATAATAGCAACTCTATGAAAAGCAATGCAGACAGTTTCAAAATCAGTACAAACAAGTGAATAATCCGACAAGACCTCAAAGCACAAATAATTTTGCACATATAAAGATACACCACCACCACGCTTCCATCTCGAAATACTGAAATGATTATGTAACCAGGAAACTCGCTGACATCTGCATTTGAGGTAAACCATGTTTCACTGAAGGCAATCAGGTCAAAATTAAAGTTCAGTTTAGTTAATTCAGCTTCTACTTCTTCTGATTTATTTTTTAGGCTTTGACAGTTCAAGTGGTAAAGAGATAGTGTGTTGCGAGGATTGTAAGCACCGTCCTTTAGAAAGTCGGTGAATGACTCGGCAGTAAAATAAGCCATTGTTGAGCAGGTGTACTGCGCAGTCTCGCAGCAACAGTGATTAAACCATCTTATCTTAGTGGTAAAGAGATAGTGTGTTGCGAGGATTGTAAGCACCGTCCTTTAGAAAGTCGGTGAATGACTCGGCAGTCATATTCAGAGCTAAAAATGTGTATCTTGCGACTGACCTCACCTTGACACTTGGTAATAACACAATAGCAATAGTGAGTGCTGTAAAAACACTCGGCGTTTATTTCAACGAATTCATGCTATGGAACAATCACGTGGACCTGATAACCACTAAGCTAGCTCGTGTTGTAGGAATATTAAGAAAATTTCAGCGCACATTACCAACTAAAACAAAGATCGCAATATATCATGCTTTATTCGGGTCTCAAATTAACTACTGTAATTTGGTGTGGGGAACCACAACGTCTACATGTAAAAATAAACTTCTGAAATTGCAGAAGGCTGCGATGAGAGCCATAGTGAATGTATCTTATATGTCACACGTTAGCTCCTATTTCTCAACATACCACATCATGGAGATCGGAAAAATGTACGAATTTCGCATTCTTAGGTCCTATAAAGTTCAGGTTAAACAAAACAATATGTTATTTAGAGACATCGCTAACTTAATTGAAAATCCCTCAAATTACACAACACGATGCCACGAACACTGGCACGTTCCGCGTCCGCGCACAAACTATGGCTTTGAAACACTTTACTATGCTTTGCCATACACATTAAATAAATTTAAAGTTACACAACAAAATATTAGCAGCTATTCTTTTTCTTTTAAAAGGTTAAAAGAACTTTTTTTCTAATGCACCTGTATATCTGTTGCATGAGTACCATTATAAAGTGAACATATAATAATGTCTTGTATTGTATTTGCACAATTTTGGTTGTATTGCACTGCTTCTGGCTGATTTTTGTTATGTTATCTTCTTAGTGTAATCTGTGTTTTCTGCCCTGCACTGCCGAGTATAGAAGGGTAATGGGAGCTTTGTCAAGCTGCTCTTCAGCGGCTTTTACTCCCATACACCCCAAACATGTATGTAAACATGCTTGTTTGAAATAAACTCATACTCATTATCAATGTCCTCCTCAGAAGCGATCCTGATGGCTCGTGCACCAGGTTGCTTTCGAGCGTAGATCTTTCCTTTCTTTGACCAGACGAAAGTGTACTTCATTTCCTTAGCCTTCATTTTAGCGAGCCACAGTAAATTCCTTCGAGAAGCCGTCAGGTTATCAAAGAATCGAATGTTATCTTCGCATTCTTTGCGCTTTGAAATCCAGTCTGTTTTTGTGGATCGTTTGGCAAAACGGATCAAAACCACAGGCACCTTGTCAGGTTGAGATGGAAGGCGGTGTAGCCCTTCAATGTCCTTTGCTACAAGTGTGGGCAAGTCAAGCTTCATAGCAAGGCTGTTTACTTTGCTCAGTAAATCTTCACCATCTGTCACAGGCATTCGATGTATTTCCATGTTTTGCCGCCTACTGTACTGGCTCAGGTCGTTCAATTCCTCACGCAGTTTTCGAATTTGCTGCCCGTCCTGGTTTGCCTCAATGTCGTCAACTCTCTTACGCAGAAGCTCGATTTCCTTGTCATGCCTATTAGATACTTCGAGCAATTTGTCATACGTGTCAGACATATGTTGTACAGACAATTCAATGCTTGAAACGGTTTCTTTCAAAAATGTCAGATCATCCACTTTGGCCGTGAGGTTTGCCAAAGACTTACTAATCTCAGCAAGCTGTTTGCATAAGACAGCAGAAGATGCATTACTGCTGCTATCATGACTGCGAGACGCCGAAGATCGACATGTGAAGCATTTCAGGGTTTTTCTTAATTCAGCATTTTTTTGCTTTGAAACTCCGCACCCCAACCCCTGCACACTTCCCTATATGAAACCTTTGACAGCAATCCGCACAAGTCATAAATTCTTCACCATCTATAATGTCTTCGTAGCATGCAGAACAACGATCAAAATTTTCAGATGACATTGCAAGCAAGACACTAGACCCTAGGGCAGCAGTGGCAGCAGTGGCGGCAGTATGCACTGGCAGCTTAACAACAGTAAGAAAAGACAACTAACCTGCAAATTCAAAACAGTTGTTCGACCACTCTTGTGCAGCAACGTGCCACCGCCACCGCTGCCCGATGTGTGAAGGCTCTCGACGACTTGCGCAGCTTTATAGCCAGAAGGAAGGGGCGTATCTTCACGTGATGACAGCACGATAGGCAGCCGCACACGGTGCGTCAACGAAGCCAGCAGAATGCAGATCGCGCTTGATACGGAAATTCTTGCAGACGGACAGCAGCGAAGGAACTGCAAATTCAAAACAGTTGTTCGACCACTCTTGTGCAGCAACGTGCCACCGCCACCGCTGCCCGATGTGTGAAGGCTCTCGACGACTTGCGCAGCTTTATAGCCAGAAGGAAGGGGCGTATCTTCACGTGATGACAGCACGATAGGCAGCCGCACACGGTGCGTCAACGAAGCCAGCAGAATGCAGATCGCGCTTGATACGGAAATTCTTGCAGACGGACAGCAGCGAAGGAACTGCAAATTCAAAACAGTTGTTCGACCACTCTTGTGCAGCAACGTGCCACCGCCGCCGCTTCCCGATGTGTGAAGGCTCTCGACGATTTGCGCAGCTTTATAGCCAGAAGGAAGGGGCGTATCTTCACGTGATGACAGCACGATAGGCAGCCGCACACGGTGCGTCAACGAAGACAGCAGAATGCAGATCGCGCTTGATACGGAAATTCTTGCAGACGGACAGCAGCCAAGGAACTGCAAATTCAAAAGAGTTGTTTGAGCACTCTTGTGCAGCAACGTGCCACTGCCACCGCTGCCCGATGTGTGAAGGCTCTCGACGACTTGCGCAGCTTTATAGCCAGAAGGAAGGGGCGTATCTTTACGTGATGACAGCACGATAGGCAGCCGCACACGGTGCGTCAACGAAGCCAGCAGAATGCAGATCGCGCTTGATACGGAAATTCTTGCAGACGGACAGCAGCGAAGGAACTGCAAATTCAAAACAGTTGTTTGAGCACTCTTGTGCAGCAACGTGCCACCGCCACCGCTGCCCGATGTGTCATCGTGCTCGTGACGTTCACGGAATGCCATAAGGACTAGCACGCGCAGAAACCGGAAATGGCCTTCGTAAAAAAGGAAACGGTAAACCGGCCTACTCGTTTCCCCCTACAGTTATTGTTCTCGGTCGCGAGCTGCACGGTTGGTCGCATGTGCAGTGTGGTCGTGAGACTAGACCAGGCCTGTCGACGTGACTGAGCTAAGAGCTACCGCAGTCGTTCGCAAACCACGAAGGCACATGTGGGCCACCAGCCGGATGGCACGTTTTGTTATTTTGTTTTTATTTATTCAATACTGCCAGCCTTGATAGGCCCAGACAGGAGGGGTAGCAATAAGGCAGGGCAACATATTACATCACAAATTAGCATAAAAACAAAAGACCACACGTGTATGATTCGAACACAAAGGCTCATTGAATACAACAAACATTTTCGGTCAACGTTTGACATCCGAAATACTTTCCGCTTACAAAAAGCTGGCAATGCTGTCAGGGCTCTTTAATCAACTCAAAGGAAGCTGGTTCCCCTCCGTTATTGTTCGAGAAAAATAAGGATATTTAAGAGTTCTTGCCGGATAAAGAGTTAACGACGAGGCATAGCGGTGTCCTGTAAATCGCGTGACTAGTGGTTTTATGTGCGAGTCCGGACTCTTGATCATTTGCTATTTTTCAGCAATAAGAGAAATTTTACCGCAAAATATTTGTTCAATTTTCAAGTGTGTGTATGCAATGATCATTCATTAATGCTGTTGGGGAATCGGGAGTACGGAATTCCGAAAAAATAAAGCAAACTGCTTTTCGCTGAGTCATCTCTAATGCATGGCTATCACTTTAAGTGAAGGGGTATCATTCATACAAGCATATACTAATTTCGGTCTAATACAGCCAAAGGAATTTTAATAGGAAAAAAAGATGAATGACTGATGCATAAGCTAGAAGCTTCGCTGAGGGGGGGGGGGGGGAGGGAGGTCGTTTCAATTCGTGTATCAGGAAATGTAGTTTACGGAAGGATGACGCACAAATGTTAGAAATATGAGTGCTCCAACTTAAGGTACTTGTTTTCTGACACCAAAATGCTTGTACCGTCTTACTTCTGAAGGGGCTGTGATTATAGCATGTACTGATCAGATATACTGTGTATTTTATCATTTATTTTCATGAAAACGACTTTTTCAAGCCTTAATTGCAAGTTGTACCTGCGGCAGCAATTGTTACTATTGTTAAGGTTAGAGTTCAGCATTACTTTCTCTTGCGGAGTTTTAGTTTCGCTGTATAAAACTGAATTATCCGCAAATAGTCGAGCTTGAAATAGTTCTGTAATAACGTTAACAATATTATTTATGTAGACGAGAGCAAAATTGGCAGTAGTTTAGCTCTGGTTAAACCGAGTAAATCGCGTAGGCAATGGTGTGCGCCTCCTTCTGGCGATTCTTCGGCGCGTTGCCTTCACCTGGTAGCTTGCGGCGTTCCTGAGCACCTGACTGCTGAGATTCATCGGTGACCGATGACGTGCGAGGTACAACGTTGTCGCCGAGCTGCATCCTAAGCACGACGCTTTGCAATACGTTCTTCACGCTGTTCTGGCGTCTCTAGTGCACGTTGTCGCTTTCTCGCACCTTCTTGTCGTTGTCACTTCTCCTTAGAGGACTGCATAGCAAAGCATTCGCGCCAAGGCAAGCGCGCATTTATAGACGCTTAACAGCGCCGGAGCATGGGCGCCGCCATATTTGGTCACGTGACCACTCCGCCACGCTGCCAGGGAGTCCACAGAACGCCATCGCCCGTTCGGCAGTACGCCTTGTTCGTAGATAAATTGGTTTTTGAGGAAATGAAATGTATCTCTCTCTGTCGGTGGACACCTGTACCTCGCCTTAACGGGAAGGGAGGAAGATGGGAGTGAAAGAAGACAGCGTATTCACTAGACGTGCCTTTGTTCATTGCAAACGATCGAGCTGGCATGGCGGAGGAGAAAGAAGACGACGTTGTTCGAAGCGGACGGGTTCATCGATGTTCTCCGCAAAAAGGTTCAATCGGCCTCTGGCCGAGGTACTGCTCAGGCTTTGCCAGCAGTATTGACTACCGTATCGTTATGCCCCGACTCCCAACCGGTAAGCTGGTGACCGACTCCGTTTTCCTGCATGCAGACCTTGCCAGTCGCCCGTATAGGGCACACGATTTCAGAGACTCGCTGCGATACGTCGTGGACCTCAAAGAAATTACTTGTATTGCACAATTCCAGATGTCTCACGTCTGGATGGTGACTTGCAAATCGGCGCAATCAAAAGAAAAACTCGTGTCGTGCGGCGACCTCTTGGTGAAGAGCCGCCGCTGTGTTGTTGACCCGGAACAGAAAGAGCTGATGCTGAAGCTCTTGTGGCTTCCCGAGCTCTTTGAAGATTGCTTCATCCGTGAGCACTCCAGGCATACGGGAAGGTGACATCTATATGGGCGGAAAATTGGAAAGCTTCAGACATGGAGCAGATGAGAACTCTAGGCCGTGATGTCGTCCTGTCTCTTGTTGAAGGAGTCGAGGTTAGTGACGTTCCACATCAGCTTACTGGGTGCGGTATTCATAGCCTTGCTCTGATTCCTGGCTGACCACATCTGTGTCTACGTTGCAACCGCGTTGGACACATTCGTCTGCGGTGTAGTACGCCGGGGTGTGACGACTGCCGGCGGTTCGGCCACACAACGAAGGAGCGCGTCGTGACGTATGCGGAAAAGCTGTGGCATTGCGTGTGGCCCCCTGACGTTGCTCTACAGGAGCACATCATGGACAATACAGAAGTCTTTGACGCGACTGGGGACTTGCCAGTCGCCGCTATAGCTGAACCTTCCAGTGTCAGTAAGCCGGTTGTTCCCCAAAGTGCTTCCGCGGAGTGTAAAGAACCGGCGGATGGCCATGCAGCGCCGCCTAGGTGTGAGGCGCCGAGTTCTGCTGCTGGTGGAGAACCAGTCGTCGTCGTTGAAGCCCCTACGGATACCACGGCGGTTACTTCGTCCTGTCATTGCTGGCCAGTAGTTTTCGGATCAGGGCCTTGTTCCAGTGAATGATGAACCTGGTTCCGCAGACGAGCCGCCTGAGAACCGCCGCGAGTCCTGCGCTTCCGAACCGAGTGACGATGAGGACCCAGTGAGCAGCACGCATCGCCGTCGGCGTCGAGCGCCGAGGCACAAGGGGCAGTGCCGACGTTCGCGGTCCAGGAGGCCTGGCGGTGTGTCAGAAGGCGGCTTCGCCGTCAACCGCCAGGCACATGGAACTGAAGGCATAATTTGTTAGTCATCATGGCTGCTTCCGCAGAGTTAGTATCCGCACCACTGAATGTACGTGGCCTTAGGTCTCGCTAGAGGCAGGCTCCACCGAGTGTTCTGCAGCAGGCATCTTGATGTTATCGCCGTCACGGAGACGAAAATTGAAAGTGAGGAGGGTACCGAGGTGGCCCTGCAGCCCTTTTTATCAGAATATAATGTCCTCGTGACGCATGCTGTGGGCTTTTCGGCGGGCTGCTGTTTGTTTCTGCTCTATACACTTCCCTGTTTGGGCTTGACTTATAATGTCAATAATGAGGACAGGTTGATATGCTGGGATTTTCTGCTCTATGGAAGGCCATGGCGAGTAATTAATACTGTAATTAATATGCATTTGATACTGTACCAGAGTGCATCAGTCTTTTTGAAAGCATAGCCAGCTTACTGGACTCTGACCCGCACGTTCTGCTAATGGGTTACTTTAATTTTGCGTGCGACCTAATTGATCGTGCCGGTCCCGATACACCTACGGACAGGAGCGGTTGATACCGGAAGTTCATTTCATTTCATTTATTTGTCCCTTAAAGGCCCGAAGGCATTACATAAGGGGGGCGTACATATAGGTTGGAGGGTAGTGGCAGAGAACACAAAAAAAGAAAGGGGGAAAAATACACGGGGTACAAAAGGAGTACAATAATATACAAACTAAAAGCAAGAAATAAACATATAAAAGAAAAGAAGGAACAGTTGGCACTTCGGTGTCGCAGTATGAATGATGTTTATGAGAAGTGATTACCCAGTTTCTCGCAGAAAAGGTGACGATCGGAGCATGTTATTATGTTGTCGGGAAGGCCATTCCAGAGCACTATGATGTCGGGAAAAATGAACTGCTCATAGCGGAGGTGCGGGTTTTAATGCGTGTGATTGGGTTACTGTGGTTTAGGCGGGATGACGTACGTGGGGGTGGCTGCGGCAACAAATATCTTGGTGAGCCATAAAAGAAAGAGTGAAAGAGGCATAGACGGGAAATAACACGGCGAGCTGGTAGCGTTTGAAGGCCGAGGGATCGTTTTAGTAATGTTACGCTAGCATTTCTTGAGTACTGCGATGTAATGAAACGGGCGCCGCGATTTTGATTGGCTTCAAGGTGTGAGATGAGATACGATTGTGATAGATTCCAGATAGATGACGCGTACTCCAATTTGGGACGTACGAATGTTATGTATGCCAACTTTTTTACTTCAGGTGATGCAGATTTTAGATTGCGCCGGAGAAAACCAAGTGTGCGTGATGCTTTGGAACAGGTAATCTGAATGTGAGTTGTCCATGACATTGAGGATGTGATGTGTACTCCTAGGTATTTATAAGATGATGTTCTGGTAACGGCGACCGATTTTATGTTGTAAGTGGTATCAATAACTGTGTTTTTGCGGGAGAACGATATGTCCTGGTTCCCGTTTGTTCACATGCATTCAGTGCCATTCTCACGCTCGCCTAGATGGAATTTATGCATCTTTCGCACTTGTATCCCGAGGATTGGTCTGTGACACTGTACCAGTTTCATTCTCTGATCACTGTATAGTGGTTGCTCGCCTTGGAGGTAGTGTTTGTTCAAAATTTATGCCGAAATGGGCGCTTTGGAAGCTGAACTCCTCAGTACTCATCGATCAAGAATTTGTCATTCGTGTCCGCTCGCAACCGGAATCCTGTTTCTCGAGCAAGCTGCCGTTATTCGCCGCTTGGGAAATGTTTAACCAGGACGTGCGTGCTACAGCTACAGAAATTGGTTCCGTGAGGTCCTTTTATCGGAAACATCAGGAGCAGGCACTCTGCAAAAATATTTACCACCTGTATGAAATTGAAACTAGCCCATGAAACTAGCCCAGCAACAAGTGTTACTTGTGTATGAAATAGAATTCAAAGCACCTGGTTTATGTATGGATGAATTTGCTAGTATCAAAAGTGAGTTACAAAGATTTGATGCAGAACGCTACAGGGGTGCCCGTGTTCGATCTCGTACCAAGCGTGATCTGCAATGTGAGCACCCGACTCTACAGGCTTTGCTTGTTTAGCGCCGTCATGCAACTGCAAAGTTTATTTCCGGGATGTTGCCCAATGGCAAACTAGTATACAGCACAATTGAGGTGATGACCGTATTTATGGATTATTACACAGGCTTATTTAGTGCTTCACCTGATGCACATAATTCGGACAGTTTGGTGCGTTTCAGCACCTTAGTGAGCCCTTTATCAGAAGACGATTGTTCTTTTATTAGCGGCTCTTTGATGCAGGAAGAGGTGGAACATGCAATTGATAAGTTACCTGTCTCAAAAACGCCTGTTCCTGACGGAATTTCAGGCGAATTTTACAAGACTTTGAAATCTATTCTCACTCCTGTCCTGCTGCGGGCCTTCACGGTGGGGCTGGATGTAGGGGTCCTTCCTCAGTCTGTTAAAAAAAGCCACACAGTAGTAATTCCGAAAAGTACTGATGAAGGAAAACTGCGCTCCATAGAAGGTTACAGGCCCATTGCATTGGCAAATGTGGATTACAAAACTTTTGCTGAAGTTTTGTCAAATCACCTGCAATTCACGATTTCGGAACTCATTGGATCTCACCAGACGTGCGGTCTGAGAGGTCGCTCCATTCAAAGTAATGTTCACTCAATTCTTGAAAATTCCTCCAGCTGTCATGAGCAGCTTGCTCTTCTTCAGATCGACCTTTCGAAAGCATTTTACCGCGCTCGCCATTCATTTCTGTCTTCACTTCTAGAGAGAGCAAACGTGGGTTCTACTGTACTTAAGGGGGTGCAAATTTGCTACAGCAGCTGTTCAACACGGTTAATCATTAATGGCCAGCTCTCGAACCCTGTGCCAATCCGCTATTCTGTGAAGCAAGGCTGTCTGATGTGTCCTCTGCTTTTTGCTCTTTACGTCGAACCGCTTTGTTCGAGCGTTTTGCGTAATAGTAACTTGGGCTCCCGGTTTTTGTTGATGAAGTCAAATTGCTGGCATATGCTGATGATCTTGCATTTTTCTCCATTGACAAGCCCAGTATTGGTGATGTGTTGTCCACGATAGATCGATTTGGCCTCGTTTCTGGAGCTCAAATGAATAGCTCCAAAAGTTCTAGCCTATGGTTTCGTTCATGGGGCACAACGCCGCCCCTGTGTGCTTGAATAAAATGGTGATGTGTGCCTCCTAAATATATTGGTCTTCCACTTCATGCCTACAAATCAAGTGCGCATTGCTGGAGAGAGCGAGTTCCGGCCGTTGAGCGTTATGCTGAGAACTTTGTATCGCATGGGCTTTCAATTTTTGGCTGAGCCCAGGCTTGCAACACCTTTCTGGTAAAAGGATTTATTACATACTCCAGGTCCTTCACTGCGCCAGACGGTACATACAGCGTTTCCGTCGTATATTTGCGACGTTTATTTGGTCTTCCAAATTTGAGCCCATGCGGCGTGATAACCTATTCAGGCCTGTTTGTGCAGGAGGACTGGGCCTAGAGCACCTGTATGTGAGACAGTTAGTTGCCCGTTTCTTCTATTTTCGGAATTGTTCCCATCCGATTATTGCAGCATTCTTGCAGGTTAACTTCATGACTCTACTTCCGAACTTAGTAGTTTCTTTCAATTTTAATGAACGCCCCCGTTTCCTAGGCTTTTTGCAGGAAGTTTTTGCCTCCATGCGTTTTTTTGACAGTTCGGTGTCCAAATGAGTACTTATATTCTGTTTCGGGCAAAAATCTATACAGAGATTTAATATCGACACTCTGCCCGCCCCCATTGTATCATTCTGTCTACTTTGGGCTCATGGGTCATGATGTGTTATAGCGAGTGCGTAAAATGCCAATTTCTGCCTGCACAAAAAAAAACATTTTTCTATAAATTGCACACTAAAATTCTACTTGTCGAGACACGCGGCTCGACAAGAAAAACATTTTTGTTGCTTCTGTAAACTGTCGATTGTGCGATGTGCCAGAAACAATTCAACAATGTTTTATAGCCTGCAAAGACGCGATTTTGTTTTGGTATATGTTGCAGAGGACGCTACAGAAAAATTTCCTCCTAAATTCCTACAGTGTGTGCTACCTTGTTGTTTCCCAACCTGACTCGGAACCCTATGATATGATTCTTCTGATTGGACTTCATAGCCTTTGGAAAACGCGCATGTAAGACCGCAACGTTGAACCTGTCGTTTCGCCCAGATTTCATTTTAGCCGAATGTTGCTGCAGGTAAAGCACATTTACAAAGACTTGGACATTTTACCAGATTGGTTTCCTCTCCTGATGCGCTGTATGTCCTCACCGGCGTTTTAGTTCTAATGTGCTTATTGACATGTTTGTGCCATGCAGCGCCTACCTTCGTTCTATGTAAATAGTTTTTTTACCATGTAAATAAATACCATGAAAGAAAAAAAGAGAGCTGGCATGGCGGAGTGGTTAGCGTGCTCGTCTCTCACTCCAGAGGCCCTGGATCGATACCCCAACTCGACCAATTTCCTACTCGGTGTTATTCTTTTATTTATCTGGTCTGAATATAAATGAGGCTAATTGCTTAATCGATATCATTCGAATGCCATCGATGCACTGAGCGCCAATGCTGCTAACTGCCGTTTGGCACTGCTCAAAGTTTAATCAAGTAAACACCGTATGATATCGATAATGCCTCCACAGGCACCACTCCGTTTCAAACGCTTCAATTTCGTTTCAGTGTGTAAGATACATCGAGTGATCCAAGGTGCTGACATTGTACGCTTCCTTGTTGTGTTGGAATAAAATTATGAAGACAATGATTGCATATTTCCTTGAACTGGTGCCATAGCGCAGTAACGTGTGATCCGTGAAAAACTCTAAGTCGAAGCTCAAAATAGTCCAGCACGCTCTCGTCGCCTGCGCGCAAGATCTTGACTGTTTCAGGTTTTGCAGGTGGCAGTTGGCATGGTACTTTAAAAACACATGAAAAGTACACCATTTTGTGATCTAATACACCATGTTCAACAGACACTACAAAATTATCAAGTGAGTGGCGAACAAATTCAAGATAGAGTATAGGACTAGAAGAGTCAGTAATAAGAGTAGGCTGTTCTCACTACCTTGTTTAAATTTTAGCGACCACTATATCAAATCTATATTTAGAATAGCAGTATAACATGGTTTCAAGGAGTGGATTGTCACAAATCATACCAGGCACAACGAAATCTTAGCCAGTATTATTCTTTCTTGAGTAAATGTAGCCGCATATTCATACAACTCACTCTGAAATTGCAATTGGGAGTCGGTTGCCCTATATACAACAAACTGCACAATAGTCCGCCGACAGAAATCAGCTGTGAGGGACACTTCCATGATTATATCCGTTGTAAAATACCAACGGACAATGGCTTTTCCCCGCAACAGCCACCCCACCCCCTGTCGACTCTCTATCACGATGAAACACTCGAAAACTGCTGGGGAGGATATCGTTATCAATATCCTCATGTAACAACATTTCGTTAATTCCACTACATGTGGGTTATATCTAAGCAAGTGGCTTTTAACTTCTCGCTTTTGTTGAAGATAGTTCGTGCGTTTAAGTTAATCAGGCGCAACTGTTTACCTTGTGGAACGTCACGTCAGTTAGTATACAAGGTGCGCTCAGTTTTCGCCAGTTTGATGCTTTGGTTTGTTTTATCATCCAAATAAAATGTCCTGTTCGACAATCAACTGGTCGTGAACTAAGGGTACTTCTTGTATTTCAAGTTTTATGCGAAGCATATTACTAGAGCTACACCACAGCCCGTCGAGAGCGGCGGTGGAGCTACCATTGACCTTGAGCGTGACCACGTGACACCACGTGACAACATGACGTCACAGCAGAGGAGAGATGGGCTGCCGGCTCGCGCGGTCGGCCGCGGCGGTGGAGGCTCCCCATCAGAGGCGCGGCGGCTGACCACGTGACAACATGACGTCACAGCAGAGGAGAGATGGGCTGCCGGCTCGCGCGGTCGGCCGCGGCGGTGGAGGCTCCACATCAGAGGCGCTGCAGCTGACCACGTGACGCTACAGCAGCGGTATAAAGCTGAGCTTGCCTCGCTCTCCGGGCACTTACGAGGCGGCCAGGTGTTGGGATGCCGCCTATAAGCAGGGCTGATTTCAACGAGAAGCGAAAGCTTCAGCGTTCCACAGAGACCAATGAAGAGCGGGATGAACGTCAACCAAGGAAAGCCATGTATTACCAAGCCTAGCCATCAATATGCTTCGCATCTGACTAGGCTTAACCTTAGCTAAGCCTCAGCCATTTTTTTCTTCTTTCCAACTTTTCCAGAGAAATGTTCGCTTCCTAAAAGTATCTCTGGAGTAGTCGCGCTGCACTGGTATTTTTTTACCCTTTAGCTTATAGAAGCTACTCAGCTGTTCTTGCTCTTCGTTATAATCCTGGAATAATACGACTATTGGCCGGGCACCACGGCGCCTCCCTAGCTTGTGAATCCTGCGAGCCTAGGAGTATTTTACATTAAGTTTGATATAAAGAAAAGTCGGTGATAACTATGTCTTTCAATGCAGTTCTTCTTCTCCGCATGGGTCCTCATCTTCATCTTCCTTTGCGCAAAAAAATAACCGATTCTCCATTTCTACAGCCTTCGCCTCAGAAAGCTTACTGTTTGCTCAGTAGTGTCAATAGATGGAGTTCGTTTTCCAGCTAGCTTTTCCGTTCGTACTGGAAGGACAGCGGCGACTGCCGTGTTCGCTCTGATGTTGCCTGGCTAGAACTTCACAGTCTGCGGGTGCATGCAGTTGTTACCTCGCCAACCACAGCACTCCCTTGTTTTTGTGCGCATTCCCTCGCCGCTTTTCTTCCGTTTTTTTATTCGTGAGGAGGAGGTTGGGGCGGGCCAGTCTTGTTAAGAGGGTGGATGGGATTGTCGGGCTCTACGGCCCTTTTCACTTACTTAAACTGCAAGCTCACTGCGGCAGTAATCGGGCTGCGTCCGGATGTAGGGCAGCTGCGCATGTCTAAACTATTGTTCGCGAGATACAAGATGTGATCGCTGCGGGGACGACTTGATGAGGGTAGTAAAATCAAGGGCGGGGACTCCCTGTGGGAGCACTGCTGGGGGCGCTGTGCTTCTGGCGGCGACCACGATCCACCGTGATGTAGGTGGTCGGCGGAGTGGCGCCTTTCTAGGATGTAGGCAGAAGGTGGAAGACGTATCCCCGAAAAGAATTAGCTGTATGCTGCGAAGCGAGCCACAACGTTTGATGTACCACTTTGAGCCCTCGCCTCTGGCACTTTAATCCATTCGCGTCTCAGTCTGCTTTGTTCTGCTGCGTTCAGGAGCTAGCGCCAATTTTGCAATGGCCAAGACATTTCGCTCTATGGGCACCGCCGCGACGTTCTAGGTGGTGCCCCTTTGGAAGCGTTCGTCCGGTCCGGAATACAGCGGTATTGATGACGCTGATTGTAGGTGCGTCACCTGTCGGCCAGAAGTGTTCGCGGAACTCATTCTTTGAAAGGCGAGGCCTGCAATACTACTCTAAGGAGGGATATTGGTTAGTCTTGAATGGGCTCCGCCGCCATTTTTTTTCTTATTTTGCTCTCGAGATTCGGATCTGTGATCACTATTTGCCTTAAATTGGAGAATTACCTTACCACATGCGGCATTTAACTACCAATTGTAAACATCTGCTCCTTTGCTAAAATGTGCAGCATTACTTTGACATTTTTCTAATTAAACCGCAGACACACCGTTATGTCCTGCCTGCTTAACTCACTCACCATGTTTTGCAGTTAATTTCTTGTGTGATTTAGCGAGGCAAAGGCATCGGTGAATCCCAGGTACTACGGTATTTTCTATTAACTCCTATCGCCAAGTGTCTCCAATCCAGTCCCCTTAATGCCACCAGCAAAGAGGTGGAGAAGAACGCTTTGGGGGGAGGGGTGCTCCCGTGCGTGACACTCTACCGTTTCGTAAAGTTATAGCTGACTGTATGGAGCACTATGGTAGCTTTGCACCCGGCGAAATATCTTCCAGTATTTTTACATGAGCCTCTTGTACAGCCTGATACTTGCTACGTTTCGGCTGAGTAAATTGCTGCCTCTAATCTTTGAGGCAATATAAAGGGACGGCCATATTCCCTCATTTTGCCCCTCCGCGGTGGCTCAGTGGTTACGGCGCTCGGCTGCTGACCCGAGAGATGCGGGTTCGATCCCGGCCGCGCCGGCTGAATTTGGATGAGGGCGAAATTCTAGAGGCCTGTGTACTGTGCGATGTCAGTGCACGTTAAAGAAGGCCAGGTGGTCGAACTTTCCTGAGCCCTTCACTACGGCGTCTCTCATATCCTGAGTTGCTTTGGGACGTTAAACCCCAATAAACCAATGAATCAATATTCCCTCATTTTTTACCATTTGATTTATAGTGTGAATATGGTCTATTGCCGAGTATCGTACAAAAGCCTGGCTGATTATCTGGCTGATTGTAGTGTAAGTTTATCCTGATTCTATTAGCGATCACCTTAGTAAATACTATACAGGTAACAGGCAGAAAGTTTTTTAGTCTCTATGATGAGTCACCCATGTTGTCGCCTGTGCAACCCGAAAAACCACCGTGGCCCTCGGAACGCAAAGGAAAAGCAGAAAGGAAACAAATATGCGCTCTTCTCGGGGAGGGACTGTATGCAGCCGGGCGGAGCCCGTTCGATGTTGGTGCCGAAAAACGAAGGTGCCAACTGTGCTCGGCTACCCAGGCCAGGCCGTGGTCGCAGACCCTGGAGACAGCCGCAACATGCCAGTAGCCAACTGGAACGGTGCGAAATCGTCTGTCTGCTAGAAGCACCGTCGTGAAGCTGCCGCATCGCTGCTGGCTTACCGGGCACCGTAGGATCATCGCCATCTAGCTAAGTCGTGCAGCCGGAACCACTTCAAACTCTGAGGCGTTTTCTGAAAGCGTTAGGCTTTCAAGTGACATAGTACTGAGTGCGTGGTTATTGCTTCGTGTGTTTCTCTCTTTTCAGTTTCTGTCTCTCTTTATTGAGAAATTTGTAGCGAACGGCTAAAGGAGACGTAAAAGGAGACCCCGTCCAACGCAGCTCAGCAGCAAGAGAACAGCACATAGAGCCGTGCACACACAAAAGAAAACTATCAACAGGTCGCCGATATAATACTTATAAAAATGGAGATTATTAATAATAAAAATGCAACCAATTGCATAAAACAACGGAAGAATTTCAAGAACACTGAGTGCAAGAACGCAGCGAAAATAGGCAAAAATAATAGCATATTCTCACATTGTCATATTTCCGCATACTGTGGCGCAGGTGGTGGGCCGATCACCACGGACCCCTCTCGACATCACTGGAGTCGAAGAATTGCCGGATTCCCCTGTTGTCTGAACAAATGACCAAACAAGCCGACGCACGTCCGACCGGAGCAGCCGCGCCCGCTTGACAGCGCTACCACGAGCCGCGGACGTTTTCCGGAAAGGCTGGTGAAGGCGTGTATAAGTGGGTCACCAATTACCAATGGGTGAGCAAATACAACCGATGGGATGTCACTCTTAAGCTGGCCAATGCAGTTTTCTTCCTGGATGACACCGCGTTAACATGGGTTGATAACCATGAAGCATCCTTAACGAGTTGGTACCGCTTCATGGAAGAGCTCTGCAGCTGCCTCGAGGACACCGCTGGCACACGAAAATGGGCCGGGAAGTCTTTGCATCTGAGACCGCAAGTACCTGGTGAGACGTGCACGACATACATAGAAGATTACTGAAGCTCTGCAAAGTCGTTAATCAACGTATGTCCGATGAAGATCGCGTTGCCAATCTACTCAAGGGCATCGCACAGGACGTCTACAGTTTTCTTATGAGTAAAGGCAATTCAGACTCTCCCACGGACATCATCAAGCACTGCCGCAACTTTGAAGCTCTTAGGCTATGTCGAATTGCACCGAAGTTCGGCCGCCTTCGTAACGTCATCACCGTCACTAGCGTGAATTTCCGTGAGCCTGTGAATGCTGCGCCTCTTCCTGACGCATTCGTCAAATCGTTTCTGATGAACTCTCCCGGCATCAGCTCTTGGGCGCTGCAGTGAAGTTCCGTATGAGAGCTGTTCTCTGCAGGCAGCTCCGGCCCATCGCTCTTCCCCTTGGACTTTGTCCAGTCAGGTCCCTGCCAGTGCAACTCGCATCGATTACGCCGACGCCTCCCGGATCACCCGCCCCGGCCCCAATGCGCCAGTTCGTCCGCAACGCCACCTGCGGCAGTAAGAGTACGATTGCCATTTCGTCACTCACTACGAGAAATGTTATTCCGAGTGTCCTCGCGACCCACCAGTTTGTTACCGATGTGGTCTGATCGGTCAGATCGCCACAGTTTGCCATCGTCGGGGCCGGATTTCCTGCTCCCAGCGAGAGTGGTCGAACCCTTGCCCGAGTCCGAAGGCGCCTGTTGTTCATGACAGTGTTTTCGCATTATCTAAGTGCCCATCCAGTTACACGCCACTACGCAGCGACTCCCCTGCCTCTGACCGAATCCTGACTCCACCTCCGCACCACACTCGCCGCTGGCCTTCTCCCCAACGTTGTCCCCCACTATCACACTGTCACTGGGAAGCTAGCGGTCGCAGGGATATCGATAATTCCAATTCCTTTGCCAATCCAATTGTTATGATAAAGAACCGCCTTGAAGCTTCAGTGGGCCGTATTTGCATCATGGCCTTAGTAGACATTGGTGCCACAGTATCGGTGATGAGTCAGCTTTCAAGAACCGTCTAGGTCGTAAAATAATACTCGCTTGGGATCGTGCTCTCATATTCCGTGCCGTAGGGAGAGGATCATTGGTTCCGATTCGTACTTTTTTGTAAATGTAGTGATCACTGGTCATGTGTTCCGAACTGAATTCACGGTGCTCCCTCGTTCTGCGCACATCATCATCCTAGGTATTCAATTTTTACACCAGTGTGGCGCCAGTCTCGACTTCGGCAGTGACGGCATATCTTTAAGTCTGGCCTTCAGTCAGATCTCATAGAAGACCCACTGGTGGTTGCCCAAGCGTTTTCTGCCTCCGCAGACGCCGTCGTTCCAGCCATGTCTGCCATATTTGTTGGCGTTGTGTCGTCAAGCACGGTATCTGACGCCTTCGACACTGGGGTGGAGCCTGGTTCTCTTAACTGCGCAAAGAAAGGTGCGCTGGCACCCCGCAGCCTCGTCCGTGAGACCAAAAGACCTGCTACGCTTTGGACTCTCAATTGCTTCAACGAACCTTGCGCAAAACCTGCCGGCTTTGAAGAGGGGATTTCTGTGCCAGCTTGCGTGCTCACTGACAATGTTCGGTCAAGCAGGTGCGAACCTTCCTCGAGAAGGATCTAACTGTGATTCCCGCCGATAAAGAAGGTGGATTTGCGATTTTATCCTTTGAAATTTTTAAGTCAAATGCCGATTGTGCTGTGTCTTCCTTGTTTGCTTGCCATGAGGGCATAAAGCTAGCTAAAGTTAAGAGGCAAGCGATACAATTACGTAACAAGTTAAACCTGTGTAGCCTCTCTAAGAGCATTTCGTGCGCAAAACAAAGACTTTATTCATGTATTTTTCAGCGCAAAAACGCATAAGCCGGAGGTGCCTTTTAGGCCTATCGTGTCTGAACAAGGGACGTGGCAAAGACAGGTGTCTCGTTTCTTGCAATGTAAGCTTAGCCTGCTTAAAACAGAAGACCCGTTTTTAGTAAACATTCTAGTGAAGTTCTTCAGTTTATGCAGACGGGTAAATGTGATAACCTCCGCGCTTTTTCTGTAGATATTAAGGACCTGTACTATTCACTGCCGCATGATATGTTAGTGAAATGTGTTGAGGAGTATATTCACCAGTTTGGAATTGTTGCCTTTCAAAACTCAGCAGGTATTAGCGCTAGAAGTTTTTTAGAACTTTTATCCTTTTATCTGAGGTCCACGTTTATCTTGTGGAATGAACAACCTCACCTTCAAAAAGAAGGGATTTGTATCGGCTCCTGCATTGCCCCGATCTTAAGTGACCTCTTTTTAGCAAAACTTGACAAAGCCGTTATGGACAGATTAGACAATATGCAGGTTACCAAAGTTTTTAGATACATTGACGATTTCCTGAATTTTATTGAAAGTGACCATGATTCCTTTGAATCGAAGGTTTTTAACATACTAACTGTCCTGAGACAAAGTTTTCAACCGCTTGTTCTAACTTTCGAACTGCCTTCTAATGACAAGCTTAGATTTCTTGACATTAGCATCAACTTTCACCCAGATCATACCTGCTGGGCTTATGAACCTCGCAATACCAAGCCTCTCCTGTCCTTCAAATCTGCCCACTCTAAACTGGTTAAAAGAGCGATAGCGAATCTGTGCCTTGAAAATGCCCTCCGAAAATCCTGTCCGCATTTGATGCGTGCAAGTTTGGAACAACAGTGCAGTTGGCTATCGCACGCTGGCTATCCTGGTCACCTTCAGATTTCAGTAGCGGAATGTTTACTAAGGAAATTGAACACTGAGGTGCATCTTTGTGCGCATGTGCCCTCAGAAAGAGAAGAAAAAATGGCAATTATCCCATACTTGCATTAATCGGATAGATGTGCCAGTTGTTTTCTCTGCCCCTCAAAAGTTAAACAGCCTATGCAAGGTAAACAAAGTTGATCGTCCTTTGGCCAAAAAATGCACAAAAAAACACCAAAAACCGTTTGTAGAATGCAAGGTAGGTGTGGTGTACCAGATACCGCTCTCATGTCGACGACAGTATGTCGGTCAAACCGGGCGCTGCCTGAATGACCGCCTCCGTGAGCATAATCGCAATGTAAGTAATAAAAATGAAAACGATGGAGAACTCGTGAAACATGGCAACGCAGGTGTAAAGTGTGAACCGTTACTTGACAAATGCTTTTTAGTTGGAAAAAGTAATGACAAGCGCACTCGTGAAATTATTGAAGCAGAAAATATAGGCAGGTTAGGAAGTGCCTGTGTAAGCACTCCTTCTGTCAGACTTTCAAAAAAAAGAAGTAGATTACCTACGCTCACAGTGATTTTGCGCATGCTTTGAGATTATACGGTACAAATTCATGTATAAATTGTTGTGCTTTGGTTAATAATAAAGTTGTTGGAAGTTAGCGCTGTGTGTGTCCACTCGTTCTTTTGTCCCTTGTCCTGTTTGCACTATTGCTCCGAAGAGGTATTGCTTGGACCGTGCCTGAAGAGCCCGGCCCTCACAATCACTAGGAGGAATCCCTAGTCTGGTACCCCTGTGGCCTCCGCGGTGGCCCGGGCTCTTGTCACCAGTGCTAGTTGGTCCTGGAGAGTTCCACAGCCGAGCGGGCAGCCTCCGAGTCCTCTCGGGTGAGGTGGGGGTGGGGTGGGAAAGCAGGATTGGCAGGGAATGCCCACACCATGCGGTACGTGCCCGCAAACACTTCTTCACAGTGTAGACACTTGCCCGTAAAGGCCGAATTGAAATGTTTAGGCACTGCCGGGCACAGTACCGCGTTGGTGTAGAGGCGAAGAAGCCAACGCTCCTCTGCCTTCTTGCGGCCTTTACAGGGGGGTGGGTATCGGCCGCGAGCGGTTTGATACAGGATAGGGATATTCCGAAAAGTAATATCCGGATTAAAATCAGTAGCCGGATCAGGTGGCGAGAGAGGCGATGCCCGGTGGTTAAGCGCGCGGGCGGTAGCGTCCGCTACCTTATTCCCTCTATCCCCGCATGTGCTGGGGCCCAGATGATGGCGCGCCGGGCAGGGATATCGCGGTACTCACATCTGTGTAATATTTGGAAGGGACGATCTGGAATTTGGCCCCGTTCAAAATTGTGGCAAGCTGCCCTTGAGTCTGTGATAATGACTCCGGACTCTGGATCCGCGGCTGCAAGTACGATAGCAACTTTCTCCGCGAATGTAATGTTGGGGGCACGGAAGGTGAGGCCCTGAACTGGGTTGTTTTGGTGGACAATGGCAGCCGTGTAGAAACCCCCATTGTGTGGACCGGCCGCGTCCGTGTAAAATACCCCTGGTCGAGTACTAGACTGCTCAGAAATGGCCTCCGCTCGCGTGAGGCGGTGGCCATCACGGGCATCCTTTGTCATGTTATTGGGCTGGGGGCGAACCTGCAGTGTGAAACGCCTGGCTTCGGGCATGGATACCCACTGCTCCTCTTGGGTTGTGTAATTCATGTGGAGGCGGGTCAGATGGCGGCTACCCGCAAGTGTTTTGCTTAACCGCAAGTATGGATTGCTGAGATGAGCCTCGCGCAGCTCCCTAGAGGTGTTCGTCATCCAAAGGCCGCGCAGACGTTGGTTGGATGTTGCAATTGGAAGGTCGAGAGCTCTCTTATAGATTTTGCGGAGAATCACTTCAAGAGCGTTCTCATCGCATTTGTGCAGGTGGAGGTACGGTGCGGAATACAGGATTCGGCTGCTTACGAATGCATAGGCCAGCCGCAGGGCGTCTTCGCATCGCAACCCCCCCCCCCCGTTTGTTTGATACCCGGCGGACCATAAGGCCCACCTGATCCCCCATCCTGTGGACTTTTTCAGCATGGTGTCAATCTTGCCGTTCCTTTGTATCTAGAGTCCCAATACTCTGATTTCATCGTATTCAGGTATCGGGCCACTAAGCAGGTAGAGGGCAATTTTGGTTGTGCACCTTGGATTGGGACGTATGTGCACGAATTCCGATTTGCTCGGGGAGGACTCAACGCCGCAGCGGTGTGCACAATTGTCCACAAATGCCGCCGCTTGCTGCAGGTTGGCCTCGATTTCTCCAACCGAACCACGTTGTTGTGTTGCGTGGTTCATCAGACGCGCGCTTTCATGAGGAGGAGGAGGAGGAAAACTTTTATTTCTATTTACAGTGAGAGGTCGATGGGGCGAGCCGGAAGGGCCCGCCCCTTACAAACACTAGGAGGGATCCCTAGTCCGGGATCCCTGTAGCTTCCGCAGCGGCCCGGGCTCTAGCTACCAATGCCTGTTGGGCATGGAGTTCGGAGCAGCCGCGCAGGGCAGCTTCCCAGTCCTCTCGAGTGGGGTGGAGGTGGGGTGGGTAGGCAGGATTGGAAGGGCATGCCCACACCATGTGATAGTGTGGGCACGCGCCCGAGAAAGAAGAATTGAAGTGCTTAAGTACTGCCGGGCACAGTACAGTATTGGTATAGAGGCGGAGAAGCCAGCGCTCCTCCACCCTGGTGAGGCCTTTACAGGGAGGGGGATAGAGACCATGAAAATTTTGATAAAGAGAGGTGATCTCTTTAAAGGTGATGGCCGGATTGAAATTGAATTCCGGATCAGGCTGCGGATGAGGCGACGCCCGGTGAATAAGCGCGCGGGCGGCTGCGTCGGCTGCCTCGTTCCCCTCAAGACCCGCATGAGCCGGAGCCCACACGATGGTACGATGGGTCGGAAACCCTGTGTAATCGCATGCGTGGAGAATTTTGAAAGCACGGTCTGGAATATACCCTTGCTCAATATTGCGGCAGGCCCCCCTGGAGTCCGTAATAATGACTCGGGACTCTGGATCTGCGGCGGACAGTGCAATGGCGATCTCTTCCGCAAATGTAATGTTTGGGGCACGGAAAGTAAGGCCCTGAACTGTAGTGTTTTGGTGGATGACGGCCGCCGTGTACCAACCCCCATGGTGTGGGCCGGCCGCATCCACATAGAAGACACCTGGCTTATGGCCATATTGTTGAGAAATAGCCTCCGCCCGCGCGAGACGGCGACCATCATGGGTGTCTGCAGTCATGTTCTTCGGAAGGGGTCGCACCTGGAGTGCAAAGCGCCAGGCTTCAGGGATGCGGACCCGTTCTTCTGTATGTGTTGCGTAGGATATGTGTAATCGGGTCAGAAGGCGGCTCCCCGCAGGTGTTTTGCTTAGGCGCAAGTATAGATTGTTAAGATGAGCTTCTCGTAACTCCCCAAAGGTGTTGGTCATCCCCAGACCGAGGAAACGCTTGTTGGACGTCGTTATGGGGAGGTCGAGCGCTCTCTTATACATCTTGCGGAGAACTACTTCTAAGCGCGCGTTCATGCGAAGGAGCAGGCAAGTTTCCAGGGGGGAACGCGGCGTTTATTCCCGCATGTTCGTCGGTGCATAGTTGGCCGAGAATAACCCACCCGTTGGTTGCGGCGCACGCCTTTTATTAGTTTTTGGCGCGCCTGCGCATTAGCGAAACGACGCCAGGTGAAACTGCCTCTGGGTGTGGTAGCACGTACGGTAAAATTAGGAGTCACTTTGGCGACTAAAGTGGTGCAAGGCGAAAGCCTTAGTACAGCATTCTGTCACGAATGTGGTTGTGAATGATGATTCAAGTGCTGCCAGCGAATGACGCGTCCATTGGCTGTCTGCGTGTGTTACTGATGTGTGGTTAACATGTTAAGCTTCGCCTGTAAGAGTGGAACGCGACAGCGTCTTGCAACGCTGCCAGGGAGTACACAGAACGCCATCGCCAATTCGGCTGTACGCCTTGCTGGACGGTAAATTTATTTTTTGAGGAAAGGAAATGTATCTCTCTCGCATATCTGGGTGGACACCTGCACCTCGCCGTAAGGGAAAGGGGGAAGATGGGAGTGAACGAAGACGCCGTATTAGCTAGACGCGCCTTTGTTCATTCCAAACCATTCTGCTGGCATTACGGAGTGGCTAGCGTGCTCGTATCGCACTCCGGAGACCCTGGTTCGATTCCCCAACTCGACCAATTTCGTTCTCGGTTTTATTGATTTATGCGGTCTAAGTAGAAAGGTTAATTAGGCTATTTCATATTTATATTATTGTATTTCTATCCATCGTGTTCTGTCATTCACCTGTCAATTGTTGGACTGTCTAGGATGTTCGACACAACGTATATGAAACGAGCAACGTCGAACTGAGTGGGGAAGTGCGTGGTGGTGGAGCGAACGCGGCTTCGTACTTATCTGTTTTTTTTCAGCAGCGTCTTCTTCCGTGGACGCTGTTGTCGCTGCGGCGCGCGTCTTTCTTTTCTTTTCCTCTTTCTTCTGACCTCTTCATTCTCCTCTATCTTAATTAGGCTAATTGATTAATTATCTTAATTAGGCTAATTGATTAATTAAGCAATTAACTAAACTCAGTCCAACTTAGTTGGAGCATCACTATACGATCCCTTTGATTGGTTGCATGGTTACTAGCCAAAGTACAATTGGCCCCATTTGAAATTCGCGCACTGTGATGTCACGAGCATTTCGACCAATTGAAAAGCGTGACATTTTCTGTCGACAACTCCTGCTTACAACGATGAGGCATTAAAGGCTTCCGCCTTAAAAGACAAAGGGCGCCGGACTGCCCCACAACAAACCCAGGGACCCAGTTTGGTCTGCCTCGATAATTGGGAGCAATCACTTGGTTACCGACTGCTATGTCACGATCACGACGTGGGCGAGCCACGTATTGCATAAACTGATTATATGCAACCCTTCCTCCCACCGCTGGCTTGACAACATCGAGTCGATTTCGCAGCCGTCGTCCTAGTAGCAAGTTTGCTGGTGACTCAGTTGTTGTCGCATGGGGCGAGTATCGATAGGTAAGCAAAAACTTGTGAAGCCTCAGATGTAATGTGCCCGCTACGCTAGACTTACGAAGAGCGTTTTTAAGTGTCTGAATAAAACGCTCTGCAAGCCCGTTTGAGCTGGGATGATACGGTGCAGTAAGCACGTGACGACAGCCCAATTCTTTCACAAAAAGCTTGAACTCTTCGGAAGTAAAGTGCGGGCCGTTATCAGTGAGCATGGTTTCTGGGGAACCAAACCGCGCAAACAGCTCTCTCAGTTTGGCTACTGTAGCGTGCGACGTAGTCGAGCGCATAAAAAACACTTCCGGCCACTTGGAATGCGCGTCTACGACCGCAAGAAACATTGCGTTCAAAAAGGGGCCAGCAAAATCTATATGTACGCGCTGCCATGGTGCTGTTGGCCAAGACCAAGGATGCAGGGGCGCATTGCACGGCTCGGAACGCTGTTCTTGACAATTTACGCAGGCCTTGACATGATGCTCGAGGTCCGCCTCGATGGACGACCACCACGCGTAGCTGCGCGCCAGTTGCTTGCTGCGCACGATGCAAGGTAGATGTACTATGGTAGCGTAGGCTGCATAGAAGCCCATACGTTCAAAAGATGGCGGCTCATGGTGCGCAGCCAGCGCCGTCTTCGAAATGCGTGGACAACTAAAAAGTGACGTCATAATTAAAACAAAAACTCGACGTTGAAGTCACGTGCTTTAATGACGTCATATTCGTGACGTCAGCGTCACGTGTTGCTTGGCGGGAAAAATAAAGTGCTGAACGCCGCGACGCTTCAGCGCGACACCCGACACGAGAACGAAGAAAGAAGACACGACCAGTGCCGACCACCAACGCTATATTTAGGTAGTCAGTTCTCGTTGTGCCTTTTTCCTTCGTCCTCGCCTCAAGTGTCGTGCTGAATGTCGCAGGTGTAGCGCTGAAGCGATGAAATGTGACGCCGCCAGACAGGTTATCGCTCGCACATCGTGCAAGCGCACACCTCTTTTTTGCGTAGGGGGGCCCCATGGCCACAGACGATGCCCTTTTGGGGCAAAAGCGACAGAACCGCACCGAACCGAACGAAACTACACAGAAGCGCTGGCAAAAGGGAAAAGCGGAAACTGCACGAACGATGCACACCAAGAACTCGAGCAACAAGCAACGAGGAAAAAGTAGGGCTAGTAGAATCGAGTTTCAAACAAAAGCAAGCAGAATGGTCAAAAGATATGACAAGGGCATGGTATGACATCAGAGCACCGTCAACCTTGGCATCGTCCTGCTGCCATTGCCGCTGCTCTGAGCGAACGCTGTCATAAAAATTTTTACAAAGCAAGCGCTATACTTTCTAACAAAATGCACAAAACTAAAACATTTTAAAAAGGAATCACTGCAATTGTTTTCGAATGCTCTTGAAACACAAAGTATGTCCTAATTATTTTCCTCTTCTAGTCATGTTTGTCCACTCATTTCATTTTGGCGCTATAGTTCCACCACTAATTTGATGTCGCTAGCACTTGTTTCTGGACTGCATTCAAGCTCCGGCTTCGTGACCTATTTCAATTGACCTTGCACGAAGCCTGGGCGCCCTTCGTGGAGTTCGTCCAGCAGCAAGTTGCTCAACTTTGCCGGCACGATCACTCACATCCCTAACATGATGCAGCCTTGGTGAACTGGGAGCTCGTTGCGTGTGTCAAAAAAGGCTTCAAATCTTTTTCAGCCACAGAGGCCGGCCACCCAACGTTTATGAAATCTATCGCTCTACAATTCAAGGGGTCCGGAGCTGTTGTTCGAGCAATGCCCTGGCTTGAAACTGGCATTGATTGCAACCGCAATGAATAAAAAGTTTCCTCTCTTTCTTGTGTTTCGTCTTTCACCACTGATAGCGGCCGGCGCGAACAGAAATCGGCTTCAGCGTTCTCGCTTGATTTTCTGAAGATAAGCGAATACCCGTACGCCGACAGTGTGACAGCCGAGTGCTGCAAAGGCGCTGCTGCGATAGTCGGAATATCGGTTTTTGGGCCCAAGATTGTTTGAAGCGGTTTATGGTCGGTGACTAATGTGAACGAACGACCGAAAATGTAGAAATGAAACTTCTTAACACCAAATATTATTGCAAGGGCCTCTTTCTGAAGCTGGCTGTATTTCTTCTCGGCATCGGCCAAGGTACGCGATGCAAAAGCGATTGGCTTTGTGCTGCCATCATCCGAAACATGAGAAAGAACCGCGCCTAAACCATACTGCGATGCGTCGCATGATAGCTGCAACGGTTTGCACGGGTCGTAGTGCGCCAAAATCGGCGGAGAGGCTAGCAAGCTCTTTATCTTGATGAACGCTTCCTGGCAACGCTCATCCCAGCACCACGGGGCGTTTTTACGTAGCAGCCTGAAAAATGGTTGCGCCACCATTGCTAGGTTAGGAAGGAACTTGCCGTAGAAATTGACGACTCCCAGGAACGACTGCAACTGCTGCCTGTCTTTAGGGGCTGGAGCCTTGCGGAGTGCGTCACCTTCTCCGTCGTTGCCGAGATGCCTTGTGCGCTGATTCTGAGTCCGAGGTAGCGAAGGTCCTGTTGGAAAAACGAACACTACTCTTTCTTGAAACGAATGCCTCTTTCAAGAAGTCGTTTTAACACAGCTTCCAGATTGGTGAAATGCTCTTCGTCATTTTTACCAGTGACCGGAATGTCGTCTAGGTAGCAGCAAACGCCGTGCAAGCCTTTCAGCATGGTGTCAATTATTCTTTGGAAAACCCCAGGTGCGGACGAAATTCGAAACGCGAGTCGATTAACAGCAAACTACCCTTTCCGCGTATTTAACGTGAGGTATTGTTTTGACGACTCAGACATGTCCACTTGCTGATGGGCCTGGCTGAGATCAATCTTCGAGAAATGCTTACCCCCCGACAAGGCTGTGAACAGGTCATCCACCTTTGGTAATGGTTAGCGGTCGACATCAAGGCGCAGGTTAACGGCCGTCTTGTAGTCGCCACAAGTCCATATGCTACCATCTTGCTCGATTACGGGTACCGCAGGCGTAGCGTATTCTGACGTCATAACCGGCGATATAATTCCCAGTTGTTCCATTTTGACCAATTCAGCGTCGAAAGCTTTTTGCAACGCGAACGGAACATTCCTGGCTTTAACGAATCTCGCGTTCATACCAGGTTTAAGAAAAAGTTCGGCACGCTCTTCCGTTATCGTGCCTAACTCGTCTTTGACAAGGGGTTGGTACTTCGCCAGCAATGCGTGAAGCCTTTTTTTTACGCTGTTCTCAGTAGGAGTGTCGGACCTGGTAATGTTGTTCAGGTTCCAGATTTTCGTCCACTCCAGGCGGACGGCGCGGAGCCACTCCCGGCCCAGTAGAGGTGGTCCCTTGTGGTCTACGACGTAGAGTGGAAGAATTGCAGAATGGTCGCCGTGCTGCACGTTGACAGAACAGACCTCCTGGGGTTGTACCAGTACTCCTGTGTAGGTACGAAGTTTAACTGTAGTAGGCTCCAGTACAGCCGAAGGAAAGAGCTGACGGAACTGCGTCTTTGACATGACGGAAACAGCCGCTCCCGTGTCCAACTCCATGTTCACCAAGACGCCGTTGATGGTCATCAGCACGGTGACAGGGTCGCACTCAGCTGCCGACACGCCGTTAAGACTGAGGGTCGAAGCTTTCCGCGACACAACCGTCAGCATGTTCACATTCTATTTCACTTGCTTTTTCTTAGAAAAAGTCTTACCACTGCTTCTGCAGACTCTCTGGAATATGCCCCTCTTTGTTGCAACTGAAACAGGTGGCGTCTAAGTGAGGGCATGCTTCACTCGTGTGTATTGGCGAACCACAGCGAAAACAGCTTTTGCGTGTTTTCTTCGCTGCAGCCTTTACCTTGTGCACATTGCTGACTGCGGCGTCGGTGCCGCGTGCTCCAGCAGCACTCTTCTTAGCCGCTTACATTGCAAGAGCCCTCTCCACCGCTTTCTGGCACGTAAGCTTGCTATCTTTCGTGAAAAGCACTCGCTGAATATCTTCCCGTAGCAGGCCACACACGAAGCGCTCCCGAAGGGACTCGTCAAGGGCGCTTCCAAACTCGCACGTTTGCGACAGTTTACGAAGCTCGGCAACGTAACTAGATATGGACTCGCCTTCTCGTTGACAGCTCCGGTGAAACTTGGCCCTTTCTCCAATGACGGACGGCTTCAGGGACAGGTGGTCGCTCAAAACTTTCTTGAGGACAACAAAACTTTTCGTAGAAGGCAGGTCTAGAGCAGTTAATGGCTTCAACAACCCGTAGATCTTCGGACCGATAATGCTGAAGAAGGCGTGTACCTTGTCGCCGTCGGGTACTTCGTTGACAATCAGGAACGACGTAAGCCGTTCTTCGTACGAAGCCCAATCGCTGGCGGACTCGTCGAAGGGTTCCAGCTGGCCCAGTCGCCCAGCGTAGTGCGTCACTGCTGCCTCGTCCTCAGTCATGACGACAGTCACCGGCTCCGCACATTGCAAAAATGATAGTCTTCTTCACCGAGTGAAATTCGGAAACAGTTGCCTTCCAAACTGAAGAACGCCGTCTTCTATCCCATCCTCGTCGCCAGTTGTTGTGGCGCGTGGTTCATCACACCAGCGCGTTCATGAGCGCGCGTTCCTGTGAAGGAGCAGGCAAGTGGCGCGCGCGTTCATGAGCGCGCGTTCTTGCGAAGGAGCAGGCAAGTTTCCAGGGGGGAACGCGGCGTTTATCCCGCACATTCGTCAGTGCGTGAGTGGCCGAGACTATCCCACCCGTAGGTTGCGGCGCACGCCTTTTATTAGTTTTTGGCGCGCCTGCGCATTAGCGGCGTCGGCGATAGCCGGACACCACGCTCGTGTTGCCGAGAGGGTGATGTCGTCCGCGTGCAGGGCATGCTGCACACCCGGGACCTCACCCAGCAGGGTAGGGAGCTTCATCATGGACAGATTGAAGAGAAGAGGCGAGAGGACTGCTCCCTGTGGAGTCACTCGCGTACCTAGTTGGTACGGGCCATGTTCACTGTCTTGGAGTCGGATGTATGGTTGCCGATCTATGAGGAATTGCTTAATATATTGGAATGTGTTGTACCCACAGCTCATTTTGGACAGATGGGAGAGGATGATATCATGCGTCACATTGTCGAAAGCACCCCGCAAATGCAATGCGGGGAACACCTTGTCGTCGCTAGGGTGATCGACGGGATCAAGAATCCCTCCATGAAGTTGCTGCAGCACATCTTCTGCGGACCAGTGTGGGCGGAACCCGTAAATGGTGTCTGCAAACGCGTTGTGTGTTTCTAGGTGGGTGGACAGTCTGTCACGGGCCATGGTCTCCATCAACTTCCCCACGCAAGAAGTGAGAGATATGGGCCGGATGTTGTCGGTGTTGAGAGGTTTGCCTGATTTGGGTGTGAATGTGACGAGAGCCGTGCGTGAATTTAATGTTGCGCCATTCGGCCTTTGCAATGCTCTTGTCACTTTTGAACGATTTATGAATACGCTTTTACGTGGTCTGAACCGGCAAGTTTGCATGTGTTATCTGCACGATGTTATTTCTGAAAAGACTTTCGCCGAAGATAACAGTCGCCGTTGTCCTGCACTGGACAGAAAGAGCGGGCCTCGTGCTGAACTCTAGGAAGTGCCGCTTCGGTGAATGCCATATAACTGCGCTCGGTTATCTGGTTGACAAGGATGGCGTCAGGCCCGACCCGCAGAAAGTTGAAGCTGTAAGCAGTGTCAAAAAGCCCAATTCAGTGAAAGAGCTCAAAAGTTTCTTAGGACTTTGCCCATATTCTCGGCGTGTTGTTCCCAAGTTGTCTGACTTCTCTGCACGTGTACAAGTCTCTTGCAGAAAGACACTCCTTAACAGTGGACTCCCGAATGCCACTCCACGTTTCGCCTGCTCAAGTTTCTTCTTACCTCGCGGCCAATATTCCGTCATATCTCGCCCGAGAGCACCCGCTGAACTCCACAGGGACGCCAGCGCCATCGGCGTGGCTGCTGTGCTCATCCAACGCCACGCTGGCAATGAGCACGTTGTCGCTGATGCAAGTCGCATACAATTTTACATGCCAGGGCGATTGCTGGCAACGATCGCCGCGAAAACCGTGAAAGGATGGCTGCAGCGTGTGCGAGTACTGCAGGAGTAAGAGCCGAAGTACCGAACGAGTGCTGTGAAATATCCGTCTCTTAGTACTGTGGGAGGGTCGGGGTGGCGGAACCTGGCTTGGGGGAGGGGATCCTAGCCAAGCCCCTGTTAGGATTTTCCCTGTCTCGGACGGTCGGAGATCGCCGGCAAAACGTTCTCTGTGGTGTGGGAGTACGTCCAACGCCGAGGGCCCACAATTGGTGCACTGAGTGCTCGCCCTTCAAGGAGGCCTGAAAAGGAACTCAGGATCAAATCAAGCCAATCTGGTCAAAATACCTGCTGTCCCCAATCCCACCTAATTCCCACAACCCAAACCAATTTCCAATTCCCATTTCCAAACGCCCATCCCATCCCTCTACGTCCCAGGGGAGATCAGGGGAGTCTCCCCGGGCCCGCTTCCTCGGCGGTGGGTCGCTAAAGTAGAGATTTCCCTATTGATTTCTTTCCACCTTCGGGTGGCAAAATCACAATTGCCCTCGGGCCAAATCTTTTATTTTGCTATTGGGCTTATACCCGCGATACATCAGTGGTGCGGGAGAGGCAAATTTTCTTATTCATTTTGTCGCCTCAACTATCATTTGTCACGTAGTGGTCACCCGCGATACATCAGTGGTGCGGGACAGGCAAGTTTTCTTATTCATTTTTTACGCCTCGAATTATATTCTGTCACGTAGTGGTGACTGCAGTTCGGCGAACAGGAAAACAACGAGGATGTCTTCGAAATGGAACTCTTTATTTGGGCTGACTTGCGCCCGCTAAGAACTGAATCACTCGGCGGCGGCGTAGCAACAAGCGTGCTCGGCGGTCGTCGAACAGAATGCCCGCCGCTGTCGGCCGTGCCCTTTTTAAAGCTGATAGCGAACATTCGAGATAAACCTTGGGAAGTTACTAGAACATGCTGGCACAAAGTAGAATCGGCTCCGCCTGGATGCGATCAATCGGGATAAATCTAGGCGCGTTTTGCGTCACAAACGAAGCGATAAAGCGGCGTGGCGGAAGCCTTGAAGCATGAACAAATAAACACAACAAACAAACGCTACAAAGATTCGCGGCATTACTCGCCTCTCAAAAGAAGCATCGACTCGATGCTTTAGAACATAATGCCGCTATAAACAATAAAAAAACGGATTGCGCAAAAATAAACACCGAATGTGGAAACACGGCGTCCTTTAGCGCGCATGATAGGGCTTTAGGCATACGACATGGACTACTTCTGGTCGTACGCGCCGTCGCTGCGATGCAGTCATTTGGTCAGGGACGACTTCGTAGTCCAATTCACCTAGCCGACGAAGAACCTTGTACGGGCCGAAATAGCGGCGCAAAAGCTTCCCACTCAATCCTCGGCGGCGAATGGGCGTCCAAACCCAGACTCGGTCTCCTGGCTTGTATTCCGAGTTGCGTCTTCGTAGGTTGTAGCGTGTGGCGTCGGTCCACTGCTGGTCTTTGATCCTTAATCGGGCAGGTCTTCGGGCTTCTTCTGCGCGTTGTAGATTGCCGTCGACGTCGACGTTATCTTCCTCGGTAACGTTCGGCAGTTTGGCGTCCAGCGTGGTCGTGGCCTCTCTGCCATTGACGAGCCTAAAAGGCGTCATCTGGGTAGTCTCCTGCACTGCGGTGTTGTAGGCGAAGACTACGTAAGCCAAGATGACGTCCCAGGTCTTGTGTTCGGCATCGACATACATCGCGAGCATATCGGTGATGGTTTTGTTGAGGCGCTCGGTTAGTCCGTTGGTCTGCGGGTGGTATGCAGTTGTTCTTCGGTGGCTGGTTGGGCTGTAATGGAGGATGGCTTGCGTCAGTTCCGCCGTGAATGCTGCGGGTGGTATGCAGTTGTTCTCCGGTGGCTGGTTGGGCTGTAATGGAGGATGGCTTGCGTCAGTTCCGCCGTGAATGATTGAAGTTTCACATACTCTGCCAGGGTGATCGGTCTCGATCGCTGCGAAAACCGAGAAAGGATGGCTGCAGCGTGTGCGAGTACTGCAGGAGCAAGAGCCGAAGTACCGAACGAGTGCTGCGAAATATCTGTCTCTTAGTACTGTGCGAGGGTCGGGGTGGCGGAACCTGGCTTGGGGGAGGGGATCCTAGTCGAGCCCCGGTAGGATTTTCCCTGTCTCGGACGGTCGGAGATCGCCGGCAAAACGTTCTCTGTGGTGTGGGAGTACGTTCGACGCCGAGGGCCCACTATTGGTGCACTGAGTGCTCGCCCTTCAAGGAGGCCTGAAAAGGAACTCACGATCAAATCAAGCCAAATCTGGTCAAAATCCTGCTGTTCCCAATCCCACCTAATTCCCATAACCCAATCCAACGTCCAATTTCCCATCCATTTATCCCATCCCTTCCGCTACTTCCCAGGGGAGATCAGGGGAGTCTCCCCGGGCCCGCTTCCTCGGTTGTGGGTCGCTAATGTAGCATTTTCCCTTTTATTTTATTTTTCCACCCAAGGGTGGCGAAAATATATTTTGCCTACGGGCCACATCTTTTATTCTCCAATTGGGTTGAGCCTATTGTGCGTAAGCGGTGCAGGCGGGGCATATTATTTTTAAGCATGAAATGCTTTTAGCCCCCGTTGTCGGCAGTGTGGTGACGTCACGCCGAGACCGAGAGCCATCATCCGGGCACTGAAATCCACTCATCCGGGCACTGAAATTCACTCATCCGGGCACTGAAATCTACTCATCCGGGCACTGAATTCCAGTCATCCGGGCTCTGAATTCCAGTCATCCGGGCTCTGAAACGAGAACATCCGGGCACCGTACGAGACTTAACGAGATTTAACGAGACTCTCTAAGCCCTCCTACGCGACCGGCATGCAAGCGCCGGTTGGTCTCCAAAGGAGTCACAAAAAATAACTGCTGCCAGTGCCTTCTCAATGTTTATCAAGATATCAATCGCTGTGCGTTTGATAATGCACGGAATTATAATTTTCGATTTCTAATAACGCGTGCAAAAAGCACATAAATGTTACGATACACTTCGTTGTCATACGTGATCTCTTAGGGGCTTCGCGCATCGAAGCAAAGCCGCGCAGGCGCACAGGGGCCCGGGTGAGAAGCGCTGCGTTCAAAGGGCAAGGCATCGCGCCGAACGGGTGGTGGCGTTCCTCCCTTCCATTACGGTGCGGTTCGGGTGTCCAGCGAGATGGCAGAGAATTACTGCGCCATTTCCTTTCCTCAAAAAACCTTGCGTTCAAATGGCAAGGCATCGCGCTGAGCGGGTGGTGGCGTTCCTCCCTGTACGGTGCGGGTGTCGACCGAGATGACATTAGGCCTGTAAACATTTCATGCTTACTCTACTCTCGGTTACGGGAGAGGCAGAGATTTTTTTGAGGAAAGGAAATTACGCAGTAATTCTCTGTCATCTCGGTGGAGACCCGAACCGCACCGTACAGGAAGGGAGGAACGCCGCCACCCGTTCGGCGCGAAGCTACCGGAGCTTGTATGCCGGTCCTGTAGGAGGGCTGAGAGCCTCGTTAAATCTCGTACGGTGCCCGGATGCTCTCGTTTCAGTTCCAGGATGTGTGGAATTCAGTGCCCGGATGAGTGGAATTCAGTGCCCGGATGTTGGCTCTCGGTCTCGGCGTGACGTCACCGAGCTCGGTAGCTGTGCCATGTCGCAGCCTCCTCATCCATTGGTTTTCGCTACGCAGGTGCTCGCGCCTGCCTTTGCCTATATCTTCCCAGCCATCTTCGACACCTCGTGGCTTGTTCTACCGGACCCAGAGCAGCCGTTCTGCGCCGAGTACAACGGGCCATTCGGTTTGAGCAGCGCAGATGCGTCGGTGAAAAGAGCACTCCCTTCCTGGACCCTCGACATCGGATGGCAAGCGCAACCGCCAGCGACAACATCGACCCTGTCAACATATAAAGAGCACCGCCTTCCGCCCGCGCTCTGTGGGCTCGGTAGCTGTGCCATGTCGCAGCCTCCTCATCCATTGGTTTTCGCTACGCAGGTTAGTCCATCATACTGCCTTTTTTCTAAAAAATGTAGTGACCGTTGCCTGGTACAGCTTCCGAGCCTGCAGTGTTGCATTTCTATTGCTGGTGAATGCTTTTCTGTTGTTAAATCTCTTCTTCTTTTGTCTGGAGATGTTGAGATGAACCCTGGTCCGGACAAACTTGATACTGTTCTTGCTGAACTCAAGAAGTTGTCAGCCGGTCAAGGCCAAATAATCGCGGATGTACAGGACCTTAAAGGTCAGATGCGTTCTGTCGACCAAACCATTTCCGACCTGAGCAAACGCCTAGCAGACCTGGAAAGCCTCTTTCAGGACATTGCTACCCTAAAATCTGATCTACAATCCGTCAATTCCATTGCCGCCGGGACGGCAGCTCTCGTTACTAACCTTGAGGCCCGAATAGACGACACAGAAAACAGATCACGCCGCAACAACCTGATATTCTATGGCCTTTCAGATTCCAATCCCCGCGAATCATTCATCGAATCTGAAGAAATAATAATTAAGCACTGTCAGGATAAGTTAAAGTTAACCTTAGAGCCCAGTCAGATAGAGCGTGCCCATCGCTTGGGACGCCATAACGAGGACCGCCAACGGCCAATTATAGCAAAATTCGTCTCCTTCAAAACCAAAGAAACTATCCTTTCCAAAGGTCCTATGCTGAAGGACACGAACTATAGCATTGGAGAAGATTTTACCCGCTCTGTTCAAAAAGCCCGCAAACATCTTGTCGCATTTGCAAGAGCAGAAACCGGACCGTTTTCTTTGCGGTACAAGACCCTATTTCTCGGCAAAAAACGCTACACTTTTGATGCTGCCACCGAAATGGTGAAAGAAATAGCATAGCGCTCACCGCACAGTCGTCACTTATCTAATCCTCGCCATACCTCCCCTCGACAGAATATTTCTTTTTCGGTTATCTATACTAATATACGCAGTCTGCTTTCAAAGCGCGATAGTGTATCCAGCCTTGTATCTTCAACAGGCTCTAACCTGCTTGTGCTGACAGAGACTTGGCTGACCGATAATGTGGGCGACACTGAAGTTCTGTGCAACTTACCTAATTTTAACCTTTTCCGTGCCGATCGCAAAGGCCCCCGAGGAGGAGGCGTCCTTATCGCTACCAGCAATCAACTACAGTGTTCCCACATTAACATCCAATCTGACCTCGAAATATTATGGCTGCTTTGTCGCGCCACGCCAGTGTCTATACTAATTGGTGTTTGCTATAGGCCCCCCCACAATAACCCCGAATTTCCTCGAAAGCTGCACAACATTCTGAACCAACTTACAACAAAACACCCTAATGCACACGTGCTCCTTTTTGGAGATTTTAACTATCCTGACATAGATTGGAATAACCCTTATCACCCTATTTTTAGACAGCATGAATCACAGGAGTTTGTAGATGTGTGCTTAAATTTTCATCTTACTCAATTAGTAACCCAGCCAACACGCATCGCCGGAGACACCGCAAACATTCTTGACCTTATACTATCTAGCCACCCCGAATGCCTCAACTCCATTACTTATCTCCGGGAAATTAGTGATCACAGAGTCATCCATGCGTCTTTTACCTTCACTCCAACAATAAAAGAAACTTCCAAAAAAACAATCACCCTTTATAACAAAGGTAACTATGAGGCTATAAACAGGGCGTTGGAAGCTTATTTCCCATCTTTTCAGCACTCTTTCCCGGAACAAACCATCCACGAAAATTGGTCGATGTTTATCCATAAAATCAGCGAACTTACTAACAAATATGTTCCCAAATGCAGCTTCCGCGCAACCAAACAGAAACCATGGTTTACCAAGGCTCTAGGAAGACTAGAAAACAAAAAGAAACGCTTGTTCCGCAGTGCTAAACAAACTGGAAATGACTACGCATGGGAAAAATATTACGCTGCCGAAAAGACATACCTGGTCACAGTAAAAAACGCTAAACGCTCATTTTATCATACTGACCTACCCAATATACTTAAAGATAACCCGACTAAATTCTGGCAGCTTTTAAATCCGCAATCTATACGCGCTATTACCTTAACTGATGATTCCGGGCGTGCCGTTTCCGATGTCGAGTGTGCTAACATATTTAATTCTGCTTTCGCATCAGTATTCACTCATGAACAGGAACCACCCCCCCTCGAGACAGCAAATCACCAAAGAAGTTTAATGCCAGCCGTTACTTTCTCTGAGGCCGGCATATCATGTCTCATAGATAAACTAAAACTGTCATCATCTGCCGGCTTTGACGAAATCAACACCAAGGTACTAAAAAACGTTAACCATACTTCTGCCAAATTTTTATGCCTGCTGTTCTCACAGTCTCTTTCTACAGGTGTCATACCCCATGACTGGAAAGTGGGGAAGGTCGTTCCGGTCCACAAGTCGGGTAACAAAGATTCACCACTTAATTACCGACCCATATCACTCACCAGCATACCATGTAAACTCATGGAACACGTCATTTATTCTTTAACAATGCACTTTCTGGATTCAAATAATTTTTTTCACTCATCGCAGCACGGATTTCGCAAAGGATACTCATGTGAAAGTCAACTAGCACTTTTCGTTCATGACTTGCATGCCAACCTTGATGCTAACCTCCAAACTGACGCAATTTTTCTCGACTTCGCTAAAGCATTTGACAAGGTACCTCATAGCCACTTATTTCTGAAACTCTCTCGCCTAAACTTGCATCCCGACATACTAGCCTGGATAAAAGAATTCTTAACTCACCGTTTCCAATCAGTCGTTGTCAATAACCAAATGTCTGACCTCCTACCAGTCTCCTCAGGCGTGCCCCAAGGATCCGTCCTTGGGCCACTCTTGTTTCTAATTTATATTAACGACCTACCTGAGAAATTAGATTGCCATATTCGGATGTTCGCTGATGATTGTGTTATTTACAGAACAGTCACTAACACCTTCGACCAACAATCCCTTCAAAATAATTTAACTCATGTTCAAGACTGGTGCAGTGAATGGCTAATGACACTTAACACAAGTAAATGCAAATATATGTCGTTCCATCGTCGCCGCAACCCTCTTCTGTTCCAATACAGCATATGTAACGTTCCTCTCGATCTTGTCCAATCATACAAATACCTTGGTGTTCATATTTGTCATGATCTTACATGGAATACGCATATTTCAAACATCATATCATCCGCCAACAGAACACTAGGATTCTTAAAGCGTCACCTACGCTCTGCACCTCAGCATGTCAAGCTCCTCGCATACAAATCATTAGTCAGATCAAAATTAGAATACGCATCTCCCATCTGGTCTCCAAAGCAAGCATATCTCAGTAATTCAATTGAAGCAGTTCAAAACCGAGCAACTAGATTCATTCATTCATCGTATTCTTTTGATATCAGCATATCATCCCTCAAATCACAGTCCAGCCTACCTACCCTTGCTCATCGCCGCTACATTGCAAGTTTATGTTTGTTTCACAAGTTTTTTTACTCTGAGCTACGACAGGAACCCTACATCTGCGCACCACCACCACGCATCTCCCTCCGCACCGGCCATCAGCAGCAAGTGTCACGACCTCGCGCCCGCACCACTACATTTTCTTCATCATTCTTCCCCCGGACCGCGAACGACTGGAACGGCCTTCCTCGAGAACTTGCTGCTATCACATGCCACTCATTGTTCATCGAAGAAGTCACGCGTGTACTTGCTCAGTGATAATCTTATGTTTGTATAACTTTCAACTTATCTGTTAGTCATTCTGTTTTTCATTTCTGTGTGCCCCACCCCTTATGTAATACCCTCTAACGAGGGTCTTTAAGGTATTAAAGTGAAGTGAAGTGAAGTGAACAGGAGCTAAAAGCATTTCATGCTTAATAAAAAGTTCCTCGCGCTCGGGGATCTTTAACACCACCTGGGATCTTTAACATGCACTGACATCGCACAGAACACGGGCGCCTTTTGAGTTTCGCCTCCTTCGAAACGCTACCGCCGCGGTCGGGTTCGAACCCGGGTACTTCGGCTCAGTAGCAGAGGTCGAAATTATTATTTCCTTTTGGTTGCCCCAACCTAACAAATGTCAGTGATGAGCACATCAGGGGCGCCGTGTCGCAGAAGAATGTTCTTCACGAAAAATTTGGCGACTTCTGCTGCTGTTCCGTTCGGTAGGGCTTTTGCCCCGGCGTAGCGGGTCAGGTAGTCGGTCGCTATAAAGATCCACTTATTTCCAGATATTGATTTCGGGAAAGGGCCAAGCAACTCCATGCCGATCTGCTGAAAGGGCCTTGATGGGGGTTCAATGGGGTTCAGAAATCCTGCTGGTCGGGTTGCAGTGGTCTTTCGTCGCTGACAATCTCGGCAGGTTCTCACATAATGTGCGACATCGGCAGTCAGTCGGGGCCAGTAATACTTGTCTTGAATGCGGCCGAGGGTGCGAGAAAACCCGAGATGTCCAGCTGTCGGCTCGTCGTGTGAGGCCTGAAGAACTTCTCGACGCAGAGTTAAAGGTACGACAAGGAGGTAGGCTGTCTTGTTCGCTGCAAAGTTCTTCTTCACGAGGACATTGTTGTGTAAACAGAACGAAAACAATCCTCGCTTGAACGAGGTGGGGGGTGAAGAAACCTTGCCTTCCGAGTATTCGATGAGGCATTTTATGTCGGTGTTCGAGCGTTGCTGTTGTGCAAAAGAGCTGGAGCTGATGGGTCCCAGGAAGACGTCCTCATCGTCGTCCGGCGGCGATGCATCTACAGGGGCTCGTGACAGGCAGTCGGCGTCAGAGTGCTTGCGTCCGGGCTTGTAAACGATGGTTATATCAAACTCCTAGAGCCGCAGTCTCCATCGAGCGAGGCGGCCGGAGGGGTCCTTCAAACTGGCGAGCCAGCACAGTGCGTGGTGATCGCTGACCCCCTTGAACTGTCGTCCGTACAGGTAGGGGCGCATTTTCGACGTAGCCCAAATGATGGCAAGGCACTCCTTCCCAGTTGTCGTATAATTAGCTTCGGCTTTGGACAGGGAACGGCTAGCGTACGCGATTACCTTCTCCACTCCGTCAGTTTTCTGAACGACGACAGTGCCTAGGCCCACACTACTTGCGTCGGTGTGAATTTCAGTCTTGGCGTTTTCATCGAAATGCGCGAGGATCGGTGGGGACTGCAAACGACGCTGAAGTTCCTTGAAGGGTTCCACTTGCGGCGCTTCCGATTTAAATGGCACGTCTGCTTTTATCAAGTAGGTCAGTGGCACGACGATTCGCGAAAAGTTCTTCACAAATCGTCGGTAGCATGCGCACAGCCCGAGGAATCTGCGCACAGCTTTCTTATCGGCCGGTGGTGGAAAAATCGCTGTGGCCGCGGTTTTCTGCGGGTCTGGCCGTACTCCTCCCTGTCTAACGATGTGGCCTAGAAACAGCACCTCTTCATAGGCAAAGTGGCACTTCTCCGCTTTCCAAGTTAGGCCGGACGATTTGATTGCCTCTAGTACTGTTCAAAGCCGTTTTAGGTGTTCCTCAAAGTTCGAGGCGAAGACAACGACGTCTTCTAAATATACCAGTGTGAGGCGGATGGGTGTCCGGGCAGACGAAGGCACAGGTGCAAAAGTAAAACTGTTTATTCCCTTAGCAAAAACTAATACGTTTGGAATATGGTGGGCTATTTAGATTGTATTTTAAACATATTTTTTATTCGTGAATGCACTAAAAATAGGTAGGAAATACGTTCCTGAAATTTCTTGCTTGGTATTAGAAATATTGTCACGTTGTAGTGACGGCAGTCCAGCGGTCAGGAAGACACCCGAAATACTTGCAAACGAAGCTCTTTATTTGGGATGACTTGCGCCCGCAAAAAGAACTGAGTCACTCGGTGGCGGCGTAAGCAACAAGCGTGCTCGTCAATCGTCGATCTACGAATGTCCGCCGCTCGCGGCATCGCTCAATTTAAAGCCGGCAAGGAAACTTCCAGATAACAAGACAAGATTATCTAGAGAAATCTGGAAAAACCTAGATGCAGCCTTTCATGGCTGCGATCAATCGAGATTAGTGTGGTCGCTTCTCGCGTCACGAACAAAAGTGATAACAACCCTTTCCTGCAGCCTTGAGCGTGAACGAACGAACACTACAATGATACGTGGCATTACCCCCCTTCCAAAGAAGCATCGTCTCGATGCTTTAAAATGAAAACACGAAGAATGAAACTTCGAGTCCTTTAGCGTTCATAATATGGCTTCAGGCGTACGATATGTACGACTTCCGGGCCTGGACGGTGTCGCTGAGATGCTGTCGTGCCGTCGGGGATGTCTTCATAGTCGAGGTCACCGATGCGACGGAGAACCCTGTACGGGCCAAAGTAGCGTCGCAGCAACTTTTCGCTCAATCCACGACGGCGAACTGGCGTCCATATCCAAACCCGATCACCTGGCTTGTAATGCGTGTCTCGTCGGCGCAGATTGTAGCGTCGGGCGTCGGTGTGCTGCTGGTCTTGAATGCGAAGCCGCGCAAGTCTTCGGGCTTCCTCGTCGCGATTAAGGTAGGCGGCGACGTCGAGGTTGTCTTTGTCGGAAACGTGCGGGAGCATTGCGTCGAGTGTTGTCGTGGGCTTCCTGCCGTATACCAGCAGGAATGGAGTAAACCTGGTTGTCTCCTGGGCGGCAGTATTATAGGCGAAGATCACGTAGGGCAGAATAGAGTCCCACGTCTTGTGGTCGGCGTCGATGTACATGGAGAGCATGTCTGCGATGGTCTTGTTCAGACGCTCTGTGAGTCCGTTGGTTTGCGGATGATAGGCAGTTGTCCTCCGATGGCTTGTCTGGCTGTACTGTAAAATGGCTTGCGTGAGCTCCGCTGTAAATGCTGCTCCTCTGTCTGTGATGAGCACTTCGGGTGCGCCGTGTAGGAGGTGAATTTGTTCGACAAAAAATTTTGCGACTACTCTTGCGGTACCACTAGGCAACGCTTTGGCTTCGGCGTAGCGGGTCATGTACTCGGTGGCCACGATGATGCACTTGTTACCTGATGATGAAGTCGGAAAGGGGCCGAGGAGGTCCATCCCGATTTGCTGAAAGGGCTTAGTTGGCGGTGGTATGGGGTTCAGGAGTCCGGCTGGTCTAGTCGGAGGTGTTTTGCGTCGCTGATACTCACGGCACGTTTTCACGTAATGGGAAACGTCGGTAGCTAGCCGCGCCCAATAGTACTTCTCCTGGATGCGGTGCAACGTGCGAGCAATCCCGAGATGCCCTGCAGTCGGCTCATCATGACATGCCTGCATAATTTCTTGCCTGAGATTTTTGGGCACGACAAGAAGATGCACTGTCCTGTTGGGCTCGAAGTTCTTCAGAAGCACATTATTGTGAAGGACGAAGGACGACAGTTGGCGCTTGAACCCCCGGGGAGGCGATGCGGTCTTGCCTTTCAAATAATCAACTAGGCTTTGCAACTCAGGATCCGAGCGCTGCTGCTGCGCGAAACTGCTGGCGCTTACCGGTCCTTCTTCTTCTTCTTCTTCTTCACCTCTTTATAATGGCACATACCCACGTGGGGGGATTGGCCAAGGTGTAGTGGTATACATAAGACAATTTTCATAGGATTAAACGTGAATTTTGAAAAATGTATTCATCAAAAACGACAGAAGAATATTTGAAGTGAAATAACAAAGAACATTTTGGCGAGAATAATAATAATTAAAAAAAACAAAAAAAAAATCTCCGAGACTTTTAAAGGAGTTAGCAAATCAACCTACCAGTTGCAATTATGTAATCATATAGATTCCCACAAACTGAACTCAAAGCAAATCCTTTGGCGCTCGCTCCGAACGATAACAACACTGGCATAGATAACGGGAGCCCTAACCTGGAGAGAGGGACCTCCAGGTAAATTTTTCTCTGAAGTGCGAACTTTGGACAGTAGAGCAGGAAATGGTCCACAGATTCAACGACCCCGCATGAGTCACATAGGTTTGTTGGAGACCACCCACATCTGCATAGGTATAAATTTAAACTGAGAATCCTGCACCGCAGTCGCGTCATTGATACCTCACACTGCCTGGTTTTACACGAACGGACGTTCCATTTATACGCTAAGTGCTGATAATCAGCAGTATTTAGTAGAGGATCGCGTAACCTGGCTGATATGTGTTGGAACCGCTGAAACCTGGAGATCGCCAGCAGACTGAAATTCGGGACGGGATGCGTTACTGGCCCGTCAAGAGCTGACCTTGCTAAATAATCAGCCACCTCGTTGGAATGAATGCCTGCATGACCAGGAACCCAGACAAAACAGACCTCCTTTAAAGTGGACGGGACAAAAAATCGCAGGAAGCGGCACAAAAAATATTTTTTTTTTTGGGAAGTTTCAAGGGAGACTAAAACTGACAAACAATCAGCCAGGATGATAACGTGAGATACATGACACGGAATTTTGTGCAGGGCCATTCCGAGAGCCAAACATTCCGCAAAGAATATGGGGATATAATCTGGGATGCGGACAGAATAGCTCCATGCCAAATCCTGCGAAAAGATGCCAACTGCAGGTTTTTGGCCACTGACGGAGGCATCAGTAGAAAGCACCACATGATGGGGGAATTCCGCTATATGACCAGAAAGAATGCCGTTTAAAATGTTTGTGGGCATGTGTTTCGCATGAGATGGGAAGATGTGGTCAAAATGGAATCCCACTGCTGCCGGCGTGTCGTCAACCCACTGCAAGGAACTGAGATCAACACCAATCGGGGTTAAAAGTTTCTGCGTTAAGGTAATTTGTGGCATTTTATACCGTGGCCATGGTCTTGGATCTGGTAAAAAAACGTTGAATAAAAACTTGTTGGAATCCCGTCTGGACTGGGGGCAGAGGCTGCATTCATACTCTGCAGGATGGCGTGCAGCTCTTGGCTTGTGGCTGGTGCGCAAAGGTTTTCATGCGGTTCTTCAGCTACTCGTGGCAAGTTTCCAAAAAAGCTTTGTAGAAGCCTGTCATAACCATCTTGAAGATTTAGCCAACTGTCCGTAGAGAACAGGTTCGAGAAGTGACTTGCAAAGATCGTGCAGATATCGGACGCGGTTTTGCTTTGGGTGCCATCTGGGAGTGTCACGAAAGGCACAGTAGCGGGAGCGAATTCCTCTGCCGTGCCTAAGCGTACGTGTCGTAGCACAGCCGGGTCTGATATAGGCCGCCCGAGCTGGTGTGCGCGACTAGCTGCCCGTGATGACTGGCAGAGCAACACGTGGTAACGTGCTTTAAGTAGACTCAGGTAATCGCTCATGGCAAAGGTTAAGGGTGCTCCCCTTTGCACTATACGGATGCGCTTGAGGGTGTCATTCAGTGCATGAGTTTCCCGGCCTCTGCGGTCTTGACCGGCTCCCACCAGAGATGCCTGCCAACGAGCCTTGAGTGTGTCCCATGAATCAGTCGCAACGAAGCTCTTGCACGATGCGGCCAACGCCGTACGCAGCGACGCCACGCTTTCCGGGTCCGCCAGTAGGCTCGTGTCCGTGCGCCACGTAACAGTACGTGGGGTGTCCTCACCAAAGTCGAGCCTGACTGACAAGGGGTGGTGATCGGAAATCACCGGCGTGCCTGCAGGGAACGCGAGAACTTCGCAGCTAACGACAAATGAAGCGAGCTCTGGTGGAAAATAGAATTTGTCTATCCGACTCGCTGACTGTGCTCTCTCCCACGTCGCTCCAAAGGCATCCCCGTGAAGCTGCACCCACGCGTCAGACAAGCGGAACTGAGTCACGAGATCGCGGAGCGCGGGGGCACCGCAATAACGGCGGCCGTGACCCTGTCCGCGGACGTCACGGTCGATGTTAAGTACACACTTGAAGTCACCGACGATGAAAGTGGGGTAGGGATCAAGGAGGAATGAGTCGAGGCGCTCAAAAAAATCAGAGCTACTAGTCTGCCGTGCTGGCGCATATACAACCAACGCACGTACCCGCCGCTGGTTTAGTGTGAAGTCGGCCGCAAGACTGCGGCCGTCCAGCCCGAAAGTGCAATGAGCACCCGCGCGCAGGCAGGGGTTTACAAAAACGACACCAACACCGCACATATGAAAATCAGTCAACGAAAAATAAGCAAAAACAGAAAACCGGGTGGTGAAATTTAGCACATCAAGTGAAGTACGGAAGTTGCATTCCTATAAAAACAGGATTTCGACGCCCCTAGCCCTGGCAAAGTGCATCACCTCTCTCTGTCTGTCTACGGATTGAAATCCCCGAACATTCAGGGAGAGGAGATGCACAACCGCCATGACTGCCAAGAGCACCGACGGCATAACATACAACCTAAAGAGCGCTGCCATGGGCGGCGCTTGACGCGCGCGGCACTTTTTTACTACAACGTTTGTTAACTGTCCCTTCAGATTCCGATGATTGGGGGTGGGCACGTTTGAAGTCTTGTCGGGAAAAGTCCATGTTTTCGGGGTCGTCGGAGCTTGTGGCCTCCCTCACCGGTTGCTGCGTGGTCTTGGCGACGCTTGCAGCTGAAGCCGATGCCGACGCCAGGGTCGCCGATGGGAGGGTGTGGCTGGCTGGTGACGGGAAGCGCGCGTCGTCCGCACCTCCAGGAGTCGGCGGTCCTGACAAATGGCCGCACGTCAAGTCGCCTGTCAGGCGATGCGGCGTGACTTTGTCCGGTATGTTCACCAGGTCGCCCGACGCCACGCTCGACTCATCGCCGCTGCTGCTCTCGGTGTTGAAGGAAGCTGTGCGGTGTAGCGGCGGCAAGGGTTCCGCGAAAACAGCACCGAATGGTTCCACCTCGTTTGTAGGCGTCCCCTCGAGCTGCTCCTTCACGGGCACCTCCGTCGCGGGGGTGGGCTCGGGCTCCCTCGGGCTGCTGGTCGTAGGGTCCGCGTCGGCAACAGGCGTCCGGACGGTTGGTGTGCTCCGCGCTTCTGCGACCACGTTGTTCTTGCTCGGTTCCTTTCTCGAGGCGGCGGCCGCCGCATAGGAGCGTGGTCGCAGGCAGTCCGCTGTGGCGTGGCTTCCGCCGCAGCGCCTGCAAGCCGCTCCGCATCCGGCCGTGTCGTGGCCGAAAACCTCGCAGCGAGCGCACCGCGGCGTTCGACACGCCGCGCCGATGTGGCCGTCCTGCCCGCAGCGGGAACACACTTCCGGACGCCTCGGTAGTCAAACATGACGCGGTGGCCCTGGACGGTCAAGAAGTTCGGCACCGCCTGCTGCATCTCGATCCGGACCACGCGCGTCCCGTTGCCGACGTGACGACGGCCCTCGAGGACGGGATGGGTGATGTCAAGCACCTTGCCGTAAGAACTCAATGCCGGTGCCAGCGCCGCGTCTCCCACGAACAGCGGCACACGAAAAGCCGTCACGTGGACCACGGCAGGACCCACGCAGGCTACTGGGACGGAAGTGCCGTTCACGATGAGGCGCCTTCCACGAGCATCTTCTCCGCCGCCGCAGCCGAGGCCATGGCGACGCAGAACTTCATGCCTCCATGGTGCTGGAGGCTATCTAGCCCTTTCGGGCCGACAACTGACTCGATGCCGTCGACGATGTCGTCAGCCGTCGCGTCGGAAGTAACTTGGAACTGGAAACAGCGCGCCTTTGGGGGAGGCGCACGGAACACCGGAGGGGCAGCAGGTCCCGGGCCTCCCATGACGTCACGGGTGGCCGACTGGGCTGCTGCTTGAAGGTCTCGAAGTTGCCCGAGCACCGGCAAAGGCACGGCGCCTTGGCTGGGAGGCTGGTTGAGGAACCTCGGGGTCGCAGTGGATCCGAGGCCCGCCTACACTTGTCAAAACTTCTCAGCAAGCCAGCGCCGAAAAATCTTCGCTGTGTCTGGACGAGCTCGGGCATAGAAAGAGAAGTTTATTTTTTTCTAATGTGAATAAAAATACAATAAAAAACTGCTGAACTCAATGCTCTGATCAGTCAAGCACATGCGCAGTGACGCAGCACTGAGCACGTTAGTAAGGCAGTAAGAAAGCCGACACTCGACCGCCGCGCAGGACGATGAAATATGTCGACCATTTGCGCAAGAACTCATCCTCACTCATTGACAGTGCGTCCACGCATGCTTGCTCAAAGAGGCGCGCGCGGAGGCGCTGCAACATTGGAAACATTGCTCTTGGCGGACGCCCATTTAAGGAAGCCGCTCCACGCTGCCGCCACAAAACGAACATGCCGACACACAAGAGCATATTTGTAAACAGTTCGCGTGAACTAGTGCGTGCTTCGAGGCGGGTTAAAAACATCCGTGACACCGGTACCCAATAGGTGCGCGCCACTACACAGTCGAACATTGCGTGCCGCAATGTTTCTAAGAGACCGCATTGCGGGCATCGGGCGGAAGGCGCCACGTCCGACGCCGCAAGGCGGTCTCTTGTGGGCAAGACCCGCCAGCCTCGCAGCCAGCCGAAGTTCCTGACATCTGCAGGAAGCGCAGCTGAGGTCAGTTGGCGCCAGCGTGCCCGTCTCGTTTTCTGGAGTTGTTCGCGTGTCAGCTCAGCTACCGTTAGTGCTTCACACATCCTGGAGGGCGGGGTTTCATCAACATCCAGATCGGGCACGCTGGCAGACAACGACGCCAGTGTGCGACGCACGTTAACGAAAAATGCCGGCGGCTCCTCGGCTGTAGGTCCAACCACGTGTTGTGTAAAAAACACGTTACGCGCTGTACCCAGAAAGTATGTGAGGAGTGTTCTCCCGGGATAGTCTGGGTTGCGTACAAGATCTCGTACTCCTCGCAAGACGAGCACATTGCACATGGTGCGGATACAAGGTATACCAAACCCACCCATGTACGATGGAAGGCGCATGAACATTCGTGACACAAGTTCGGTTTTGCCCGCCCAAACGAAAGAGCCACCGGCCGAGGTTAGCCTGCGAGCAAACGTGCGCGGTGGGTTTGCGACGCGGGCGACATAAAAACATGCGGCTAGGATTGTGGACTTAACTAAATAGCAGCGCTCTGCCATTGAAAGGCGGAAGGTTGAAGCCACCGAGAGGCGTTTGTCAGCGTTCGTGCGGAGGTTAGTCCAGGTTTCGCGGGCTACTTCTCCGCTGGCGAGGAACACTACTACCAGGACTTTCACTCCCTGCACCCACTCCACCTCGCCCGTAAGGTTCGGTGTGAAGGTGCCAAACCTTAGTGCCTTGTTTTTCCTGTTCAATAGGGCCCCTGATAACTCGCTGTACTCGAGAAACAGCCGCGAAAAAGCGGCGTAGCTATCCTCGTCCTTGAGGAAAAGCGACACGTCGTCGGCGTAGGCCGAAACTTTGATTTGGCCCTGGCCAGGCAGAGGGAAGCCGCGTATAGATGGACTGTCATTAATGCGCCGGTTGAGTGGATCCAGGCATAACACGAAGAATGTTGGGGAGAGAGGGCATCCTTGCCTTATGCCCCGGGTGACTGAGAAGGGAGAGCTCTGGTGGCCGTTTACGGAGAGACGAGCATTCAGGTCTGCGTAAAGTAGGCGCAGCCTGCTGACAATTTGCGGCGGGAATACGTAGGCTTCGAGGACTCCGAACAAATACGAGTGTTCCACCCGATCGAATGCTTTCGCCTGATCGAGCAAAACAAAACACCCGCTAAAGCCCGTCCGGCTGGCAAATGTGAACAGGTCTCTAGTGAGTGCCAATGCATCAAACACAGAGCGGTTAGGCACGCTGCTGGTTTGAGCCCGGTGGATTAGGTGAGGCAGGATCGTCCGCATTCTTGTGTTTAGTAAAGATGCGACTAATTTGTAGTCTGTGTTTAGGAGGCTTATGGGCCGCCATGCTTGTGGGTCGGAGGGGTCACCGCCCGCTTTCGTAATGAGTATGATGCGGCATTCGCGGAAAGAGTTTGGACGTAACCCACCCGCGAGAAAGCCGTTGACCATTTTCAGCAGTGCTCCTTGGATCTGGTAAAAAAACGATGAATAAAAACTTGTTGGAATGGCGTCTGGACCGGGGGCAGAGGCTGCATTCATACTCTGCAGGATGGCGTGCAGCTCTTGGCTTGTGGCTGGTGCGCAAAGGTTTTCATGCAGCTCTTCAGCTACTCGTGGCAAGTTTCCAAAAAACTTTGTAGAAGCCCGTCATAACCATCTTGAAGATTTAGCCAACTGTCCGTAGAGAACAGGTTCGAGAAGTGACTTGAAAAGATCGTGCAGATATCGGACGCGGTTTTGCTTTTGGGTGCCGTCTGGGAGTGTCACGAAAGGCACAGTAGCGGGAGCGAATTCCTCTGCCGTGCCTGCGCGTACGTGTCGTAGCACAGCCGGGTCTGATATAGGCGGCCCGAGCTGGTGTGCACGACTAGCTGCCCGTGATGACTGGCAGAGCAACACGTGGTAACGTGCTTTAAGTAGACTCAGGTAATCGCTCATCGCAAAGGTTAAGGGTGCTCCCCTTTGCACTATACGGATGCGCTTGAGGGTGTCATTCAGTGCATGAGTTACCCGGCGTCTGCGGTCTTGACCGGCCGCCACCAGAGTTGCCTGCCAAAGAGCCTTGAGTGTGTCCCATGAATCAGTCGCAATGAAGCTCTTGCACGATGCTGCCAACGCCGTACGCAGCGACGCCACGCTTTCCGGGTCCGCCAGTAGGCTCGTGTCCATGCGCCACGTAACAGTACGTGGGGTGTCCTCACCAAAGTCGAGCCTGACTGACAAGGGGTGGTGATCGGAAATCACCGGCGTGCCTGCAGGGAACGCGAGAACTTCGCAGCTAACGACAAAAGAAGCGAGCTCTGGTGGAAAATAGAATTTGTCTATCCGACTCGCTCACTGTGCTCTCTCAAACGTCGCTCCAAAGGCATCCCCGTGAAGCTGCACCCACGCGTCAGACAAGCGGAACTGAGTCACGAGATCGCGGAGCGCGGGGGCACCGCAATAACGGCGACCGTGACCCTGTCCGCGGACGTCACGGTCGATGTTAAGTACACAATTGAAGTCGCCGACGATGAAAGTGGGGTAGGAATCAAGGAGGAATGAGTCGAGGCGCTCAAAAAAAATCAGAACTACTAGTCTGCCGTGCTGGCGCATATACAACCAACGCACGTACCCGCCACTGGTTTAGTGTGAAGTCGACCGCAAGAGTGCGGCCGTCCAGCCCGAAAGTGCAATGAGCACCCGCGCGCAGGCAGGGGTTTACAAAACCGACACCAACACCGCACATATGAAAATCAGTCAACGAAAAATAAGCAAAAACAGAAAACCGGGTGGTGAAATTCAGCACATCAAGTGAAGTACGGAAGTTGCATTCCTGTAAAAACAGGATGTCGACGCCCCTAGCCCTGGCAAAGTGCATCACCTCTCTCTGTCTGTCTACGGATTGAAATCCCCGAACATTCAGGGAGAGGAGATGCACAACCGCCATGACTGCCAAGTGCACCGACGGCATAGCATACAACCTAAAGAGCGCTGCCATGGGCGGCGCTTGGCGCGCGCGGCACTTTTTTGCTAGAACGTTCGTTAACAGTCCCTTCGGATTCCGATGATTGGGGGTGGGCACGTTTGAAGTCTGGTCGGGAAAAGTCCATGTTTTCGGGGCCGTCTGCGCTTGTGGCCTCGCTCACCGGTTGCTGCGTGGTCTTGGCGACGCTCGCAGCTGAAGCCGATGCCGACGCCAGGGTCGCCGATGGGAGGGTGTGGCTGGCTGGTGACGGGAAGCGCGCGTCGTCCGCACCTCCAGGAGTCGTCGGTCCTGTCACCTGGCCGCACGTCAAGTCGCCTGTCAGGCGAAGCGGTGTGACTTTGTCCGGTACGTCCACCAGGTCGCCCGACGCCACGCTCGACTCGTCGCTGCTGCTCACGGTGTCGTAGGTGTCTGTGCCGGGAAGCGGCGGCAAGGGCTCGGCGAAAACTGCAGCGAACGGCTCCACCTCGTTTGAAGGTGACCCCTTCTGGTGCAGCTCTTTCTCAGGCACCTCCGTCGCGGGGGTGGGTTCGGGCTCCCTCGGGCGGCTGGTCGTTGGGTGCTCGTCGGCAACAGGCGTCCGGACGGTTGGTGGGCTCCGCGTTTCTGCGGCCACGTTGTCCTTACTCGGTTCCTTCCTCGAGGCGGCGGCCGCCACGTAGGACCGTGGCCGCAGGCAGTCCGCTGTGGCGTGGCTTCCACCGCAGCGCCTGCAAGCCGCTCCGCATCCGGCCGTGTCGTGGCCGAACACCTCGCTGCGAGCGCACCGCGGCGTTCGACACGCCGCGCCGATGTGGCCGTCGTGCCCGCAGCGGGAACACACCTTCCAGACGCCTCGGTAGTCAAACATGACGCGGTGGGCCTGGACGGTCAAGAAGTTCGGCACCGCCTGCTTCATCTCGATCCGGACCACGCGCGTCCCGTTGCCGACGTGACGACGGCCCTTGAGGACGGGATGGGTGATGTCAAGCACTTTGCCGTAGGAGCTCAGTGCCGCTGCCAGCGCCGCGTCTCCCACGAACAGCGGCACACGAAAAGCCGTCACGTGGACCACGGCAGGACCCACGCAGGCTACTGGGACGGAAGTGCCGTTCACGTTGAAGGCGCCTTCCACGAGCATCTTCTCCGCCGCCGCAGCCGAGGCCATGGCGACGCAGAACTTCATGCCTCCATGGTGCTGGAGGCTCTCTAGCCCTTTCGGGCCGACAACCAACTCGATGCCGTCGACGATGTCGTCAGCTGTCGCGTCGGAAGTAACTGTAAACGAAAAACAATGCGCCTTTGGGGGCGGCGCACGGAACACCGGAGGGGCAGCAGGTCCCGGGCCTCCCATGACGTCACGGGTGGCCGGCTGGGCTGCTGCTTGCACGACCTTCACGCAGTTTGCCCGAGCACCGGCAAAGGCACGGCGCCTGGGCAGGGAGGCTGGTTGCGGTACCTCCGGGTCGCAGTGGATCCGGGGCCCGCCTGCACTTATCGTTGAAACTTCTCAGGAAGCCAGCGCCGAAAAAACTTCGCTGGTTCTGGACGAGCTCGGGCATAGAAAGAGACGTTTATTTTTTTCCAAAGGAACAAAAATACGAAACAAAACAGTTGAACTGAAGTCTGATCTTTCAAGCACATGCGCAGTGACGCAGCACTGAGCACGTCAGTATGGCAGTATGAAAGCCGACACTCGACCGCCGCGCAGGACGATAAAGTATGTCGACCATTTGCGCAAGAACTCAGCCTCGCTCATTGTCAGGGCGTCCACGCATGCTTGCTCAAAGAGGCGCGTGCGGAGGCGCTGCAATATTGGAAACATTGCTCTTTGCGGACGCCCATTTAAGGAAGCCGCTCCACGCTGCCGCCACAAAACGAACATGCCGACACACAAGAGCATATTTGTAAACAGTTCGCGTGAACTAGTGCGCGCTTCGAGGCGGGTTACGAACATTCGTGACACTAGTACCCAAAAGGTGCGCGCCACTACACAGACGAACATTGCGTGCCGCAATGTTTCTAAGAGACTGCACTGCGGGCATCGGGCGGAGGGAGCCACGCCCCACGCCGCAAGGCGGTCTCTTGTGGGCAGGACCCGCCAGCCTCGCAGCCAGCCGAAGTCCCTGACATCTGCAGGAAGCGCAGCTGAGGTCAGTTGGCGCCAGCGTGCCCGTCTCGTTTTCTGGAGTTGTTCGCGTGTCAGCTCAGCTACCGTTAGTGCTTCACACATACTGGAGGGCGGGGTTTCATCAACATCCAGATCGGGCACGCTGGCAGACAACGACGCCAGTGTGCGACGCACGTTAACGAAAAATACTGGCGGCCGCTCGGCTGTAGGGCCAACCACGTGTTGTGTAAAAAACACCTTACGCGCTGCACCCAGAAAGTATGTGAGGAGTGTTCTCCCGGGATAGTCTGGGTTGCGTACAAGATCTCGTACTCCTCGCAAGGCGAGCACATTGCACATAGTGCGGATACAAGGTATACCAAACCCACCCATGTACGATGGAAGGCGCATGAACATTTGTGACACAAGTTCGGTTTTGCCCGCCCAAACAAAAGAGCCACAGGCCGAGGTTAGCCTGCGAGCAAACGTGCGCGGTGGGTTTGCGACGCGGGCGACAAAAAAACATGCGGCTAGGATTGTAGACTTAACTATATAGCAGCGCTCTGCCATTGAAAGGCGGAACGTTGACGCCGCCGAGAGGCGTTTCTCAGCGTTCGTGCGGAGGTTAGTCCAGGTTTCGCGGGCTACTTCTCCGCTGGCGAGGAATACTACTCCCAGGACTTTCACTCCCTGCACCGACTCCACCTCGCCCGCAAGGTCGGTGTGAAGGTGCCAAACCTTAGTGCCTTGCTTTTATCCTGTTCAATAGGGCCCCTGATATCTCGCTGTACTCGAGAAACAGCCGCGAAAAAGCGGCGTAGCTATCCTCGTCCTTGAGGAAAAACGACACGTCGTCGGCGTAGGCCGAAACTTTGATTTGGCCCTGGCCAGGCAGAGGGAAGTCGCGTATGGATGGACTGTCGTTAATGCGCCGGATGAGTGGATCCAGGCATAACACGAAGAATGTTGGGGAGAGAGGGCATCCTTGCCTTATGCCCCGGGTGACTGAGAAGGGAGCGCTCTGGTGGCCGTTTACGGAGAGATGAGCGTTCAGGTCTGCGTAAAGTAGGCGCAGCCTGCTGACAATTTGCGGCGGGAATACGTAGGCTTCGAGGACTCCGAACAAATACGAGTGTTCCACCCGATCGAATGCTTTCGCCTGATCGAGTGAAACAAAACACCCGGTGAAGCCCGTCCAGCTGGCAAATGTGAACAGGTCTCTAGTGAGTGCAAATGCAGAAAAGACAGAGCGGTCAAGCACGCTGCTGGTTTGAGCACGGTGGATTAGGTGAGGCAGGATCGTCCGCATTCTTCTGTTTAGTAAAGATGCGACTATTTTGTAGTCTGTGTTTAAGAGGCTTATGGGCCGCCATGCTTGCGGGTCGGAGGGGTCACCGCCCGCTTTCGTAATGAGTATGATGCGGCATTCGCGGAAAGAGTTTGGACGTAACCCACCCGCGAGAAAGCCGTTGACCATTTTCAGCAGTGCTCTTTGGATCTGGTAAAAAAACGATGAATAAAAACTTGTTGGAATGCCGTCTGGACCGGGGGCAGAGGCTGCATTCATACTCTGCAGGATGGCGTGCAGCTCTTGGATTGTGGCTGGTGCGCAAAGGTTTTCATGCAGCTCTTCAGCTACTCGTGGCAAGTTTCCAAAAAACTTTGTAGAAGCCCGTCATAACCATCTTGAAGATTTAGCCAACTGTCCGTAGAGAACAGGTTCGAGAAGTGACTTGAAAAGATCGTGCAGATATCGGACGCGGTTTTGCTTTGGGTGCCGTCTGGGAGTGTCACGAAAGGCACAGTAGCGGGAGCTAATTCCTCTGCCGTGCCTGCGCGTACGTGTCGTAGCACAGCCGGGTCTGATATAGGCGGCCCGAGCTTTTGTGCACGACTAGCTGCCCGTGATGACTGGCAGAGCAACACGTGGTAACGTGCTTTAAGTAGACTCAGGTAATCGCTCATGGCAAAGGTTAAGGGTGCTCCCCTTTGCACTATACGGATGCGCTTGACGGTGTCATTCAGTGCATGAGTTACCCGGCGTCTGCGGACTTGACCGGCCGCCACCAGAGTTGCCTGCCAAAGAGCCTTGAGTGTGTCCCATGAATCAGTCGCAATGAAGCTCTTGCACGATGCTGCCAACGCCGTACGCAGCGACGCCACGCTTTCCGGGTCCGCCAGTAGGCTCGTGTCCATGCGCCACGTAACAGTACGTGGGGTGTCCTCACCAAAGTCGAGCCTGACTGACAAGGGGTGGTGATCGGAAATCACCGGCGTGCCTGCAGGGAACGCGAGAACTTCGCAGCTAACGACAAAAGAAGCGAGCTCTGGTGGAAAATAGAATTTGTCTATCCGACTCGCTCACTGTGCTCTCTCAAACGTCGCTCCAAAGGCATCCCCGTGAAGCTGCACCCACGCGTCAGACAAGCGGAACTGAGTCACGAGATCGCGGAGCGCGGGGGCACCGCAATAACGGCGACCGTGACCCTGTCCGCGGACGTCACGGTCGATGTTAAGTACACAATTGAAGTCGCCGACGATGAAAGTGGGGTAGGAATCAAGGAGGAATGAGTCGAGGCGCTCAAAAAAATCAGAACTACTAGTCTGCCGTGCTGGCGCATATACAACCAACGCACGTACCCGCCGCTGGTTTAGTGTGAAGTCGACCGCAAGAGTGCGGCCGTCCAGCCCGAAAGTGCAATGAGCACCCGCGCGCAGGCAGGGGTTTACAAAACCGACACCAACACCGCACATATGAAAATCAGTTAACGAAAAATAAGCAAAAACAGAAAACCGGGTGGTGAAATTCAGCACATCAAGTGAAGTACGGAAGTTGCATTCCTGTAAAAACAGGATGTCGACGCCCCTAGCCCTGGCAAAGTGCATCACCTCCCTCTGTCTGTCCACGGATTGAAATCCCCGAACATTCAGGGAGAGGAGATGCACAACCGCCATGACTGCCAAGTGCACCGACGGCATAGCATACAACCTAAAGAGCGCTGCCATGGGCGGCGCTTGGCGCGCGCGGCACTTTTTTGCTAGAACGTTCGTTAACAGTCCCTTCGGATTCCGATGATTGGGGGTGGGCACGTTTGAAGTCTGGTCGGGAAAAGTCCATGTTCTCGGGGCCGTCTGCGCTTGTGGCCTCGCTCACCGGTTGCTGCGTGGTCTTGGCGACGCGCGCAGCTGAAGCCGATGCCGACGCCAGGGTCGCCGATGGGAGGGTGTGGCTGGCTGGTGACGGGAAACGCGCGTCGTCCGCACCTCCAGGAGTCGTCGGTCCTGACACCTGGCCGCATGTCAAGTCGCCTGTCAGGCGAAGCAGCGTGACTTTGTCCGGTACGTCCACCAGGTCGCCCGACGCCACGCTCGACTCGTCGCTGCTGCTCACGGTGTCGTAGGTGTCTGTGCCGGGAAGCGGCGGCAAGGGCTCGGCGAAAACTGCAGCGAACGGCTCCACCTCGTTTGAAGGTGACCCCTTGTGGTGCAGCTCTTTCTCAGGCACCTCCGTCGCGGGGGTGGGTTCGGGCTCCCTCGGGCGGCTGGTCGTTGGGTGCTCGTCGGCAACAGGCGTCCGGACGGTTGGTGGGCTCCGCGTTTTTGCGGCCACGTTGTCCTTACTCGGTTCCTTCCTCGAGGCGGCGGCCGCCACGTAGGACCGTGGCCGCAGGCAGTCCGCTGTGGCGTGGCTTCCACCGCAGCGCCTGCTAGCCGCTCCGCATCCGGCCGTGTCGTGGCCGAACACCTCGCTGCGAGCGCACCGCGGCGTTCGACACGCCGCGCCGATGTGGCCGTCCTGCCCGCAGCGGGAACACACCTTCCGGACGCCTCGGTAGTCAAACATGACGCGGTGGCCCTGGACGGTCAAGAAGTTCGGCACCGCCTGCCTCATCTCGATCCGGACCACGCGCGTCCCGTTGCCGACGTGACGACGGCCCTTGAGGACGGGATGGGTGATGTAAAGCACCTTGCCGTAGGAGCTCAGTGCCGCTGCCAGCGCCGCGTCTCCCACGAACAGCGGCACACGAAAAGCCGTCACGTGGACCACGGCAGGACCCACGCAGGCTACTGGGACGGAAGTGCCGTTCACGTTGAAGGCGCCTTCTACGAGCATCTTCTCCGCCGCCGGAGCCGAGGCCATGGCGACGCAGAACTTCATGCCTCCATGGTGCTGGAGGCTCTCTAGCCCTTTCGGGCCGACAACCGACTCGATGCCGTCGACGATGTCGTCAGCAGTCGCGTCGGAAGTAACTGAAAACTGGAAACAGTGCGCCTTTGGGGGCGGCGCACGGAACACCGGAGGGGCAGCAGGTCCCGGGCCTCCCATGACGTCACGGGCGGAAGACTGGGCTGCTGCTTGAAGGTCTCGAAGTTGCCCGAGCACCGGCAAAGGCACGGCGCCTGGGCTGGGAGGCTGGTTGCGGATCCTCGGGGTCGCAGTGGATCCGAGGCCCGCCTGCACTTGTCAAAACTTCTCAGCAAGCCAGCGCCGAAAAAAAGTGCGCTGGTTCTGGACGAGCTCGGGCGTAGAAAGAGTTTATTTTTTCTGTTTTAATATAGAAAATACAAAACAAAACAGATGAACTTAATGCCCTGATCAGTCAAGCACATGCTCAGTGACGCAGCAGTGAGCACGTCAGTAATGCAGTAAAAATGCCGATACTCGACCGCCGCGCAGGACGATAAAGTATGTCGACAATTTGCGCAAGAACTCAGCCTCGCTCATTGACAGAGCGTCCATGCATGCTTGTTCAAAGAGGCGCGTGCGCAGGCGCTGCAACATTGGGAACATTGTTCTTTGCGGACGCCCATTTAAGGATGCCACTCCACGCTGCCGCCACAAAACGAACATGCCGACACACAAGAGCATATTTGTGAACAGTTCGCGTGAACTAGTGCGCGCTTCGAGGCGGGTTAAAAACATGCGTGACACTAATGTCCAAAAGGTGCGCGCAACTACACACTCAAACATTGCGTGCTGCAAAGTTTCAAGCAGACCGCACTGCGGGCATCGGGCGGAGGGCGCCACGCCCCACGCCGCAAGGCGGTCTCTTGTGGGCAGGACCCGCCAGCCTCGCAGCCAGCCGAAGTCCCTGACATCTGCAGGAAGCGTAGCTGAGGTCAGTTGGCGCCAGCGTGCCCGTCTTGTTTTCTGGAGTTGTTCGCGGGTCAGCGCAGCGACCGTTAGTGCTTCACACATCCTGGAGGGCGGGGTTTCATCAACATCCAGATCGGGCACGCTGGCAGTCAACGACGTCAGTGTGCGGCGCACATTAATGAAAAATGCCGGGGGCTGCTCGGCTGTAGGGCCAACCACGTGTTGTGAAAAAAACACGTTACGCGCTGTACCCAGAAAGTATGTGAGGAGTGTTCTCCCGGGATAGTCTGGGTTGCGTACAAGATCTCGTACTCCTCGCAAGGCGAGCACATTGCACATGGTGCGGATACAAGGTATACCAAACCCAACCATGTACGATGGAAGGCGCATGAACATTCGTGACACAAGTTCGGTTTTGCCCGCCAAACGAAAGAGCCACAGGCCGAGGTTAGCCTGCGCGCAAACGTGCGCGGTGGGTTTGCGACGCGGGCGACAAAAAAACATGCGGCTAGGATTGTGGACTTAACTATATAGCAGCGCTCTGCCATTGAAAGGCGGAAAGTTGACGCCACCGAGAGGCGTTTCTCAGCGTTCGTGCGGAGGTTAGTCCAGGTTTCGCGGGCTACTTCTCCGCTGGCGAGGAATACTACTCCCAGGACTTTCACTCCCTGCACCGACTCCACCTCGCCCGCAAGGTTCGGTGTGAAGGTGCCAAACCTTAGTGCCTTGCTTTTTCTCCTGTTCAATAGGGCCCCTGATATCTCGCTGTACTCGAGAAACAGCCGCGAAAAAGCGGCGTAGCTATCCTCGTCCTTGAGGAAAAGCGACACGTCATCGGCGTAGGCCGATACCTTGATTTGGCCCTGGCCAGGCAGAGGGAAGCCGTGTATGGATGGGCTGTCGTTAATGCGCCGGATGAGTGGATCCAGGCATAACACGAAGAATGTTGGGGAGAGAGGGCATCCTTGCTTTATGCCCCTGGTGACTGAGAAGGGAGCGCTCTGGTGGCCGTTTACAGAGAGACGAGCATTCAGGTCTGCGTAAAGTAAGCGCAGCCTGCTGACAATTTGCGGAGGGAATCCGAAGGCTTCAAGGACTCCGAACAGATACGAGTGTTCCACCCGATCGAATGCTTTCGCCTGGTCTAGTGAAACAAAGCACCCGCTGAAGCGCGTCCTGCTGGCAAATGTGAACAGTTCTCTAGTGAGTGCCAATGCATCAAACACAGAGCGGTCAGGGACGCTGCTGGTTTGAGCCCGGTGGATTAGGTGAGGTAGGATCGTCCGCATTCTTGTGTTCAGTAAAGATGTGACTATTTTGTAATCTGCGTTTAAGAGGCTTATGGGCCGCCATGCTTGCGGGTCGGAGGGGTCACCGCCCGCTTTCGGAATGAGTATGATGCGACATTCGCGGAAAGAGTTTGGACGTAACCCATCCACGAGGAAGCCGTTGACCATCTTCAGGAGCGCCTTGGATCTCGTAAAAAAAGGTTGAATAAAAACTTGTTGGAATGCCGTCTGGACCGGGGGCAGAGGCTGCATTCATACTCTGCAGGATGGCGTGCAGCTCTTGGCTTGTGGCTGGTGCGCAAAGGTTTTCATGCAGCTCTTCAGCTACTCGTGGCAAGTTTCCAAAAAACTTTGTAGAAGCCCGTCATAACCATCTTGAAGATTTAGCCAACTGTCCGTAGAGAACAGGTTCGAGAAGTGACTTGAAAAGATCGTGCAGATATCGGACGCGGTTTTGCTTTTGGGTGCCGTCTGGGAGTGTCACGAAAGGCACAGTAGCGGGAGCGAATTCCTCTGCCGTGCCTGCGCGTACGTGTCGTAGCACAGCCGGGTCTGATATAGGCGGCCCGAGCTGGTGTGCACGACTAGCTGCCCGTGATGACTGGCAGAGCAACACGTGGTAACGTGCTTTAAGTAGACTCAGGTAATCGCTCATCGCAAAGGTTAAGGGTGCTCCCCTTTGCACTATACGGATGCGCTTGAGGGTGTCATTCAGTGCATGAGTTACCCGGCGTCTGCGGTCTTGACCGGCCGCCACCAGAGTTGCCTGCCAAAGAGCCTTGAGTGTGTCCCATGAATCAGTCGCAATGAAGCTCTTGCACGATGCTGCCAACGCCGTACGCAGCGACGCCACGCTTTCCGGGTCCGCCAGTAGGCTCGTGTCCATGCGCCACGTAACAGTACGTGGGGTGTCCTCACCAAAGTCGAGCCTGACTGACAAGGGGTGGTGATCGGAAATCACCGGCGTGCCTGCAGGGAACGCGAGAACTTCGCAGCTAACGACAAAAGAAGCGAGCTCTGGTGGAAAATAGAATTTGTCTATCCGACTCGCTCACTGTGCTCTCTCAAACGTCGCTCCAAAGGCATCCCCGTGAAGCTGCACCCACGCGTCAGACAAGCGGAACTGAGTCACGAGATCGCGGAGCGCGGGGGCACCGCAATAACGGCGACCGTGACCCTGTCCGCGGACGTCACGGTCGATGTTAAGTACACAATTGAAGTCGCCGACGATGAAAGTGGGGTAGGAATCAAGGAGGAATGAGTCGAGGCGCTCAAAAAAAATCAGAACTACTAGTCTGCCGTGCTGGCGCATATACAACCAACGCACGTACCCGCCACTGGTTTAGTGTGAAGTCGACCGCAAGAGTGCGGCCGTCCAGCCCGAAAGTGCAATGAGCACCCGCGCGCAGGCAGGGGTTTACAAAACCGACACCAACACCGCACATATGAAAATCAGTCAACGAAAAATAAGCAAAAACAGAAAACCGGGTGGTGAAATTCAGCACATCAAGTGAAGTACGGAAGTTGCATTCCTGTAAAAACAGGATGTCGACGCCCCTAGCCCTGGCAAAGTGCATCACCTCTCTCTGTCTGTCTACGGATTGAAATCCCCGAACATTCAGGGAGAGGAGATGCACAACCGCCATGACTGCCAAGTGCACCGACGGCATAGCATACAACCTAAAGAGCGCTGCCATGGGCGGCGCTTGGCGCGCGCGGCACTTTTTTGCTAGAACGTTCGTTAACAGTCCCTTCGGATTCCGATGATTGGGGGTGGGCACGTTTGAAGTCTGGTCGGGAAAAGTCCATGTTTTCGGGGCCGTCTGCGCTTGTGGCCTCGCTCACCGGTTGCTGCGTGGTCTTGGCGACGCTCGCAGCTGAAGCCGATGCCGACGCCAGGGTCGCCGATGGGAGGGTGTGGCTGGCTGGTGACGGGAAGCGCGCGTCGTCCGCACCTCCAGGAGTCGTCGGTCCTGTCACCTGGCCGCACGTCAAGTCGCCTGTCAGGCGAAGCGGTGTGACTTTGTCCGGTACGTCCACCAGGTCGCCCGACGCCACGCTCGACTCGTCGCTGCTGCTCACGGTGTCGTAGGTGTCTGTGCCGGGAAGCGGCGGCAAGGGCTCGGCGAAAACTGCAGCGAACGGCTCCACCTCGTTTGAAGGTGACCCCTTGTGGTGCAGCTCTTTCTCAGGCACCTCCGTCGCGGGGGTGGGTTCGGGCTCCCTCGGGCGGCTGGTCGTTGGGTGCTCGTCGGCAACAGGCGTCCGGACGGTTGGTGGGCTCCGCGTTTCTGCGGCCACGTTGTCCTTACTCGGTTCCTTCCTCGAGGCGGCGGCCGCCACGTAGGACCGTGGCCGCAGGCAGTCCGCTGTGGCGTGGCTTCCACCGCAGCGCCTGCAAGCCGCTCCGCATCCGGCCGTGTCGTGGCCGAACACCTCGCTGCGAGCGCACCGCGGCGTTCGACACGCCGCGCCGATGTGGCCGTCGTGCCCGCAGCGGGAACACACCTTCCGGACGCCTCGGTAGTCAAACATGACGCGGTGGGCCTGGACGGTCAAGAAGTTCGGCACCGCCTGCTTCATCTCGATCCGGACCACGCGCGTCCCGTTGCCGACGTGACGACGGCCCTTGAGGACGGGATGGGTGATGTCAAGCACTTTGCCGTAGGAGCTCAGTGCCGCTGCCAGCGCCGCGTCTCCCACGAACAGCGGCACACGAAAAGCCGTCACGTGGACCACGGCAGGACCCACGCAGGCTACTGGGACGGAAGTGCCGTTCACGTTGAAGGCGCCTTCCACGAGCATCTTCTCCGCCGCCGCAGCCGAGGCCATGGCGACGCAGAACTTCATGCCTCCATGGTGCTGGAGGCTCTCTAGCCCTTTCGGGCCGACAACCAACTCGATGCCGTCGACGATGTCGTCAGCTGTCGCGTCGGAAGTAACTGTAAACGAAAAACAATGCGCCTTTGGGGGCGGCGCACGGAACACCGGAGGGGCAGCAGGTCCCGGGCCTCCCATGACGTCACGGGTGGCCGGCTGGGCTGCTGCTTGCACGACCTTCACGCAGTTTGCCCGAGCACCGGCAAAGGCACGGCGCCTGGGCAGGGAGGCTGGTTGCGGTACCTCCGGGTCGCAGTGGATCCGGGGCCCGCCTGCACTTATCGTTGAAACTTCTCAGGAAGCCAGCGCCGAAAAAACTTCGCTGGTTCTGGACGAGCTCGGGCATAGAAAGAGACGTTTATTTTTTTCCAAAGGAACAAAAATACGAAACAAAACAGTTGAACTGAAGTCTGATCTTTCAAGCACATGCGCAGTGACGCAGCACTGAGCACGTCAGTATGGCAGTATGAAAGCCGACACTCGACCGCCGCGCAGGACGATAAAGTATGTCGACCATTTGCGCAAGAACTCAGCCTCGCTCATTGTCAGGGCGTCCACGCATGCTTGCTCAAAGAGGCGCGTGCGGAGGCGCTGCAATATTGGAAACATTGCTCTTTGCGGACGCCCATTTAAGGAAGCCGCTCCACGCTGCCGCCACAAAACGAACATGCCGACACACAAGAGCATATTTGTAAACAGTTCGCGTGAACTAGTGCGCGCTTCGAGGCGGGTTACGAACATTCGTGACACTAGTACCCAAAAGGTGCGCGCCACTACACAGACGAACATTGCGTGCCGCAATGTTTCTAAGAGACTGCACTGCGGGCATCGGGCGGAGGGAGCCACGCCCCACGCCGCAAGGCGGTCTCTTGTGGGCAGGACCCGCCAGCCTCGCAGCCAGCCGAAGTCCCTGACATCTGCAGGAAGCGCAGCTGAGGTCAGTTGGCGCCAGCGTGCCCGTCTCGTTTTCTGGAGTTGTTCGCGTGTCAGCTCAGCTACCGTTAGTGCTTCACACATACTGGAGGGCGGGGTTTCATCAACATCCAGATCGGGCACGCTGGCAGACAACGACGCCAGTGTGCGACGCACGTTAACGAAAAATACTGGCGGCCGCTCGGCTGTAGGGCCAACCACGTGTTGTGTAAAAAACACCTTACGCGCTGCACCCAGAAAGTATGTGAGGAGTGTTCTCCCGGGATAGTCTGGGTTGCGTACAAGATCTCGTACTCCTCGCAAGGCGAGCACATTGCACATAGTGCGGATACAAGGTATACCAAACCCACCCATGTACGATGGAAGGCGCATGAACATTTGTGACACAAGTTCGGTTTTGCCCGCCCAAACAAAAGAGCCACAGGCCGAGGTTAGCCTGCGAGCAAACGTGCGCGGTGGGTTTGCGACGCGGGCGACAAAAAAACATGCGGCTAGGATTGTAGACTTAACTATATAGCAGCGCTCTGCCATTGAAAGGCGGAACGTTGACGCCGCCGAGAGGCGTTTCTCAGCGTTCGTGCGGAGGTTAGTCCAGGTTTCGCGGGCTACTTCTCCGCTGGCGAGGAATACTACTCCCAGGACTTTCACTCCCTGCACCGACTCCACCTCGCCCGCAAGGTCGGTGTGAAGGTGCCAAACCTTAGTGCCTTGCTTTTATCCTGTTCAATAGGGCCCCTGATATCTCGCTGTACTCGAGAAACAGCCGCGAAAAAGCGGCGTAGCTATCCTCGTCCTTGAGGAAAAACGACACGTCGTCGGCGTAGGCCGAAACTTTGATTTGGCCCTGGCCAGGCAGAGGGAAGTCGCGTATGGATGGACTGTCGTTAATGCGCCGGATGAGTGGATCCAGGCATAACACGAAGAATGTTGGGGAGAGAGGGCATCCTTGCCTTATGCCCCGGGTGACTGAGAAGGGAGCGCTCTGGTGGCCGTTTACGGAGAGATGAGCGTTCAGGTCTGCGTAAAGTAGGCGCAGCCTGCTGACAATTTGCGGCGGGAATACGTAGGCTTCGAGGACTCCGAACAAATACGAGTGTTCCACCCGATCGAATGCTTTCGCCTGATCGAGTGAAACAAAACACCCGGTGAAGCCCGTCCAGCTGGCAAATGTGAACAGGTCTCTAGTGAGTGCAAATGCAGAAAAGACAGAGCGGTCAAGCACGCTGCTGGTTTGAGCACGGTGGATTAGGTGAGGCAGGATCGTCCGCATTCTTCTGTTTAGTAAAGATGCGACTATTTTGTAGTCTGTGTTTAAGAGGCTTATGGGCCGCCATGCTTGCGGGTCGGAGGGGTCACCGCCCGCTTTCGTAATGAGTATGATGCGGCATTCGCGGAAAGAGTTTGGACGTAACCCACCCGCGAGAAAGCCGTTGACCATTTTCAGCAGTGCTCCTTGGATCTGGTAAAAAAACGATGAATAAAAACTTGTTGGAATGCCGTCTGGACCGGGGGCAGAGGCTGCATTCATACTCTGCAGGATGGCGTGCAGCTCTTGGATTGTGGCTGGTGCGCAAAGGTTTTCATGCAGCTCTTCAGCTACTCGTGGCAAGTTTCCAAAAAACTTTGTAGAAGCCCGTCATAACCATCTTGAAGATTTAGCCAACTGTCCGTAGAGAACAGGTTCGAGAAGTGACTTGAAAAGATCGTGCAGATATCGGAGCGGTTTTGCTTTGGGTGCCGTCTGGGAGTGTCACGAAAGGCACAGTAGCGGGAGCTAATTCCTCTGCCGTGCCTGCGCGTACGTGTCGTAGCACAGCCGGGTCTGATATAGGCGGCCCGAGCTTTTGTGCACGACTAGCTGCCCGTGATGACTGGCAGAGCAACACGTGGTAACGTGCTTTAAGTAGACTCAGGTAATCGCTCATGGCAAAGGTTAAGGGTGCTCCCCTTTGCACTATACGGATGCGCTTGACGGTGTCATTCAGTGCATGAGTTACCCGGCGTCTGCGGTCTTGACCGGCCGCCACCAGAGTTGCCTGCCAAAGAGCCTTGAGTGTGTCCCATGAATCAGTCGCAATGAAGCTCTTGCACGATGCTGCCAACGCCGTACGCAGCGACGCCACGCTTTCCGGGTCCGCCAGTAGGCTCGTGTCCATGCGCCACGTAACAGTACGTGGGGTGTCCTCACCAAAGTCGAGCCTGACTGACAAGGGGTGGTGATCGGAAATCACCGGCGTGCCTGCAGGGAACGCGAGAACTTCGCAGCTAACGACAAAAGAAGCGAGCTCTGGTGGAAAATAGAATTTGTCTATCCGACTCGCTCACTGTGCTCTCTCAAACGTCGCTCCAAAGGCATCCCCGTGAAGCTGCACCCACGCGTCAGACAAGCGGAACTGAGTCACGAGATCGCGGAGCGCGGGGGCACCGCAATAACGGCGACCGTGACCCTGTCCGCGGACGTCACGGTCGATGTTAAGTACACAATTGAAGTCGCCGACGATGAAAGTGGGGTAGGAATCAAGGAGGAATGAGTCGAGGCGCTCAAAAAAATCAGAACTACTAGTCTGCCGTGCTGGCGCATATACAACCAACGCACGTACCCGCCGCTGGTTTAGTGTGAAGTCGACCGCAAGAGTGCGGCCGTCCAGCCCGAAAGTGCAATGAGCACCCGCGCGCAGGCAGGGGTTTACAAAACCGACACCAACACCGCACATATGAAAATCAGTTAACGAAAAATAAGCAAAAACAGAAAACCGGGTGGTGAAATTCAGCACATCAAGTGAAGTACGGAAGTTGCATTCCTGTAAAAACAGGATGTCGACGCCCCTAGCCCTGGCAAAGTGCATCACCTCCCTCTGTCTGTCCACGGATTGAAATCCCCGAACATTCAGGGAGAGGAGATGCACAACCGCCATGACTGCCAAGTGCACCGACGGCATAGCATACAACCTAAAGAGCGCTGCCATGGGCGGCGCTTGGCGCGCGCGGCACTTTTTTGCTAGAACGTTCGTTAACAGTCCCTTCGGATTCCGATGATTGGGGGTGGGCACGTTTGAAGTCTGGTCGGGAAAAGTCCATGTTCTCGGGGCCGTCTGCGCTTGTGGCCTCGCTCACCGGTTGCTGCGTGGTCTTGGCGACGCGCGCAGCTGAAGCCGATGCCGACGCCAGGGTCGCCGATGGGAGGGTGTGGCTGGCTGGTGACGGGAAACGCGCGTCGTCCGCACCTCCAGGAGTCGTCGGTCCTGACACCTGGCCGCATGTCAAGTCGCCTGTCAGGCGAAGCAGCGTGACTTTGTCCGGTACGTCCACCAGGTCGCCCGACGCCACGCTCGACTCGTCGCTGCTGCTCACGGTGTCGTAGGTGTCTGTGCCGGGAAGCGGCGGCAAGGGCTCGGCGAAAACTGCAGCGAACGGCTCCACCTCGTTTGAAGGTGACCCCTTGTGGTGCAGCTCTTTCTCAGGCACCTCCGTCGCGGGGGTGGGTTCGGGCTCCCTCGGGCGGCTGGTCGTTGGGTGCTCGTCGGCAACAGGCGTCCGGACGGTTGGTGGGCTCCGCGTTTTTGCGGCCACGTTGTCCTTACTCGGTTCCTTCCTCGAGGCGGCGGCCGCCACGTAGGACCGTGGCCGCAGGCAGTCCGCTGTGGCGTGGCTTCCACCGCAGCGCCTGCTAGCCGCTCCGCATCCGGCCGTGTCGTGGCCGAACACCTCGCTGCGAGCGCACCGCGGCGTTCGACACGCCGCGCCGATGTGGCCGTCCTGCCCGCAGCGGGAACACACCTTCCGGACGCCTCGGTAGTCAAACATGACGCGGTGGCCCTGGACGGTCAAGAAGTTCGGCACCGCCTGCCTCATCTCGATCCGGACCACGCGCGTCCCGTTGCCGACGTGACGACGGCCCTTGAGGACGGGATGGGTGATGTAAAGCACCTTGCCGTAGGAGCTCAGTGCCGCTGCCAGCGCCGCGTCTCCCACGAACAGCGGCACACGAAAAGCCGTCACGTGGACCACGGCAGGACCCACGCAGGCTACTGGGACGGAAGTGCCGTTCACGTTGAAGGCGCCTTCTACGAGCATCTTCTCCGCCGCCGGAGCCGAGGCCATGGCGACGCAGAACTTCATGCCTCCATGGTGCTGGAGGCTCTCTAGCCCTTTCGGGCCGACAACCGACTCGATGCCGTCGACGATGTCGTCAGCAGTCGCGTCGGAAGTAACTGAAAACTGGAAACAGTGCGCCTTTGGGGGCGGCGCACGGAACACCGGAGGGGCAGCAGGTCCCGGGCCTCCCATGACGTCACGGGCGGAAGACTGGGCTGCTGCTTGAAGGTCTCGAAGTTGCCCGAGCACCGGCAAAGGCACGGCGCCTGGGCTGGGAGGCTGGTTGCGGATCCTCGGGGTCGCAGTGGATCCGAGGCCCGCCTGCACTTGTCAAAACTTCTCAGCAAGCGTAGAAAGTTGGGCTAGTTGGTTGGTAGTACTATTATGATACATTCCAGCGGCTAAAAAGACACGGACGAAGGTAGACGAGACAGGACGAACGCAGTTGAAGTCCGGCGTTCGTCCTGTCTCGTCTACCTTCGTCCGTGTCTTTTTAGCCGCTGGAATGTATCATAATAGTTCTCAGCAAGCCAGCGCCGAAAAAAAGTGCGCTGGTTCTGGACGAGCTCGGGCGTAGAAAGAGTTTATTTTTTCTGTTTTAATATAGAAAATACAAAACAAAACAGATGAACTTAATGCCCTGATCAGTCAAGCACATGCTCAGTGACGCAGCAGTGAGCACGTCAGTAATGCAGTAAAAATGCCGATACTCGACCGCCGCGCAGGACGATAAAGTATGTCGACAATTTGCGCAAGAACTCAGCCTCGCTCATTGACAGAGCGTCCATGCATGCTTGTTCAAAGAGGCGCGTGCGCAGGCGCTGCAACATTGGGAACATTGTTCTTTGCGGACGCCCATTTAAGGATGCCACTCCACGCTGCCGCCACAAAACGAACATGCCGACACACAAGAGCATATTTGTGAACAGTTCGCGTGAACTAGTGCGCGCTTCGAGGCGGGTTAAAAACATGCGTGACACTAATGTCCAAAAGGTGCGCGCAACTACACACTCAAACATTGCGTGCTGCAAAGTTTTAAGCAGACCGCACTGCGGGCATCGGGCGGAGGGCGCCACGCCCCACGCCGCAAGGCGGTCTCTTGTGGGCAGGACCCGCCAGCCTCGCAGCCAGCCGAAGTCCCTGACATCTGCAGGAAGCGTAGCTGAGGTCAGTTGGCGCCAGCGTGCCCGTCTTGTTTTCTGGAGTTGTTCGCGGGTCAGCGCGGCGACCGTTAGTGCTTCACACATCCTGGAGGGCGGGGTTTCATCAACATCCAGATCGGGCACGCTGGCAGTCAACGACGTCAGTGTGCGGCGCACATTAATGAAAAATGCCGGGGGCTGCTCGGCTGTAGGGCCAACCACGTGTTGTGAAAAAAACACGTTACGCGCTGTACCCAGAAAGTATGTGAGGAGTGTTCTCCCGGGATAGTCTGGGTTGCGTACAAGATCTCGTACTCCTCGCAAGGCGAGCACATTGCACATGGTGCGGATACAAGGTATACCAAACCCAACCATGTACGATGGAAGGCGCATGAACATTCGTGACACAAGTTCGGTTTTGCCCGCCAAACGAAAGAGCCACAGGCCGAGGTTAGCCTGCGCGCAAACGTGCGCGGTGGGTTTGCGACGCGGGCGACAAAAAAACATGCGGCTAGGATTGTGGACTTAACTATATAGCAGCGCTCTGCCATTGAAAGGCGGAAAGTTGACGCCACCGAGAGGCGTTTCTCAGCGTTCGTGCGGAGGTTAGTCCAGGTTTCGCGGGCTACTTCTCCGCTGGCGAGGAATACTACTCCCAGGACTTTCACTCCCTGCACCGACTCCACCTCGCCCGCAAGGTTCGGTGTGAAGGTGCCAAACCTTAGTGCCTTGCTTTTTCCCCTGTTCAATAGGGCCCCTGATATCTCGCTGTACTCGAGAAACAGCCGCGAAAAAGCGGCGTAGCTATCCTCGTCCTTGAGGAAAAGCGACACGTCATCGGCGTAGGCCGATACCTTGATTTGGCCCTGGCCAGGCAGAGGGAAGCCGTGTATGGATGGGCTGTCGTTAATGCGCCGGATGAGTGGATCCAGGCATAACACGAAGAATGTTGGGGAGAGAGGGCATCCTTGCTTTATGCCCCTGGTGACTGAGAAGGGAGCGCTCTGGTGGCCGTTTACAGAGAGACGAGCATTCAGGTCTGCGTAAAGTAAGCGCAGCCTGCTGACAATTTGCGGAGGGAATCCGAAGGCTTCAAGGACTCCGAACAGATACGAGTGTTCCACCCGATCGAATGCTTTCGCCTGGTCTAGTGAAACAAAGCACCCGCTGAAGCGCGTCCTGCTGGCAAATGTGAACAGGTCTCTAGTGAGTGCCAACGCATCAAACACAGAGCGGTCAGGGACGCTGCTGGTTTGAGCCCGGTGGATTAGGTGAGGTAGGATCGTCCGCATTCTTGTGTTCAGTAAAGATGTGACTATTTTGTAATCTGCGTTTAAGAGGCTTATGGGCCGCCATGCTTGCGGGTCGGAGGGGTCACCGCCCGCTTTCGGAATGAGTATGATGCGACATTCGCGGAAAGAGTTTGGACGTAACCCATCCACGAGGAAGCCGTTGACCATCTTCAGGAGCGCCTTGGATCTCGTAAAAAAAGGTTGAATAAAAACTTGTTGGAATGCCGTCTGGACCGGGGGCAGAGGCTGCATTCATACTCTGCAGGATGGCGTGCAGCTCTTGGCTTGTGGCTGGTGCGCAAAGGTTTTCATGCAGCTCTTCAGCTACTCGTGGCAAGTTTCCAAAAAACTTTGTAGAAGCCCGTCATAACCATCTTGAAGATTTAGCCAACTGTCCGTAGAGAACAGGTTCGAGAAGTGACTTGAAAAGATCGTGCAGATATCGGACGCGGTTTTGCTTTGGGTGCCGTCTGGGAGTGTCACGAAAGGCACAGTAGCGGGAGCTAATTCCTCTGCCGTGCCTGCGCGTACGTGTCGTAGCACAGCCGGGTCTGATATAGGCGGCCCGAGCTGGTGTGCACGACTAGCTGCCCGTGATGACTGGCAGAGCAACACGTGGTAACGTGCTTTAAGTAGACTCAGGTAATCGCTCATGGCAAAGGTTAAGGGTGCTCCCCTTTGCACTATACGGATGCGCTTGAGGGTGTCATTCAGTGCATGAGTTACCCGGCGTCTGCGGCCTTGACCGGCCGCCACCAGAGTTGCCTGCCAACGAGCCTTGAGTGTGTCCCATGAATCAGTCGCAATGAAGCTCTTGCACGATGCTGCCAACGCCGTACGCAGCGACGCCACGCTTTCCGGGTCCGCCAGTAGGCTCGTGTCCATGCGCCACGTAACAGTACGTGGGGTGTCCTCACCAAAGTCGAGCCTGACTGACAAGGGGTGGTGATCGGAAATCACCGGCGTGCCTGCAGGGAACGCGAGAACTTCGCAGCTAACGACAAAAGAAGCGAGCTCTGGTGGAAAATAGAATTTGTCTATCCGACTCGCTCACTGTGCTCTCTCAAACGTCGCTCCAAAGGCATCCCCGTGAAGCTGCACCCACGCGTCAGACAAGCGGAACTGAGTCACGAGATCGCGGAGCGCGGGGGCACCGCAATATCGGCGACCGTGACCCTGTCCGCGGACGTCACGGTCGATGTTAAGTACACAATTGAAGTCGCCGACGATGAAAGTGGGGTAGGAATCAAGGAGGAATGAGTCGAGGCGCTCAAAAAAATCAGAACTACTAGTCTGCCGTGCTGGCGCATATACAACCAACGCACGTACCCGCCGCTGGTTTAGTGTGAAGTCGACCGCAAGAGTGCGGCCGTCCAGCCCGAAAGTGCAATGAGCACCCGCGCGCAGGCAGGGGTTTACAAAACCGACACCTTAATTCTTCCGGAATATACGTCAATTCTAACAAACGGGCAGTCCTTTTAAACGTATTTGCAGCACAGTTCTAGCTGCCGTTGAACAGTCGTGTGCTCGAAATCGCGTTTCGTGAAATGACATTTCGTGTTGTCAACGTATTTGAAGTGTACTTCCGTAAATACGCAATAAATTCTTCCAAAAAATACTTAAATTCTAGCAAATTGGCAGTCCGCCTTAGGATAACTGCAGCACACTTCAGGCTGCCGTTGAAAAACCTAATGCTCGAAATCGAGTTTGGGGAAATCCGATTTTGGTTTTGGCAATGTTTTTAAAGTGTACTTTCGTAAATACGCAATTAATCCGTCCGAGTATACTTAAATTCTAACAAATGGGCAGTCCGCGCGTAAACATATTTGCAATACACTTCAAGCTACCGTGGAACAATCTTGGACTCATGACGTTTCAGGGAACAGTGAAAACTCTCCCTTTCCTGTCGTCCTTGTCCTGCGTTGTTCCCGCAACGCAGGACAAGGACGAGACGGGACGAGAACGCCTGCGTTGTTCCCGCGCTATGATTACTGTGCTGCAATGAATTACCAACCTGCCGAAGCCTTCTCTGTTCCGAAGTCCCTTCGTTTATGGTAACTTCTAGCAGGAAGGTAATCACCACTTATTTACACTACGTACGGAGAACGTGATAGCATGATACCGGCAAAGGCGCCTTAAGGCGCGTTCACAGTAGGCCGACGATCGGCCATTTCAGTCTGGCGATGGTCGATGGCAGCGATTTTTGTGCCGTCGGCGCGTCTGTCACACTGCGCAGACGCCGACCGAGTGCCGATCGTCGCCCGACGAGCGCATCGCCGTCGCGTCGGCGACATAGCAACCGTCGGCCGACCCGTGTGTCACACTCAGCCGACCTCACGCCGACGTTGTCCTATCCCGACAGCTCGACGCGCTGCTGTTTCGTGCGCGCGGCTCGTCTACTAGCTCCGTTGCTGCAAGTGTCGTGGAAATCGAAGTTATCTTCTAATATGGGGCGAACTCGCACTAAAGCGATGTGAATAGTAGGCCTTTTATTACAGCACAGGTAGTGTACTAGAATAGGTTATTCTAGTACACTCTAGCACAGGCGACTTCCAAAGCGCCGTCAACTGCGGCTTCGATGCGAAACCACCTAGGCCTAGCGACGTCTAAGGCATCCTGGGACCAGCGCGCAGTTCGTCGCCGGGCGTTGCCGCAGGCGGTGTCGTTGCCGAAAGATCCACTTTTGCACAGGCATATTGTTCTTGCTCTAATCTAGGAAGCATCCTCTCTGGTATCATGGCTGTTTTGTATTTTCTTGAGCGAATGTGAAGTACGCCGAGCATGCCGGTTGGCCGTCCAGCCTGGATCCCGTCTGCCGGCGTCATAAACACGGGCTAAAGTGTGTCCTTGACGTAAATTATAAACCCTGGGTTAAGAAATGTGAAAAATGTGTCATTTTTGAAGATCGCTGATCAATAATGAGCTGCTGGCAAAAGTAACGACTGTGATACGAGCAAACTTCTTGCCACAATCGCTACGTTGCTACCGCTGTCCCGGCGTTGGGGCCCGGCTCGCCTGGGGCCCGCTCGCTTCGCTGCTGAAGGCGTCGGGAAAATTTACCATATTATTATTTTATTGTGAGCTGATGCTGTTGACAGTAAAGCGATGTGTAGAGTACGCCTTTTATTATAGCGCAGGCGACTTCCGAAACGCCGGCTGCTGCGGCTTCGATGCGAAAGTGGCCAAAGGCCTAGCGACGACCACGGCACCCAGGTAGCAGAAGAGCTCGTCACCCGGAGCGCCTGCGAACGATACCGTTTCCGAAAGCTCGAAACATAAGCAGTCATGCTTTGTCGCTGCTCGAGCAGTCTTTTTGATGACAAGGCGATTTGGTCTTTTCTTGCGATATTTGTACACCATCCCAAGCAGCGCTCAGGCACTGCAGCACGGCGGCGATGTGTGACACTGGTTGTGTGCGGAGCTTGGGTAGTGCGGCGCAGCGATGCTCACCGCTCCGAGTGTCCCTGCTTGCAGCGGGGCGGCAGTTCGCAAGCGACGATCGGTGCGGCGCGTCGGCCAAGTGGCCATATGGCTTGATGAATTTTGCTGCGCGAGCATTATTTGTCTAAATAATGATTGCACTTCGCGCTCTGAGCTCGGTACTCGCTTTTGGTCGGCGAAAGTTTTCGCTCGGCCACCGATCTGCCCAAGACACGTCGGCCGACCGGTCTCGTCGGCATCTTTGGTCGGCGGCGTTGTCACACTAGGACGACGCTTGGTCGTTGGGGGCGTCGTCGTCGGTGCAGTGTGACTCAACGTTACTAGATTGTGTGACTGGCTAGTCAGGGAACGACCAGGTTGGCAGACGCGACCGCCGATCGTCGGCGTCGCCATCGCGTCGGCATCGGGGTCCCGTCGGCCTGACAGTTCGACTGCTGACCTATTTCTGACGCAAGTTTCGACTAGCAATTCTGTTCTCGATCGCCTCTCGATTCAAACGCGACCAGTAGAGCACTTCTTGGATAATTTTTGGGCCCACAGTATTTGCGCAAAAAAACGCTTCACCGGCCAAGTGCGTCGCACTCGGTGGGTATATATAAGGCAAGCCAAGTATGGCGCTTGTCGGAGCATTTGTTAATTGCTGAGGCAGTTCCGTCATGATTTCCAGTGTTCTGCCCTTGCCCTCACCAATGCTCCCCGATAACGTTCTTCTTCGATAAGCTCTAGCTTTTGTTTGGTTTTTCTTATGTCTTCTATCCAATTACCAGGCGCTCGGCATTCCTGTTTTATCATCTTCTGAAGCAGTGCCTTTAGCTCCATTTACTGTTTTTTTTCCTCATGACGTATACAGGTGGCTCTTTCTATGGCTTTTAATTTTAAAGTTTGTTCAGTGAGCTCCCACTGCTGCCAAATCCTCATGTTGCTACTTGGTTCTATTTTTGCTATTTCATGGCTGCAGGGGAAGCGCCAACGAAACGAGCGCTTGGTTTACAAAAGGCCCGTGCCGAAAGAAATCACATTAACGAAATAGAATGGGGAGGTGTTTTAAAAACGGACATCGACCACATCAAAGCAGCTTTTTTCGAGCATTACCAGGCGCTCTTCGCATCGCATCCGGTAGATGCTATCACATTTAAGGAGGCGTTTCTAGCCGAGATGCCGCGTCTGGACGACGAAACTAAACAAAGATTAGAGCAGGAGATAACTGAAGGGCAAGTTGCGCAAGCAATAGACAGTTTGAACCAAGGTAAGTCGCCTGGACCCGACGGGTTCAGCGCGGCATTCTACAAAGAATTTAAACTTGCAATTTCCCTGGTCTTGAAGGTTATCTTTAATGAAGCCTTTAAAATAAAAGCACTGCCTCCATCCTATGGTTCGTCCCATACTGTGCTGATTCCCAAAACGGACGACATAGACAGATTACGATTGGTAACAGCATACCGACCGAGAGCACTCCCGAACGTCCAGTACAAAATTTACATGAAGGTTCTGGTGCGAAGGTTCCAGACCGTGATTCATTACTTAGTTGGTCCGCATCAGACCTGCGGGATTTAAGGGCGGTCTATTTTTACAAATATTCACGTTGCGCGCAGTGTCTTAGAATGTTGTGATGAGACTAGTAGCCAGGTGGCATTTCTCCAGATCGATTTAGAAAAGGCATTTGACTGTGTCGCCCACGAACTTTTATTTGCAGTATTGGGCCATGTTAATGTTGGTTCTGTTATTCGCGAGGGTGTCGCCCTGGCGTACCGGAACTGCACGACGAGATTGATCGTTAACAAGAGTCTGGGGGCCCCCATTAGCGTGCAGCGTTCGGTGCGCCAGGGCTGTCCCCTCAGCCCCCTTTTATTTTGTATTTATGTAGAGACCCTTTGTTTAAGATACTGAAAAACAGGAGTATAAACGGATTCAGTTTGCAATAGCCGAAGTTAAGCTCTTAGCGTACGTTGATGACATTGCAGTGTTTGACGTGGACGAGGGAGGCATAAGCGAGGCAGTTAAATGTGTACGCGATTTCAGCCAAGCTACGGGAAGCGGAGTTAGCTGGTCGAAGTGCCTCGGGCTGTGGCATGGTGGGTGGGCGTCTACGCCTGAACGGTTCGCCATTGTGCCTTGGACGACGACACCAGATAAGTGCTTGGGGGTTCCGCTCGATGCGTACCGTGACAGCGAACAGTATTGGACAGGGCAGGTCAAAGAGATACGGGAGAGAGCGGATAAGTGGAAAGGGACGACCTTGTCAATTTTTGCCAGAGCCACTGTTTGCAACCTGCTCTTCATCAGCAGGCTCTGGTACGTCATGCAGGTGTTGCACTGTTCACGGTTAAGCTTTCAAAAGCGGCACAGAATTTTCGCCGTCTTCATCTGGTCGTCTGACTGGGAGCGCTGCAGCCGGACAAAACCTGTTCAGACGGGTCCAGGAAGGTGGGCTGGGACTGGGTCATTTGTTTCTTCGGCAGCTGGTGAATCGTTGCTTGTTTTTTCGGGACACAAGAGACCCGTTTTTGCGCACCGTATGCCAAGTTAGGCTGTGGCGCCTGGTGCCGGAGTACGTAGTCGGAACTGATGAGGTTTACAGTAGGGTCAGCGGTTTTTACCGGGAGATCGTTGCCAGTGTAAGGTTTCTTTCTGCGCTGTTTTCGAATGACTTTCTGTCCACTGTGAAACGAAAGAAACTGTACCGTGCTTTGTGCGAAGTAGTTTTCCCCGTGCCCTTGCAAAGGGCCTTGTACAGTGTAGGCCCAGGTAAAAACGCTTTAAAGAGAGTGAAAAAAATGCAGGTGCCGCCAGGAACAAAAACCTTCTTTTCTAAGCTGCACACCGGAACCTTACCGGATAAAAAATTTTTAGAGGGAAAGGAATTCTTTTTACCCTGGGGATCTCACTGTTTGATTTGCAGGAACCCGGAAACAATACACCATGTTTTTTACACTGTTGGGAAGGGGTTTATTTTTGGGATGTGTTGCAGCGAACCTTACCGAAAGAATTTCCGCTAGACCCATACGGCATTGGGTACTTATCTGTTGAAAATGAGGATGGGGTGCCTTTCGACTTAATAATGCTGACAGGCCTCCACTGTGTATGGCGCTCCAGAATGGTAGGCTACAATTGTGACCGAGACGCAAGACCTGCCAGGATTTACTTTCGCGAAAATATGGACATGTTTCTGGCCATTCAGAAGGCCGCTGCGGACCCTCCGGAGTGGCTCTCAAAACTAGAGCCGCTCTGTACATTGCCTGAATTGTAATTAGACGAAGCCAGATTCATGCTGGCTGACCACGAGTCGTATGTACATAGCGTTTATTGTGTTTTGTTGATTGTTTGTTTTGTCCAATTTTCTTTGCAAAAGCCAGGTAATAAAGAAAAAACAGTCATGATTTGCAGTGTAGGTATCTTTGCCGTTCCCATGCCATCACGTGACCATATAATCTCATGTACACTGTGATTGATGATAACTGCGCTTGTACAATTTGCTCTGCACTTGAAGCATTAACCCGACTCATTCTGTTAAGCCGACCAGTAGACATTTTTTAAGCCGAAGTGGATAAATTTTTAATGTATTTAATGTATATTTTAGTGTGTTTCTAATGACATCTAATGTATTTATTGCAGATTTCTAGTATATTTTTAATGCATTATAAATATGCTAAGCGGGCAAAAATGTACTTTTCACGCATTTTAAAGAACGTTCAAAATATTATTCGTAGTATACTTAGAAAGCATTCGTATTGCAGTTTAAGCATAGGGACAAAAAATGCGAAATAAATATGAAATTAATAAAATATGTTTTAAATGCATTTTAAGCACATCCTCTTTTTCGCTAAGGGTTGAGAACAGGCATGGGCGTCCGGCGAGCCCGGTGGCACTCAACCGACTGGCTAACAAGCCAGCGGCCTCTCTCAGGATATGCGAGTACTGCTCTCGACTGCACTAAATGTGAGGCGCTGGCGCGGTACATGCCGTCGACGCGTATAGAGAGAAGGTAAGTCCGAGGTGCGCGCGGGGCTGGCTCGCACGCGTGCACTGGCAGGGGCGTTGGAGAAGTTATAATATAATAGTCCTCACACCAGGCAAATCTACCTCTTCAGGCCTGCCAGCACTCTATCCATTACTCGCTGAAATGTGGCTGGTGCGGAACAGAAACCAAATGGCATCACCTTGAACTCGAAGAGGCCATCTGGAGTGATGAACGCGTTCTTCTCGCGATCTCTTTCATCGACCTCAATTTCCCAGTAGCCGCTCTTGAGGTCCATCGATAAGAAATACCTGGCGTTGCAGAGCCGGTCCAGTGTGCCGTCGATGCGAGGGAGGGGGTTGACGTCCTTCTTTGCAATGTTGTTCAAGCGCCGGTAATCATCGCAGAATCGAAGTGCACCGTCTTCCTTTCTCACTAGAACAACAGGTGCCGCCCAGGGGCTCTTTGAAGGCTGAATATCGTCGTCGCGCAGAATTTTTTCCACTTGGTCATGGATGGCTTGCCGTTCTCGCGGCGACACTCGGTAGGGGCTGTGGCGGAGAGATCGGGCGTGCTGGTCGGTTATAATGCGATGCTTGGCAATCGGCGTTTGTCGGACCTTCGGCGATGACGAGAAGCACTCGCTGTAGCTTCGAAGGAGATTGCGGATCTGGTCTTGTCTGTTCCAGGGCAGGGCTGGGTTTAGGCCGAAAGTGGGCGAGTTCTGTTGGTCAGGCGAATCTTCGACGGATGGGTCGGAGAGAGCGAAGAAGTCTCGTACGTCGGATATTTCGTCGAGGAATGCAATCGGCGTTCCTCTGTTAACGTGCCGGTATTCTTCGCTGAAGTTAGTCAGCAGTACTTCGGCTTGTCCTTTGCGGAAATGTGCGATGCCTCTTGCGATGCCGATTCCTCAGTCGAGAAGCAACTGCATGTTCCCCTCGATAGTGGCTTCAGTGTTATTCGCTTCCGTGGCGCCTACGGTGATGATGAGGCTTGAGCGAGGTGGGACACTCACTTGTTCCTCCACGACACTGAGCGCAACGTGATGTTCCGGAGTTCTCATCGTCCATGGAAAGTGTGATCATCTCGGATCGCAGGTCGATGATCGCCTGATGCTCATTAGGAAAATCCATGCCCAAGATCACTTCGCAGGAACATAGCCGTATCACTACGAAGGCCGCGGGATAGGTATGTCCCTTGAGACTCATTCGCTCTGTGCACCGTCCTGATGGCGTAATGAGGTGGCCCCCTGCGGTGCGAATTTGTGGGCCGTCCCAAGCGGTGGTCACTTTCCTCAGCTGCGCAGCGAATGGTCCATTCATCACCGAATAATCGGCTCCACTGTCGACTAGACCGGTAACTTTTCGGCCGTCGATAACGACTTCTAAGTCGGATGTCCTGGTTCTGGCGTTGCATGTCGTCTTCGGCGTCGGGTCAGGGCTTCGTAGGATATGTGAATTGCGGGTGGGGCGTGTGGTCTTGATAGCGGCGTCGTTGTGAAGGTTGTTCGCGTCGTGGTCGAGGTTATTGCATGCGTCGTCGGTGTATTAGGTGCGGCGTCTACATAAGGCGTGGTCACTGGAGGATCTTCGTCGTTTCCTCGGCAAGCAACCTGACCTCCACAGGTTGCTTTCTTTAGTTTCCCCTACGTGGGCTAGGGGACCTTCCTCGGACAGCCGCGGCGTAGCTGCGGCCCGGTGATGCAAAACGTGCAGTGGACGGCGACGGCGAGCGGGAAAGACGGCTTGACGACAGGTATTCCCCTCTGTGCAAGTAGTCGTCGATTTCCCGTGGTCGCTGGCGGGGGAATGGTCGTGGGGCGTCGATGGCGAAACCACGCAGGCCGATGCGTCTGTACGGGCAGTGGCGAAGTACATGACCGGCTTCGCCGCAATGGAAGCACAGCGGGCGGTGGTTGGAAGTCCTCCAGTCGTCGCACTTCCTGGGGCTTGGGCGTCGGTCGTAGGCTGGGCGGGCGGGATCAGAGGGACGGCGTTCCGTAACCGCTGGTTCACGTCGAAGAGGCGGAATGCGGCTCTCGCGTTGGCGCTGAGGACTGCGTAGTGCAGCAGCTTAGGTTAAGGCTGGAGCTTCAGCTGGAGACGAAGATGACGGAGTGCCAAGCGCATGCTGTACTTCTTCGCATACAATTTCCTGAAGGGTCGCTACTTGAGGCTGGCTGGAAGATGGTAGCAGGCGACGCAGCTCTTCTCGTACAATTTCTCGGATAACAAACCGCAGGTTGCCTCTGAATGCTGTGCCATCCGAGAGGGCAGTCGAGGTCACTTGGGGCTGTCGAGGAAAATGACGCGCTCGTGCCTCCAAGGTTCTCTCTCTGGCGGCTGCTTCACTGGTGAATTCCGCGACCGTCTTCGGTGGGTTGCTGGTCAGACCTCCGAAAAGTGCCTCTTTAGGACCACGGATCAAAAGCTCCACATACTTCTCCTCCACCATGTCGGTATCGACTCGTCGAAAAAAGCGCTTCATATCTTCTACAAATGCGGTCACTGACTCGTTCGGGTGTTGGATGCGTGACTGTAAGAGCAACTGAGCTCTCTCTTTCCTGATGATGCTCGTGAAGGCCTTCAGGAACTGTCGTTTGAACAATCCCCACGTCGCTAGAGAAGCTCCGTTGTTTTCGAACCAAATTCTCGCTGGTCCTTCCAAGGCGAAGAAAACATGGCTGATCTTAGTCTGGTCGTCCCAACTGTTGAGCACCGCGACACGCTGAAACTGTTCCAACCATTCCTCGGGATCTTCGCCCGGTTTAGCGTTGAACTTGCGCGGCAGTCGGGGTTGGTGTAAAATAATGGGGGTTGGTGTCGTAGCCATAGCTGAAGTCGATATTCAGGGGTTCTTCTTCGTTCGCGTGCGGTCCGGTAGCAGTCCGAATTCTGGTGTACACCTCTGGAGACGACGGCTGCTTCGCCCTTCGCCTGCGGGGGGGACGGCTTCTGCGGCTTTCGCGTGATCTTCTTCGCGACGGCTCGGGCTGCTCTGACGGCTCCCAGGTGGTGAGGGTGACAGGGACATCCGTTAGCACCTCCACCAGATGTCAAGTAGTGATGACTGCAGTCCGGCGAACAGCAAAACAACGAGGATGTCTTCGAAATGGAACTCTTTATTTGAGCTGACTTGCGCCTGCAAAGAACTGAATCACTCAGCGGCGGCGTAGCAGCAAGCGTGCTCGGTGGTCGTCGAACAGAATGCCCGCCGCTGTCGGCCGTGCCCTTTTTAAAGCTGATAGCGAACATTCGAGATAAACCTTAGGAAGTTACTAGAACATTCTGGCACAAAGTAGAATCGGCTCCGCCTGGATGCGATCGATCGAGATAAATCTAGGTGCGTCTTGCGTCACTAACGAAGCTAATAAGGGGCATGCCGGCAGCCTTGAAGCATGATCAAATAAGCACAACAAACAAACGCTACAAAGACTCGCGGCAATACTCTAATGAATTTAATGGAAGGAACGCCCATCGAAATGTTTTTGTTAATATGAAGACGAAGACGTTTTGGCTTCCATACAGAAGAAGCCTTTGTCACTCTTTGATCTACTCGACCAGACGAGTTTTCGTCGAACGTTTGTTTTCTGTCATACTGTAACATTGCAATAGTGTCTCGCCGTTGTTTTCGACGTACTACAGTTTCTTTCGTACCTTAGTGGATGTGCTTTACAGTCCCCGCAGACCATCATTGTCTCTGCTGGTTTGTAAATCTGCGTGACCCCTGCTGTCGGTTGGCCCGCTGGGTATTACGCCTGCAAGAGTAAAACTTCACAGTGTCTTACAAAAGTGGCCGCCAACAAGCCGACACAGACTGCCTCTCGCGGTTGCCGCGCGCGGCTACTACTTCCGATGGTGAAAACTTTGACGACTATCTGGCTGTCATTTATCAAGAGTCTCCGGATCTTGGTATATTCCAGACCGTACAATGCAAGGATCAGCACTTGGCACCACTTTTTGGAGAATCCCGTAACCAAGCATCCTCAAGCCCTTTCTGCATTCGCGAAGGCTTACTCAAGAGAACGAATTATTTGTTTGGAGGTGCGCGCTTTCTCCTCATCGTTCCGGTGTCACCATTTCGTCCATTTTAGCGAGCGTTCGCATAGACCATTACAGCGTGTGGGGGTAGCGGTCTTGGACTCGGATGCCCTCGACTCAAGGTGGCGAGCTCAGCAATGACCAGCTACCAAGTGAAAAAATGTTTGGTCGTTTGGTGCCAACTTTCGCCGGTCGCAAGCCAGAGAATGGGTCGGAGCCAAAGGTCCACAAACAAAACAAATTTTATACAGCAAAGAGACGATATATAGGATTTCACAATCACTCGTACGAGCACATACAAAGTGATTAAGAAAACAATGCTACTCGCGCAAAGTTACACTCGGGAGAGACTAAAATACAAATAAATTCTTACACCAAAGGGCACTAACAGAAGAGGGAGGCAAACAAACAATACACACTTTGTTCGCTGAGCACTGAGACAGACCAACGACCAGGGGTTCGCGACGATGCCTGTCCCGCAGACTGGCGCGCGCAGCCGCGTTGGACCGTGGCTGGGTAAATGGTGTTGTACAGGGAGTCGAGCGGGCGCGCTTCTCTGAAGCTTAAACGGCGGCTCGGGCTCACCGACAGCGCTCAACGCCCTTCTTTTGTAGGCTTGCGCCACGGCTGTTGCTTCTTCACGACAAGGCAGGCGCACGCATACACACAGTATCGGCTGTGCAAACTCCTCCTCCTGCTCATGCCGGGTGCGCGTCCCCATATTTCAGACGATGTGACTGGCTTCGAGTTGCTTCCAGACCTTTCTGGTTTGGCACCACATACGAGCGAAGAGGGAGGGGCATCTCTTATCACACGCATCGAGCAGAAACGACTCCGATATTCCACAAGATTCGAGATTAGGGGCTAACTCAATACCCTGTCGTCGCACCAACGAGTTGTGGTGGAGAGAAAAGCCACACAAAAAAGGCTAGTCGCTCTACGGGGGTTTCCTCCTTCCCGTTTTACGACGCGTGATGGCTAGATGCGTCCACGTGGCGCTGTTTTTTGTTTCTTCTCTCAAAAATGCGCCGACATGGTGACATCCAACTAATCTGTATTCCTCTGTTATTTATTTATTTATATACCCACAGCGCCAAGCGGCATTACAGCCATGGCATGGCTTCATGGCATTAGAGCCACGATGACGTAATGTCTGGAAGCTTGGGGCCTGCCAGGACCCTTGACCGCAGAAAAGAACGTTTTTACATGCCAAAAATGCGTAGCGCTGTTCAGCGCTACGTGGCCACCTGGGGGAGTGCCAGCGGTTCAAGCTTCCCATAATTTCTCCGACGGGACGCTTGCATCCTGTCAGACCACCAATCACACCATATGGAGAAGTGTGTCTCCATCTGCTCGGCCCCATTCCCCGCTCGTCCAACGGTAACCACTGGGCCATCGTGTTCGTCGATCACCTCACCAGTTACTGTGATACCAGCGCCCTACCTTCTGCCACCGCTGCTGAAGTCTCTCTCTTCCTTCTTCATGCTGTCACCCTTCAAGCATTCTATGCCGGCATTCTATGCCGGGCGTAGGCTTGCCCGGATAAACACCTTTTCATCGCAGGATCGCTCTAAGCAACGTTACGACCACCGGCGCAGGAATGTCTCCTACCTGCCCGGTCACAATTCGTTACGCGTGATTGTGGACGCCTCTCCGCAAGCGTGGTTTATCCCATTAGCTGCTGTCCCACTACACAGGCCCGTTCATCGTTCTAGCTTGCCTCAGCGACCTGAAATATGTGGTATCTCCCCATTCTGCGGAACGACGCCGCTCAAGGAAAACCCAAGTCGGGCATGTTGCATGGCTAAAGCCCTTCCGCTGTCGTGGCCCAGATTGATTAACTGGCCCAGAAGGCTTCGTCTGCGAATGGAGAAGTTTCATGCAGTACACATGGACCCTGAGGAACCACGAAGTGCGCACGCAGAAAACGAGGAAGTTCAGTATCTTCTTACTGACGCACCAGGGTCGGCACGACCTGAGTAAAAAGCTTTCTTAAATTAGAACCTCTAACAGTGGTGGAGTGTAACAGTATGGTGTAACAATATCTTCCAAAAAGTTCAACTTAGACTTGTTTCTGAAGGTCAACAAGAAAGAAGATAGTTCTTGAAGATCAAGTATGTCAGGCTAACAGCTCAAAAGGTTTTAGATTTGCTAGTTGATTAACTGTATTCCATACCCGCTCCTAATTGGAGGTTTTGGAAAATTCACCTTGTGGAAAAAATAGTAAGAATCTATGTTAAGAACTGTATCGAGGAACGCAGTAGATACAGTTTCGAATTGTCCCTATATAAATTCGGACAGTCGTAGTTTGAAGGGGGTTGTAATATTTAATATCTCACCTTTTTGAAGCCAGCTGACACATAATGATTTCTTGAAAAATTGTGAATGAAAAGCAGACTTTTTCGGAAAATATAAATTCTTACCGTGTTTTTTTTTGTACCCACTCCCCATACCAACAAACAGTACTAGACACGAGACTTGACCTCGGAAAAACGTAGTTGCTTTCATTGGGAAAAGGGGTCGAAGTTTATTTAGCATGGCAATATAACGGGCAGTTTTTCTGATTACAAGGTCTGCAAGGCAAGACCAAAGAAGATTTTCTTGGAATAGGAAACCTAAATATCTATGAACTGAAACACGTTCTCAATAGCTGTTGCAACTATCGCGTCCTTAAAACTGTGTGTGCCCACACAGTTGACTCCGTGCCCAATCCTTCTTTTCATAGCACGCCAAAAGGCTATAGGTTCTCCTCATTTTTCTGGCGTCCGCGACAGGACATTTTTTTTCCTCTCTGATTGAAGCATGTCAGTCTATGAGTGTGACGTTTTAAAATGGATCTGGAATGTTTGATGGAAATAGGTGCGCAACTGAAGGAGTAGATTGACGAAGCACGTGCAAAAGAGAGGCGCCAGTGCGCTGCCGGATGGGATGCTGCTTGTGAGGAGGAACAAACTCGTCCCTGTTTGGATGTCGAGCGAGTGGCGCTTGGGCTGAAGTTCCTGTTGCAGGCAGGCTATGGAGCGGAACCTTCCAGCACGTCGGGTGAAGTTGCAAAAATGGAGTCCCTACAGTGTCAAAGTCCGCACAAATTGATTGCGCGTGATCGTGCATAAATTATATTCAACGCTTCGAACGTGTAGTGTTTAGCCAAGTCTGTCCTGAGGTGAAATGGACTGTTTTTTAAAATCTTTTCTGGACCTCCGAGGCTTTGAGCGTCGTGGGTCTTTTGGCGGCGGAAGATGCTACTAATTATAGTAATTTGAAGCAAGTCATTCTACTACACTTCCAATACAATGCGGAGGAACAATGGCGTATGTTTAGTGATGTGCGACCGCAGAATGCATTAAATGGGAGGCAGTCTGTTGGTCGACTCCTAGGTTATTTTGATAATTGGCAAGAGCTGGCCAAAACCGATCAGACACATGTGGCGCTCCGATATAGGATGGTCTCTGAGCAATTCTTGCTTCAGTTACAAGAGAAGCTGGTTATATTCCTGAAGGAACGAGTTTTCGCCACGCTGGAAAAACTAACTCAAGGAACCGACCAGTACCTTGCGGCGCAAGTGTCCAGGAACCCCAGCACAATTGCGGGAGGCCCTAGTCTCTCAAGTCGTAAGGGTCAATTCTCTCTCTCAAGTCGCCAGACAATTGCCCAACACGAAGAGAACGGTAAGCCTATGTAATTTTTTTTGTAATAAGCAAGGACATCTAACTGCCAACTGCTGCGCGAAAGCGAAGGGGCTCAGCTTGAAGCCAGCTCTGTGCTTGAGATGTCACAAATTCGAACAAAACGCTGATGCCTGCCCGTAGAGAACCAACACCAGAAAAGAAATGGTGTGCTCGGTCTTATAGCTCCGATGTAGCGAGAGAAAGGACACGACAAGAAAATGAGAAAGGTTCGCGTAGGCATCGACGGTCTGTCTAGGAATGTCAGCGGAACTCGCTGCAGCGCATTGCCAACAGCCGAAGGTTAGCTGGAGGGACACACTGTAACAGTATTGCATGACTCAGGATCCGACTGCGTTATTGTTAAGCGGTTCCAAGTTCCTGATTCTAAGCTCACGGGCAGCCATCGATCTTCTTTCTATTAGACTACAGCTAATTCCTTGCACGAGGCTGAGGTGGACATTGTTCAATTGGTGGGTGACGGAGCTCTGTATGGAAGACCCCCATTATGAGGTGGTCCTGGAGACAATCTGGAGTTCCGCGTGGTCTCCGCTAGCGATTTTGCCTGCATGCTTTGAGAGTCGCGGTGGTCATCAGTGCAGCAACCGGCCATGTCAACAACCGAAGCTGCTCAAACGATTCCTGTGGCGGTGACACCAGGCAAAAGCAGGCTCAGCCACTACTAGTTACATCTGTAGCCACCTCAGCGGGACTCCTCCCTACCTACGTGATAGACAGCGGGTAGACTGCACGTTACATGGGTGCTTTGAGTCTGATGTAAACAGGTGAATAAAAAGAACCGCAGATGTACCATTTGTGTTGCTCATTGACCTTCTCTTTCTTCAATACAAGTTACCACCGTGCAGAGAACTAGAGCAGTTGGCGTTTCTTGTACAGCTGCCGAATTTTGTTGTACAAATGGTACGGGAAAGAATTCTCTCCTGGCACCAGGGCATGCGATGCACCGCGGACCGTGTGTTAGAATTGTTCTTCTGGCCAGGTGTGCAGGCCAATGTTAGGCGGTCCATAAAATCGTGATGTCTGTACACGCACTGCCCCCCAAAACCTCGTCGACTGCGCTCAACTCGGTTACGTGCCCGTTATTGAGACTGCTTTCGAGCGGATGGCCAATGATACCATCTAGCACTTGTTTCCGACCTCTGAGACAGGCAACCACAAAGTGCTTACCGTGATAGATTACGCTAATCGCTAACCCCATGCGGCAGCGTTACCGAGCATGGAAACGGACCGAATCGCCGAGGGTCCCGGCGCTTCTCCAAATTGCGCAGACGACACCCTGGGCGACTAATCGCCGTCTGTACTTTTTAAGGAGAAAGCGCTAAAGGCCCAATTCTGCACAAAATCTGGCGTCGGCGTTGACGGTGTTGGCGTGAGCGATATATCCTAGGGCCGCCGCGGTGGCTCAGCGGTTATGGTGCTCGGCTGCTGACCCGAAAGACGCGGGTTCGATCCCAGCCGCGGCGGCTGGAATTTCTTTGGAGGAGAAATTCTAGAGGCCCGTGTACTGTGCGATGTCAGTGCACGTTAAAGAACCCCAGGTGGTCGAAATTTCCGGAGCCCTTCACTACGGCGTCTCTCATAGCCTTAGTCGCTTTGGGACGTTAAACCCCATAAACCAAACCGATATATCCTAGGTGTCGCTGGGGTAGCTGGACCCGAGATAGCAGACTAGGGGGCAAGTGCCCACCTAGGCCACGTGACCTCTCTGCCTAATCACAACCTGCAGAACGTATAGCCAGCAAAGTGCCCGTTGTGGCGGGTCGCAGTTAAAGAAATTATAGGTCGCTCGGGATGAGAAACCTCGGCCGTACAAGGCCCACTCCTAGGAGAACCTTGCATCGCCGGGCAGTGAAGGATCGCTTAATCACTGCTTCACTAATCTAGGATGGGAATCAGCACTCCCAGGAACATAAGAATGTAAAGCAGCGAACAACATTTTTTATATGGGAATGAACCTACTACGCTATCGCGTGACAGCCTTAAGGCGGAGCCCGCTTTTTTTTCAAGTCCTTGCCAAATTCGTTCTTGCAGAATATGATTATGGAAGCGTTTTTCCAAGGTTTTTGGTATGCTCAAGGTCATAACACTTTGCATATACAGAGCGGCTAGTTGTTCTAGCACAATTTTCCCGCTGTCCGGGAACATATCTGGAGTTGCCTGATCCTCACCAGGTACTCCTCTCCTTCGCATTGTCTCCCAAGTCTTTCTTGACTTCTTCCTTCGTTTTTTGCTAGAGGCCCCATTGCTGTGTGATACTGGCTCTCTCATTTACGTCTTTATTAGATTGCTTACTGCGTATATTTTTAGAATATTTCATTCATTACGGAAAATTGCACTCATCGGCCTCTTGCACTCCGTAAATTGTGCAAAATAATGAGGCCATGGACGGGAAGAAAGAGACCTTTATTCGGCCATAATTTACAGGCCGAGCATGTCGACCGCCTGGGCGACCAGAAGTCGCTGTTCTTCCTCCCCTTCCAGTCGAACCAGGTGGTGATGGACAAAGAAGGTGAGGGTTGGAACCCGACTGCTGAGCAGCCGGGCAATAAAAGAGGCAATGGGCGAGTCCCGCATAGATACAGGGGCAGTTGGGACAGGAAGGGTCCGATCGATAGCGATAGAGAAAGAGGCGAGACGGGGTGATAACTGCATTCATTTGGATGTGCCGAAGAAGGCGAGACTCCAGCACGGTGAGTGATGGATCAGGGGAGGGTAAAGGCTTTTGTCGAGGCGGAGCTCGAGGTAGCCCTCTTTTATGGTGCGGCGAAGGGTGAGTCTCCCACCGTCCTCCGAAGGCTTGGGCCAGGGGATCAACGGTGCCCGCAAAACTGTGTCGCGGGCGAGCTGATGGGCCCGCTCATTGCCGTCAATCCCTGAATGCCCAGGGACCCAGCGGAGCAAAACGATGGAGGCCTGCAATGCGGAGACCGCTTGTTCGACCTCCTGTTGGAGAGAAGGAGTTAGGGTGCGTTTCTGTATGTGGTGTATAGCGGCTTGTGAGTCTGAATAAAATGTGTACTCTTGAAGAAAGGGAAAAAGAGCAAATGACTGGAGGGTGTGCGCAATGGCGAGGACCTCGAGGGACAATGCATCTGGAGGGTGTAGATACGGCCCGCTGGTGTGGGGTTCAGGAGCGGCGAGGTGGGGATGGTACAGGGCGTAGCCGCAGGAACCTGGAGGAGCCACGAAGGAAGTATCCGTGTAGGCTACCCCCTGGGTATCAAACAGAGGGAAATGGTGCTTCGCGTTCGCATGACGACGGCCGGCGTGCTGGACGGGGGACATGTTGGTCGGGAGGGGGAGGATACGGAGATTGGGAGCAGGGGTTGGAATAGGAGATGTAAAAGGGGCGATGGGAATGGGCGAGATACCCGCTTGAGTCAGTAACCACTCACCCTGGCTGGTAAGGGAAAGCCGGGCAAGCTGCGACTCAAGATGGAGAGAGAGGAGAGAACGGAGAGGATGAAGAAGGCCTGCGGCAAAGATCTTAGCGGTACAGGCAGTGATAGGGAGGTTGAGAGCTGCCTTGTAAAGGTCCACAAGGGCAGTCTCGAGAGTGTTAAGTTGAGTCTGGTTGAAGGAAATGTAGGGTGCAAAGTACAAGACCTTGTTGAGGGCCAGCGCCTGGGCAACGCCGCACGCATGGGCCACGTGGAGACCTGAGCACCGAGTGACCACGCGCTGCAGGAGGAGAGTTACCGAGTGGCAGGTGGTGACAGCGTGTTGGAGGGCTTGCACGTTCTTGGCCGCATGCAAAGGATAGCCAAGAACTTTGCACTGCGTCACGACAGGAATGGGAAAGCTAGAAAAGTGGAGAAAGACGAAGTGGTTTGTTCAGCGCTGGTGTGAGGAATGGTTGAGAACGAGAAGCTCGGATTTTTCAGGAGCAGGCGAGAGGCCAGCGGTGGTGACAAATGAGTCAATGAGATCTAGGCCACGTTGCAGGGTGTCCTGTACGTGACCAGGAGAGCCCGACGAACACCACAGAGGGATGTCATCGGCGTAAAATATCTGATGCAGGTCGGGAATTTCAGTTAGCTGGGAAGCGAGAGGGGTCATAGTAATATTGAAAAGGGTAAAAGAGAGAACAGACCTTGAGTGTCACGGGTGAGGTGGTGGGGGTCGGACAGATGGGTGCCTACTCGAAAGCGAGCCACACGTTTACAGAGGAATGAACGGACATAAGAGTACATGCGGGGGCCACAGTCTATGAAGTCAAGTTGGGAAAGGATGTGGCAAACACTTTCGAAGGCCTTGCGAACATCGACGGTCACAAGTGCGTGAATTTGAGGGGGGGGGGGGGGGGGGTAGGTGACAGAAAGGTGTGCTGGAGAATCAGAAACATGTCCTGTGCACCGACGCGGTGTCGGAAGCTGATGAAAGAATGGGGGAAGAACTCCCTCCCCTAGAGAAATTTACAGAGGCGAGTCAGAGCCATTCGCTCAAGGCTCTTAACAACACACGATGTCAGGGAGATTGGGCGGTGGTTAGAGCGAGAGGGAGGTTTGCCCGGCTTTGGAATCATAGAAATGAGGGAGGAGGTCCAGGAGCTCGACAGGTAGCCGCTGCACAAGGCCTCATTGTAGGTTTGAAGGAGGAATTCTTTGGCGCAGTCAGGAAGGTTGCGAAGTGTGGTATATGTAATAGCGTCCTCACCGGGAGCCGAGCGTGTAGCATTAGCTGCCAGAGCCGATTCGAGCTCTCGGAGAGTGAAGGAGTGGTCCAGGTCGGGGTTTTGTCCGCCCGAGTACACCGGGTAGGAGGGTGCCAGAGGGGTAGGGAGGTAGAGAGAGGGGAGCTGATCAAAAACATCAGAGGGCTTTAACTAGAGTGGGAGCAAGGACAGGCTTAGTACCAAGGAGGGATTTGAAGAGAGACCATGTGGATCGCGAATGCAAACCAGAGTCAAGACGGTCACAAAGAGCACTCCAGGGAGAGTGGTCGAGTGAGGCGCAGTGGGTGACGATCTCGGCCCGCAGAGCAGTGATCCGGGAGGATAGTTGGGCATTGTGGGCTTGAGAGCGAAAGGAACGTTGAAGACGTTTACGTCGACGCCATAAACGGAGATGAGGATCTCGGTCTGGAACTATGTGACGAGTGCGAACGAGACGGCAACTGGACGTGAGCGCTGCAGTGATGTGCGACGTCCAGTGGTCGTAGCATTAAAAGGAGTCGGTAGCGAGATTAGTGCTGAAGGCGTGCCAGTCAGTGTGAATGACCGGACGACATCGAGTGATGTGGGAAAGAGGTGTGGATATGGACGGGAAAGTGGTCACTGAGAAGAGTTTCGGCTGTCACCTGCCAGTAAAAGGAAAGTGAACCCCGAGAGAAAGTGAGGTCAGGTGTCGTGGGGCGCTGTGAGGCAGTCTCCACCAAAGAGGAGATGGGAGTTAGAAGAAAGAGAGTGAAGGAACTTACCCAGAATGGAGAATAAAGAGGATGTGACAGAGGGTTGTAGAAAGACAAAAGGGTGAGTGAGACGCGGGAAGATTTGTGGTAATAGACCACACCAACTAAATATTTAAGGAGGGTGGAGGGGATGTCAACTGACTCCACGAACACGTCGCTGCGTACATATATAGACGCTAGTGGTGTGGACGTAGTGGCATGGTAGGCGCGGTAGCCTGGGACATTGCGGGCCGTCCGAGTCTCCTGGAGAAGGAGAAAATGGGGCAGCGAGGGGCGGGTGAGGAGATACTGATGGAGGGGGTTTTTATTATGGCGCAGATCTCGGCAGTTCCACTGCACAATCTCGAGGTCCTCGCCAAAAGCCATTATGATTGCGTAGAGGTAGAGGCTCGTGAGGGTACGCGTTCCTTCTTTTTGGCCGGGGGCGGTTTCTCATGCAGGGAGTGGAGCGTAGTAGTGAAGGATTCCAATCGCTTCGATTGTGCTTGGAGGGTGGTAAGGATCTGGAGAACCGAAGTTTCCAGCTGAACCAAGCGAGTGTGATGTGCCTGTGTGGCGGTTTCTACAAGGTCAGCCAAAGGGGCGACCTGGGCGCTGGAGGAAGGAGTGGTGAACGTGGCAAGGTGCTCATTTAGCTTGCTAAGCTGGGAGGTGAGAGAGGAGGTGGTTGTCTGGAGGGTTTGAGTCAAGGCATGTATCTGCTGTTGTAGATCGTGGGAAATGCGCTGCATACCTCCGACGCCTAGCTTTGCGCCGGGCCACGCAACCCACCACCTCTTCCTCGTCTACTCATTAACCTCCATCAGCTCCAATCACGTCACCACCAGGCATGGATGAAGTAAAGAACTAAGGAGAATCTCTGACGTCACTTTTTGTGATGCCGCTTCGCAAACGTCTGACGTCACTTTTTGTGATGCCGCTTCGCAACCGGAAGTTGGCTCGTCTCTCCTCCATTTTTCTCTCTCCTCACAATGTTCGTCCTCCGCCGAGCTTCGGGGCGGTGGTCGCGCGCGGCTCGGGTAGCTCGGGTAGCGCCGCGTCGCTCGAAGAGAAACTTCTGAATGTGTGTGCGTAGTTGCGTCCGCTGCGTCGTCAGTGTTTTTGAGTCGGCCGTGGCTTAGCAGTGGACTGTCATAAGTCAGGATTGGTGTTTCACGCTGCAAGTCGTGTGCAATTTCTGAAGTGAGCATTCAATCGAATCATCTGTTTACGCCAAGCGAAACGTGTTGCGCAACGTTCACTTGCGCACTTTGTTGAAAAGTAAGCTCCGTCGAAGGAAGTGAGCTGACACCGTGCACCCTTGGTGTCGTCGCATCTAGTCCGACTTACGAGTGGTGCAATACTTACGCTGTTGGTGAGAGACAAGCTCGACGTCGAACTGAAGTGCAGCATGCATCCACCGAGTGTGTCATTAAGCGCAGCATTAAGAAGGCAAGTAGTAAGAAATCTGCGTGCTGAGAGTGCAGTACGGAACATCGTGATGCAAATACGTGCATCGTATTTTGTATAATGTCCTGCTTTGCTAGCGCTAGATAATGGTTGAGCAATATTGATACGGGCAGGTCGAGGAGTACATGCACCATAGTAAAAAACTGGATAGCAATTGCTTATCGAAAATTTTCATGATGCTTACCCAGTTAAAGAATTCTACGTATACTTGTATTTTGCATAAATATCCAGGCTGACTCTTACAAATAAATTGATCTGTCTGCAAATTATTCAGGTTCTTCATTGAAACCTGAAGATCGGTATCTTATGTAATTTGCCCACGTTGCACTTACATTACTTATATAATGCTTTCTTCATATGTTTGCATTTGTGCTTTGCGTGTTGTGCTGGAGAATGCTTGAAGAACACTAGTACATTCTTTTCAGCTAGCATGGCATGACTGCGATCCTCACAGTGTCAACAAGGGAGGAAAGAGCCTTAGGTTTCTTGGGAATGCCAATGCTTCGACAAGAGCACTTCTCTTCGTGTGGGCAAAGACAAGGCCTCTTGTCTAAATGCTGGCAAGAACCCTGAAGCTACATGCTCCCTTGTTCACTATGTGTTTTCAAGAAACACATCTGATCTATGCGCAGTTGTGTAAAGTCTTTTTTTTTTGTGGAGTTCATGTCCTGAAGCTGTGTTGTAGCTATAAGAAATGCCACACTGGCCACCTGTCACCAATTGATGTCGCCCATCTGGGGTCTTTAACACTGTATCTCAGCACATGGACATTTTTGCTTTTTGTTGCCAATAAAATGTGAATGCTACAGCTTAGATAACGCTTGCAACTCATGCTAAGCAGCTGAATACTGTAGCCTCTGCATCACCACAGCCAGTGAAAAAGCATTTGACTTTCTTTAACAGTCCTGTGCAGCATTATGAGCAATTAAAGTGAATATAACCAGGCACGTGCACTTTACTGCTTTGCTTATGTCTGGAAACATTCACATATTTTATCACAGTGCTAATTCGTTCCCTTTCTCTGTATACATTGGCTTGGTTTCTGTCTCTTGCATTAGTAGCAGGTCATCCTGCTTTTGCAGGTGGCAGCAAGATTTCTTCTGTCAAAGTCGAGGACGTGCCCCCACCCCCTATTTTGACGTAGAGTAATGCATTCATGTACACGCCTTTTGAGGCATTTTTTTTATATACATATTTTCACTCTGCACTATAATTGGTTTAGTAGGATGACTGTACACTGCATATTTAACTTTAGTGCTTATGTATAGCCTGTCTGCATGAAACATACATGGTGTAGATTTTTAAACTGCGTTAGCAGCAGGGCATCCTGTGTTTGCAGATGGTAGGAAGTTTTGTCCTTCAAATTATAAAATGTCTGCAGGCCACTCTTGTGAACACTGCTGCCAGAACAGAATATCGGCAGATCACAGCCAACAAATAGCCTTCATACTTGCATATTTTAGCCGAAAAATTTGTTCTAGTTTCAGTATGGGGTTACAGAGTTTATAGTGACATACTGATATTGCAGCACTACACTTCATATGTGTTCAGTGGCTCCTTATGTTGGCCGAGAGAGCCTTAATAAATGTTTCGACCAATATGCATTTGTGCTCAATGCATTACTTTAACAATTGAAGATATTAAACAGCCACTGCGTTCAAAGACAAAGACTTTCCATATTATGTCGGTCACCCTCGTTAGACTATAGCCAGTAGAAAATAGGTGACCTTGCTTGCAACTAAGGGAAAAATAAGCTACATTGTGTGTGACTGCATATGATGAAGACGCATAAATCAAATAGCCTATTTGTGCAAAGCAGCACTATCCCAAGATGTCCCTTGTTACACAAGGCTTCGAATAATGCTGTGTTCTGCAGTGGTTGCACGTGCACATAATGCTCAGAGATTTTATGCAAAGAAATTCACTTGATGAGCTGGAAAGTCTTTGAGTGAGATTTTTATTACGGTCTTGGTTTAAATGTGCTGCAGAAGACACACATATCAAAAGATATTCTGTTGCAGTGTAGCTGTACTACTCAGCGCACATTTTAACGGTGTATATGTTTAGAACGTGCATGAGTTGCTTACTGACTGTTTTCATCCCTGCACTTGGGAGCAAATTTATCCTTTTCAACCAAAACTTCCGCGCCAATAGCACACCGGCATTGCAAAAGACGCAATTGGTTACTTTTTACTTAATCAGATATGTGACACACGTTAGTAGTGTAAAATGTCAAGTGTAAAATACTGCCAACTGCCAAGAGGCAGTTGGCAGTATTTTATAAATAAATAAAAAAATAAAATGTCGACGCACAAATCGGCTGCAAAAGATCAGCTAGGATGAAATCCGCCGTTGTGATCCGATGCCAGCACCGGGAGCGTGCGCCGAACAGACCCCCCTCCAACGCTTTGTTCAAACGCTTCGTAACAGAAAGGTATCAAAAAAACCGCGCCGCTCGCCGCTACACTCCTACCCCCTCCCCCCCCCCCCCCAAACACGCACCGGCGCACAGGTGCCGTGAACCTTTTCCGACGCCAGGCGAAGAAAGACGACATTGCGCGCCGCTTATAGCGCAGCTCACCATCCTCCTCGGTACTACCGCACACCTGCCGTGTGGCCGTCGAAACGCAGCTCAGCATCGCCGAGAGCGGCTTCATGTTTCTGTGCTGTTTGGTGTGGTGCAAAAGTTCGCTGATCAAAACAATCAACGCTTCTTCGCGTGTCGAAGCGCGGTTCCGCAGTGCCACCTTTTCGCGAGATTCATTTCAATGCATCGATCGCTCCGCGTAACGACACCAAGTTTGACGAAGAAAATATCAAATGAGCTGTTATTTGCCGTATTTAAAAGCAATTCTAGATGGGTGCGTAACGTCACGACGCCAGGCATGTAGACTTTAACACGCAAGGCCGAAAACACCGTGCCAAAAGCCCGTCCACCGCCACCGAGAAACACTTTGGCCCCTAGCAACAACGACGCCGTACGCCGTTGCTAGTGGCCCGAGTTTTTTTTAGCAACAACGACAACGTTGCTAGTGGCCCGACTTTTTAAGCCTAAATTTTGACGTCACTTTCGCCACATTCTCGCCAATGCATTGGGAATACGAAGGGCCTCTCCTTAGGTTTCCTTCCTCCATGCCACCAGGCTCCTATGCCTCCATAGTTAAAGGATCCTTGGTTCCAGCGTCCCTCTCTTCCCTTAACAACCCTCTCCATCCCTGACTGACGAGAGCCGCTCGTTCGACCTCCAATGCAGGCAGAAAGTGTACAACAAAAGTGTACAAGTGTACATTGGTCTCACATAGGAGCAATTGGGGCCTTTCTGCATGAGCCTTTATGACAGAGTTTAACGCCCCAAAGTCACTCACGCAATGAGGAACACCGTAGTGGAGGGCTCTAGAAAAATCATACCTCTTGTCCACGGTAATCTCACAGTACACGTGCGATGACTAGATGAGTAGTTGTGCCCACAGGCGTGGTATAAAGCTTAGTTACTAGCGTCTCCACTTCTCGACAACAAATTAACTGTAGCAGAGCAGACCTTTGGGCTAGTTGGTATGAATTCATGGTGGAACAACAGCGCAAACTTAGAAAGAGAACACAGAAGAAGAGGGGAGACACTACAAGCGCTGTAACAAAAAGGAGAGCCCACGTACAAGAAATTAACTGTAGAAGACCAGATATTAGGGCTAGTCGGTGCAGACGACAACAAATCTGGCGCTCCTGTTCTCCCCCGGTGATCGGGTGCGGATTGTCTGCTTCTTGCAGCGGTTGCGTTTGGCTTTTCGTTCGCCTCAATTTTGGCCCACAACGTTACTTTTCCTGTTTGCCTATCTCTAGGCACTACCACTGAGACAGATATTTACTATTTGGAAATGAAATGCTAAAGGCAAGAGGAGGCAAATCTTTTATCTTCTTTTGTTTCCGACAGCTAGAGCAGAGTGCAATTCGCAACAGAGCTAGTGTTTTATGATAAAAATGAAAAGAACCTTGTAGTCAGCTTAAAACGGGTGAGAAAGAGGCCTAAATTTTTATTGATTTTGTGGCATGATGTCCAAAATTGTACAAAAATTACGAGTTGTCTCCCCTGTGTGTGATTGCAACTTCAAGCAGCAGTTTACCGAACGCACGGGTCTATACATTTGTCATTGATGGTGATGCTTTTCTGCTAACAAAATCACTTTCTCCATGTCATGCTATGCAGCGCAAAAGCTATGGGATGCGCTATCGTTTTTTTTTTTGCTGGGAGGGGGAGGGGGAGGGCGACGCTTCCGTTTTAGCTGTTGCCACGGCCACATAACAGCTTGCGTGAATATAGATAGGTTCCGACTCCTACCTGCTGCTGCAAATGTACACCTTCGCGATTGCTTGCACGTTCTTTTGCTCGGTTAGTGCGGCAAATTATACAGTCGAGTTTGCCTGACCACTTGGGTTTTTCCCGTGGCGAGGGGTTTCCCAAGGAATTTAAATTGGGTGAGGGGGCTGCAGCGATGGCGTAGAGGTAGAGCATCCGCCTCGCGTGCAAGAGGACCGGGGTTCGAATCCCGGTGCCACGCAATTCTCCGCCGGATTAAAAGAAAAAACTCCGCGTGTCGATGGAATTGCATACCCAGGCTCGGAGTGCGGCCTGATTTCTGTGAACCTAACCGACAACGCACTTCCTCACCAGAACAGGATTTGGTAACCCTGGTGTAGTACATGGCCATAACCTTCTATGAACAAACCAATTAACCCTCGGCCCTCAGTGCCCAGCAGCTGCGGAGCATCTGACCAAGGCGGCGGTCAGATCTGTGACGCAGTGGAGGGTGCTAAGAATCTCTGGCTCCGGACAGGCCGCCATTGGAAACTGAACCTGGCAACGTTTAACGCAAGAACCTTATCAAGTGAGGCTAGCTTAGCAGTGCTATTGGAGGAATTAGCCGGAATTAAATGGGATGTCATAGGGCTTAGTGAGGTTAGGAGGGCAGATGAGGCGTATACAGTACTAAAGGGCGGGCATGTACTGTGCTATCGTGGATTAGCAGATAGGCGAGAACTAGGTGTGGGATTCCTCATTAATCAGGATATAGCTGGCAACATCGAGGAGTTTTACAGTATTAACGAGAGAGTGGCAGCTATCGTAATTAGGCTTAATAAGAGCTACAAGCTGAAGGTGGTGCAGGCCTACGCACCTACATCAAGCCATGATGACCAGATAGTTGAAAGCTTCTATGAGGATGTGGAATCGGAATGACCAAAGTAAAATCAGAGTACACTGTACTGATGGGCGACTTTAATGCAAAGGCAGGTAAAAAGCAGGCTGGAGACAAGGCGGTAGGTGACTATGGCATAGGTTCTAGGAACAGTAGGGGAGAGTTATTAGTAGAGTTCGCAGATAGAAATAATTTACGGATTATGAATACCTTCTTCCGCAAACGAGCAAACAGAAAGTGGACGTGGAAAAGCCCCAATGGTGAGACTAAAATTGAAATAGACTTCATACTGTGTGCACACCCTGGCATCGTAGAGGATGTGGAGGTCCTCGGTAAGGTACGTTGTAGCGACCACAGAATGGTAAGGTCTCGTGTTAGCTTAGATTTGAAGAGGGAACGGAGGAAACTGGTGAAGAGAAAGGCTATTAACGAGTTAGCATTAAGAGGGAAGGTAGAGGAATTCAGAATGTCGCTACAAAACAGATTTTCCGCTTTAACTGAAGAAGACGACCGTAGAGTTGAAACAATGAATGATAATCTTACAGCTATCGTTACAGTGTGCGCCGCAGAAGTAGGTGGGAGGATTGTTCGACAGGATACCAGCAAACTATCTCAGGAGACTAAAGAACTGATTAAGAAACGTCAAAGCATGAGGACGTCTAATTCCACGGACAGGATAGAACTAGCAGAGCTATCGAAGCTAATAAATAAGCGCAAGGTAGCCGACATAAGAAAGTTTAACATGTAGAAAATCGAGCATGCTCAAAGGAACGGAGGTAGCCTAAAATCATTGAGGAGAAAGCTGGGCATAGGTAAAAACCAGATGTATGCGCTAAAAGACAAACAGGGCAATGTCATCAGCAATATGGATAAGATAGTTGAATTAGCCGAAGAGTTCTACAAAAATCTATACAGTAGCGAATCTAATCATCAAGTTACTGAGGGAGGCAGTCGAGCACAGCAATGGGAAATCCGGCCAGTAACGAAGGAGGAAGTAAAGAAAGCCTTAGGAGCAATGCAAAGAGGGAAAGCAGCTGGTGAGGATCAAGTAACAACAGATTTGTTGAAGGACGGAGGAGAGATTGGGCTACAAAAACTAGCCACCCTGTATACGCAATGCCTTGTGACCTCGAGAGTACCAGAAGCTTGGAAGAACGCTAACATTATCTTAATTCATAAGAAAGGAGACGTCAAGGACTTGAAGAATTACAGACCAATCAGCTTATTGTCCGTTGCCTACAAGGTATTTACTAAGCTAATCGCTAATAGAGTCAGGACAACCTTGGACTTTAGTCAACCAAATGATCAGGCAGGCTTTCGTAAAGGATATTCGACAATAGATCACATTCACACTATCAATCAGGTGATAGAGAAATGCGCAGAATATAACCAAGCCCTATATATCGCCTTCATTGATTACGAGAAAGCATTTGACTCAGTGGAAACCTCAGCTGTCATACAGGCATTGCGGAATTATTGTGTGGAAGAGTGCTATGTGAAAATATTGGAAGATATCTATAACGATTGCACAGCTACTATAGTTCTCCATAAAGTCAGCAATAAAATTCCAATACGGAAAGGTGTCAGGCAGGGAGACACGATCTCGCCAATGCTCTTCACTGCCTGCTTACAGGAGGTATTCCGGGGACTGGAATGGGAACAGTTGGGGATAAGAGTTAATGGAGAATACCTGAGTAATTTACGATTCGCTGATGACATTGCCTTGCTAAGCCACTCAGGACAAGAACTGCAAAGCATGATCAATCAGTTAGACAGGCAGAGCAGAACGGTGGGGCTAAGAATGAACATGCAGAAAACCAAAGTAATGTTCAACAGCCTAGCAAGGGAACAGCAGTTCACCATTGGTAGCGAGGTACTGGAAGTAGTAAGAGAATATGTCTACTTAGGGCAGGTAGTGACCGCAGATCCAGATCATGAGAGGGAAATAACTAGAAGAATAAGAATGGGGTGGAGCGCATATGGCAGGTTCTCTCAGGTCATGAATGGTAGCTTACCAATATCCCCGAAGAGAAAAGTATACAACAGCTGTATCCTACCGGTACTCACCTATGGGGCAGAAACGTGGAGGCTAACAAAGAGGGTTCAGCTTAAGTTAAGAACAACGCAGCGAGCTATGGAAAGGAAAATGATAGGTGTAACGTTAAGAGACCGAAAGCGGGCGGAGTGGGTGAGGGAACAAACGCGGGTTAATGACATCCTAGTTGAAATCAAGAGGAAGAAATGGGCTTGGGCAGGGCATGTAATGCGAAGGCAAGATAACCGCTGGTCCGTAAGGGTAACGGAGTGGATTCCAAGAGAAAGCAAACGTAGCAGGGGACGGCAGAAAGTTAGGTGGATGGATGATATTAAGAAGTTTGCGGGGATACAGTGGTGGCAACTGACAAAGGACATGGTTAATTGGAGAGTCATGAGAGAGGCCTTTGCCCTGCAGTGGGTGTAGTCAGGCTGATGATGATGATGATGATGATGAGAGGGGTGAGTGTTGAATCTATAGGAGAAGCGGTAGCTTTTCTGATTTTTATCTGTGTCCTGGATGTGTCGCGCAACGCTAAATTGTGCTCTAACACTCATGAGAAAGAAGACAAAAATTCCCCGTCGCGTGCAAAAAACAAGAAATTCGTTACGAATTAAGGGGGCACCTTAATTCCAGATCTCAAGGGTGAGAACGGGGGAGGGGCGCATGGAAAAGATTGCATGGTGCTAGAAGGTGGTGGTGGTAAAAAGCATTTATCATATATACCGAGAGGTCATTTCTTTGGGATGTGACCTTTAGTGTGCCACCAAACTCACAATACTAAGTGAGGTCCCTATTTGGGGACCCCATCTGACTACCGCAGCTCGGGTACGGCGAACCATGCCCTGTTGGGTCGGGAGCTTGTGGCAGCCGAGGAGGGCTGCCTCCCAGTCCTCTCGGATTGGATTGGGGTAAGTAAAGGATTGCTCTAGCATTTGCACATCATCAGGCACGTGTCATCCATCTCCGTACAATATGAGCATAGGCCGGAAAAAGAGGGGTCAAAAATGCTTCTGCTCTGCCGGGGTCAGTATTGTATTAGTGAAGAATCTTAGCAGAAGACGCACACTTGCTGTCCCCGGCCCTTTGAGAGTGGTGGGTACTTGTGGTGAAAGTCTTCGTAGTGATTGACGATGTCTTCAAATTTTAGAATTAGTTTGTTGTCCAAATGCGAATTGGTAAAGTCGTCCAATGGGACCCGGGAAGTGACTGCGCGGGCGCCTGCGTCTGCAACCTTGTTTCCTGGTAGGCCTTTGTGGCCACTTTGCGATGGGTTTGTTAAGCTGTAACAAGTCCCAACCCAGCTCGCCGTTTCTACGACCTCTTGCGAGTCGAATAGGATATATTGCCCCTGAGTTTGAGAGGCTGTCAGGTCGAAGGCCACTTACTCAGCGCGAGTTGCCTTCGGAGCTCTGAAAGTCCACCTATCTTTGCTGATGTTTCAACGCCGCCGTATACCGTCCCCTCCTGGAGCGGTGTGGGGCGGCCACGTCTATATAAAGATGCTGTGTATGTTGCCATAACGGCTGTGGAGGGCGACCACACGCGCCTGCTGTCGGCCATTACGGTCATCTATGGACATTTTGTTGGGAAGGGGTTGGACATGGAGGTAAATTGGTAAATTGGTTTTTGAGGAAAGGAAATGGCGCAGTATCTGTCTCACATATCTCGGCGGACACCTGAACCACACCGTAAGGGAAGGGAGGAAGGTAGGAGTGAAAGAATAAAGAGAGAAAGAGGTCTGCGGTATAATTTCGACCACCTGGGAACTTTAACGTGCGCTCACATCGCACAGCACAAGGGCGCCTTTGCGTTTCGTATCCATCGAAACGCGGCCCGCGCGGTCGGGTTCGAACCCGGGTACTCCGGCTCGGTAGACGAGCGTCTTACCACTGAGCCACCGCGACAGGTGGGCGTGAATGGGGCATATCCACATTTCGGGCACTCGCATCCTTTCCACAGTCTGATTGTCGTGTTGAATTTGTAGCCGGTCCAAAAGGCAACAACCGGACACGGTCTAGGCAAGACACGTGTATTGGTTAGGGAGGTGTGCTTCATGCAGTTCCCGGTAGATTTTCGGCGTCTCTAGTGCGAGGAGCCTCACAATTCAGTTGAACATCGAGAGGTCGACTGCCTTTTTGATGATCTTATGGAGGGTGACTTCCAAGACATCTTCGTCCTGCTTTTCGGAAGCGGAGGTAGGGAGTCGAATACACTATTCGATTTGTAGCGAGAGCATGTGCAAGTCGCAGCGCATCTCTGCTTCCTAGACCTCCGCGTTTGTTGGACACACGATGAACCATGCAGCCCACGTGGTTGCCAACCGTGCGCTGATTGGCCAGTGTTGTGTCAGCGCAACGTGTCCTCCTAAAAGTAGGAAAATTCTGATCTACGATGCATCGCGGATTGATCCGCTGCCGAGGTCGAGGGAGATGGGGATTTTAAGCTTGGCGATGGCCGAATATGCACAAATTTTGATTTCTGTGGTGAGCGCTGGTAGCCGCAGTACACGGCATATTTTTCTGCGGTCAGTGGCTGCTTGCCGGCCTTCCTTCATGCAACCCACATTTCCTTGGGTGGCCCAAACAGTGATGTCGTCTGAATATAGCGCATGCTGGATTCCTTCCTCTTTGGCCAATTAGGAGCGGAGGTGAAGCATTGATAACTTGAAGAGCAGGGGGCACAGTACAGCACCATGTGCTGTCCGCCTCGGGGCCTTAGAGTAGGGGCTATGCTCTTCATCCTGGGTGCGAACGAAGGCCTGGCGATCTGTGATGAAGTGTTCATAGTAGTTGAAGGTGTTGCTACTCCAATAAGTCTCACTCAGGTTAGCGAGATTTACGCTGTGTTTGACATTGTCAATTGCCCCCTAAGGTCCAAGGCCAGGACTATTTTATCACGATGGGATTATTCCACAGGAGTGAGCACTTCATGTTAGAGGTGTACGTCTCGAGCTGACGTATGCGGCCTAAAGCCGAACATAGTATTCTGCAAGTCGTTCACGAATGATAGTTTGCCATATGAGATCGGATGTGGGCAGCATATAAGCCCAGGCAACAAATCTTGTCAGCGAACTGCAGTCTACCGCTAGCCTTCATTTATTTCATGGTTAAGGTCGCCCTCCTTGAAAAGAAAAAGTAAAAACGATGCGTGAATAAACCATGAGGAAACGCAGCGGTGAGATGCGCGCTTAGCTGCATCGATGGACGAGCACATCGTTATTTCGGTACAAGTGCTGATAAACGGTCCTACGTCCATTATTTAGTTTACTTTTTCGTTTACAGATTAGCTTCAGTATCGAATTTAAATATAAGCTCGTATTCTATAGATCATTTCTAATTCGCCAGATCTCTGCTCATTGTGGAAATGCACTAAGCATGCATTGCGCTAAAAAAAACACGGAATACGGTTACATAATGCTGCAGACATGTTGAGACGAAAACTAGACAAAATTGCCGTAATATGGCCTTTCAACTTCGACTCAGGGCAGAGCCCTATTGCACACAGTATTCAGGATAAGACTGATACTGCTCCTTCGCCCGAGCTCAACAAGTCCTATCTTTCAAACTCTGGGTCCCTGACACTGATATGCGCTCGTCTCTGTCTTGCTTTTTCTTTGCGCAGTTTACTCAAAATAAGGCCATATATCGCTGCAATATTAAAACAAATATGGAAGTAAATCGGCTTCATACATGCATAGGAAAGGCCAGAGGAAGCAGGCTAGAACCGTAATTTCGGCGGTGGCGCCACCGCTGCATAGTAACAGAAGGAAGCGCGCTTCCCCCGCTGGTCGGCACACTTACTCATATAAACGTGATAGTACACGGTCCTACATAATTATGCCTTCACTGGAATGCGACCGCCGTGGCCGGGTTCGAACCTGCGTCTTTCGCGTCTGCAGCCAAGCGCCATAACCACTGAGCGACAGCGGCGGCTTTGGGATGTTTGTGGGCAGTTTAGTGGGGGCCGACAAAGACCGGCTTTGAAGAAGCACTTTGGCGCCGCCGGCGCTCACAAGGGTCCCGAAATTAGACCAATTGGGGCCTTACTTTAAAGCCCACATTCTGCTACATCGGTAGCCTTTCGTAGGAATATTGATGTTTCGCTTGGTTTTCTCAACTGCGTAGAGACGTCATTTTTGTGGACGGTGGTTGCATTGAGCAGATGAGAGCCACCGTCAGCATCTACGCTATACATCTATGAAGAACAACTTCTGCGGGCTTATTACCTGCAACACTGAGCCCTTCCAGGCTTTGCTAAACCTTGTTCTTGCACAAAAAAGCACGAGTGATTCCCTGTATAGTGAGATCGCATGCAAACCAAAAGGCCTCTTTGTCTGAACCGCGTATAGCTCACCAAAAAAACGAAGCTCATAGCTTGCGCATGTACGCCGGAGCTCGACAGTGTCGTAATTTCAGTCAGTAAGTCCAGATGAACGGGTAGAAGATTTTCACTCACCTCGTTGAAAACCGAGTCCCTATCGTTGGCTGTGTGGTGAACCTCGAACATGGCTCCACCATCGCTTTCAAATTCGTAGATGATAGCGCGATACATTGAAGGCTGGAATCTGGGAAAGATGGGTTTGTTGTCGACGCGGAACTGCGCAGAAAGACGGCGGCAGATAGATAAGCTCTCTGTGTTATAGATTGCGTATCGGTTGTTGTTTAAATTCTAACCACTTGATGGGCATATAAATTATTGACATCTTGTGTGGCTGTTATATGATAAAGGCTACTCTAGCAAAAAAAAACATATAGTGTTGTAGTTGTAAGTCAGGTTGCGAGAAGCAATTTCAGTCGATGCAGTGGAATCCGAAATTTCTCGATATACCAGGGCGAAAAATCGTACTTAGATCGGAATTTGACTGCGCGTAACAGTAATGTCTTATCATCACTCAAAATAACCTTTACTTTCTTTACACATCATTTCAGCAACGCGCCGCGGAACGTGAAGCTTTTTTCTCGAAAGTCGCTGCTTTGAACCAAACTAATTTTCATATGGCATCTCAACCCCTGAGCAACTCGATCTCGTATGTTTACTGAACTCACTATAGAATTAAGCTGTAAGATTCATTCGTTCTTGTTATTAATACAATGTCAGCATGTCGACTTTAAATTAAAATCATATATTACAGATCTTGCATGTCGTCGATAAATCGAACTGAAAGCTTCCTCACCAGCAAACGTTTCTAATCGTAATGAAACCTTCAGATTCAATAAACAACCTGTGGTCATACTGCTGGAAACGTCGCTTTCATCACTTTCTTATACAGGCAAATACAGGAGCTGCGGCACAACAATGAGTCATTTCACACAATAACCTTTAATTGAAATACGTGAGCCAGAAGGATAACCAAAGCGTGTAATTGCGAAAGACTAGCACTCATTCGCGAATGTTCTTGAAATCTTCTAAAAACAAAACTGGGCTGTGTCAAAGTCAGCGATCTCCTCGAAAAGAACGTTCAAACATCCGTTACAACGGATCTTTTCCATAGGCAAACCTTGGCATTCGTTAAACTTTAAGAATGAGATTTTGCACAAAAGTAAATTTAAGCAGTATACTAGTGCGTTTGATGAGAATATGAATACCTAAAACGAACGTACGTAAGCGGCCAGCTTCCGTCTTTGATTTCGTTTTTTTTTTTTACCAAACCACGAAACTGAAAAAATCTACGTGCTCTTTCAGCCAGACGACAAGGACCACATTCGTACACTCCACTTCCTGAACTAAACATTTAATTAATAATTAAACTGTCGCTTTATTGCGTATTTTGTAAGTTTTCCTGTTAAAATTATCATCGTTTATACTTGCAGAAATCATGCAAAATAGTAGAAAAATATTTTGTTTTGATTCGCTATTCATAGTCAAATCCCTTCCGGATTCGAATAGCATGCGGTTTTGCAGACCTGTGAATATTAAAAAAGAAGAGCAAGTCTACACTCTCTTGAACTCCACCAAGGCTGCGCGAGGAGACTGCATACGTCGCACGAGCACACAAGGTGCTAACGTGCGTGATCCAGAACTATTTCACTGAAAACAGACTAGTTATTGAAAATTTAAGCCTTCGAGCTGAGCACTTCCTCCAAAGGGCTCTTTTGCCATCCGTGGAGCTGATGTTTGGAGCAAAGCACTGCAACGTACTTGACCTGCAGCTGCGAATGGAGGCTGGTATATTGTCACGTGGTAGTGGCGGCAGTCCAGCGGTCAGAAAGACAGCAACAAGACTTGCAAACGAAGCTCTTTATTTGGGCTGACTTGCGCCCGCAAAAGAACTGAATCACTCGGCTTCGGCGTAAGCAACAAACGTGCTCGTCAGTCGTAGAACTATGAATGCCCGCTGCTCGCGGCATCGCTCAATTTAAACCCGGCAAGGAAACTTGGAGATAACAGGTCAAGATTACCTACAGTAATCTGAGAGAAGCCAACAGCCACAGAAACCAAGGGACACAGGGGATTTTTAATTTAATTATTTATTTCGTGCTGTTGTTCAATTTAGTATATTACTGAATATCTTATCGCGTAAAGTGAATTGATTAGAAAAGCAGAAGAAAAAACAACCACCTGCCGCCGGTGGGATCAGAACCCACGACCTCCGAATTACGCGTCCGGTGCTCTACCGCTGATCTACGGCGACGGCTGTCAAATCTTCTGCTTTCGGGGGTATTTATGTTTACAAATAACCTAACCTTGAGAGTGTTCATCAGCGCCACCCACGTTCTTAAGCGGCGGACGTAGCACGTCCTGAGTTACCGCTGATGTGACGTAGAACGTCAACGAACGGCGAGGGTGGAAGCTGTGTGAGAGCCCTCTTATGCTTCCTATGGCGTCAAGGCTGCCAGAACCGAGGCCCTCGCTAAGCAATTAAGCAAACAAGGGAAGGGGAATGAGGGGCTCGTTACAAATACGAGAGAAGCCAACAGCCACAGAAACCAAAGGACACAGGGGATATTTAATTAATTTATTTATTCCGTGCTGTTGTTCAATTTAGAATATTACTGAATATTTTATCGCTTAAAGCGAATTGATTAGAAAAGCATGAGAAAAACAACACATGCCGCCGGTGGGATCCTCGTATTTGTATTAATATTCGACAGTGAAGATTGATGCACATTGCGGTATCCTTACTATTTCATTCCGATTACCTTGTACCACTTCACTTCCAACGTAAAGATCTGTTTTTGAGCCAGCCATCTGTATAGAAAGGTGTGAAAGCACTGTATTTTTCCTCAAGTGCAAGAAATTCTTGTATTATATGCTGCTGGGGAGTTTGTTTTTTACGGAACTTTGTAAAAGTTAAATCGCAGATTGCAGGAAAAAAATACCATGGAGGTGATGGATCTCGTCTTCGAGCAATGCAGGTAATGTGTGTAGTGTGCCGTGGTTTTCGCATATCTCTTTGAAACGCAACAGCAGTGGCCTAGCAGTCTGCGGTTTGTTAATAAATAGTGTTCTTGATGGGCACTTCGTGATTATTTGGTGACAGATGTGTTTAGGTAGTGAACGGATTTTCAAAATGTATGAAGACGTGAGCATCGTTCTTCTGTCTCTAAGTGATGGTTCATTAGTTTCCACATAAAGACTGTTTACAGGTGACGTCCTGTATGCACCAGTGGAAAGTCCTAAACCTAAATTATGTACCGGGTCCAGTTGTTTCAGGTACGATGGTCTCGCTGACCGATATACTATACATTCGTAATCCAGGAAAGAGCGCACTACAGAGCGACAAATTTGCAAAAGACATGACCTATCAGAACCCCAGTGCTTTCGTGAGAGTACTTTAAGTCTGTTAAGGGATCGGGAGGTTTATTTTTTTTTTCGTTCAAGTGTAGGGTGGGGTCTACCTGCAAACCTCGTTTGAGTGAGAACAAAATGGCCACCGTTTTCTGTGGAGAAAAGCGGAAACCATTTCTATCCGCCCATGTTGCCAATTTATTTAATGTTAGCTGTATTTGCCTTTCACTTGTTGATATGTTGGAGGATGTGCAAGTTATCTGGAGGTTGTCTACATACACTGAGCCCACAACTGACCTTGGGATTATTTTACTTAGTTCATTTTTACAATAAAGAGCGTGGTGCTTAAAATACATTCCTGGGGTACCCCATTTTCCTGGATGAAATTCTTCAAAAGGGTAGAACCCAGGCGTACATGAAATGAACGGTTAGATGAGAAGTCTTTTAGGCAGTTCAACATTCTGACATTCTGCCTGGGACGCCAAGCTCCGCGAGGTCTTGAAGAATTCCGAACCTCCACGCTGTGTCATATGCCTTCTCTAAATCAAAAAATGCAGCGAGACAGTGTTGTTTATGAACAAAAGCTTCTCGAACAGTGTTTTCGAGACGAAGCAGGTGAACTGTAGTGGAACATTCTTTTTTAAAACCGCTCTGATGGCTGTCAAGAAGTTCACAGGATTGAAGGACGAAAGTTAATCTTATATTAAGGACACTTTCGAAGGATTTCGCGAGGCAACTGCTCAGAGCTATTGGTGTATAAGTGCTAGGAGAGGTTAGAGGTTTCCCAGGTTTAAGAAATGGTAAAATATTGGCTTTTCTCCAGGCCTCGGGCATTTTCCCCGATACCCAAACTTTGTTAAATAATCTTAGAAGTGCCCCTACGGCAGGCAGGGAAAGGTTTGCTATCATTGCATAGTGTATATGGTCCGGTCCTGGAGCAGTTTTTTTTTGCCGGCAGATAGTACTCTATTGATTTCTTGGAGGGTAATTATAATACTGTATTTTTCATTCGCACCTCCACTTGTTGGGAGCCTCTGTGTTTTTTCAGCTGTGTTTCTTGTATTTTAAAAATGATTGGCTATAATGTGAAGAACTTGAAACCGTAGCAAAGTGCTCCCCTAAAATATCTGCCTGTTCCACACGGGCGGCGGCGGCGGTGGCGAAAGGACGCTTGGCTTATCTGCTCTTTTTTGCTTATCCAGACTTCCCCTGCAACTGCTGCCCTGGCTGCAACACTACGCCCTGCTTGACGTCATCCAACCCGTGATCCACCCACCAAGTGTTGTCGCGTTTCCTGTGCCGGAATTACAGCTGGACACACGGGCGGCGGCGGCGGTGGCGAAAGGACGCTTGGCTTATCTGCTCTTTTTTGCTTATCCAGACTTCCCCTGCAACTGCTGCCCTGGCTGCAACACTACGCCCTGCTTGACGTCATCCAACCCGTGATCCACCCACCAAGTGTTGTCGCGTTTCCTGTGCCGGAATTACAGCTGGAGACACGGGCGGCGGCGGCGGTGGCGAAAGGACGCTTGGCTTATCTGCTATTTTTTGCTTATCCAGGTGGGTTTCCAACTTCTGGGCAGGAGGTGCCTGATCGTGCCTTGGAATCGTCGTGCCTGCTGCTGTTTTCCGAGGCAACGGTTCCTTTTCTACGTGTTGTTCAGCGTGAAATTTCTGCACCCTCCAGACTTCCCCTGCTGCCCTGGCTGCAACACTGCGCCCTGCTTGACGTCATCCAACCCGTGATCCACCCACCAAGTGTTGTCGCGTTTCCTTTGCCGGAATTACAGCTGGACACACGGGCGGCGGCGGCGGTGGCGAAAGGACGCTTGGCTTATCTGCTATTTTTTGCTTATCCAGGTTGGTAAAATTCACTTACTCGTTGCTTAACGCTTCGTTACTGCTACCGCCGTTGCCACCGTGTTCCGTGCTTTGCTCAGTGGTATGTGCTCTATATATCTTTGCTGTACTGTGTGATACCTCGGGCTTCTGGTCCACGAGTCATGGCAGACACTTGCCAGTCCTGCAATGAGTCCCTGCCAGATGACGGCCAATTCCTGATGTGCAGCGAATGTGAGTCCTCCTATCATATTGGTAGTTGTTCTGGCTGGTCGGAGTCAACATTTAAGGCCAAAGGAGAGAGCGGCCGCAGAGCATGGCGATGCGTGGCATGCCGTCCATCTAAAGCTAAAAGTTGGGACAAAGGGAACATGGACTCTGAGCTAACTGTTTGCCTGGCAGATATAACTCGAAGGCTTGATGCTCTAGCAGGATTGCCTGCTCAGGTTGGGGAAATTAAGGACTCCATCGAGTTATTGTCCCAGAAGTACGACGATATCCTGAATCGACAAGTTAAACAAGAGAAAGACATTAGTAACTTGAACAGACGTGTAGACAAATTAGAGGCTGTATGTACTTCAAGTGACGTTCACCAACTGAAAGCGACTGTCAATGATTTGGAATTTCGTAGCAGGAAATTGAACGTAGAAGTTCATGGCATCCAAGCTACGCCAAATGAGGACTTGATGTGCAAGTTGAATGCTGTGGCTAAGACTGTTAACCTGCCAGAGCTGACGGCAAATGACATTGGCGCTATTCACAGGCTTCCTTCCAAACCAAACAAAACGCCTGGAATTCTTGTTAGGTTTGCCCAGCAGTCAACTCGAGATAAATGGCTGGAAAAGCGTAAAGCCCTCAGAAATGGTTCATCTGGAGTCTCGATCACTGAAAACATGACACACCAAAACAGAGAGCTGCTCCGTCACGCTAAGGAATGGGCAGAGGACAATGACTACCGATTTTCATGGCACTGCAATGGCAAGATCCTAGTGAGGAAAAAAGAAGGTGATAGCGCCGTTGTCATTGGTTGCGTGGCTGACCTTGATAAGCTGTGACATAGTTCAACCTGAAAAAGCCTTCCGTTTATCTCTGTTTTTGCTCCGATCATGCTTGATCCTTCGACTGCGCAGGTAGACGTTGCAAACCTTAAATACTTTTGTGATACTAGTTTTCAGAATTGTCTTAGTTGTGTTCATTTTAACTTGAGGTCTGGTAGAAATACGCAGGATGCACTTGACTATTTTTTCGGCGAAGCGCAAATACGCTTTAATGTCATGATGTTTTCAGAAACATGGTTTGCCTCGGAAGAGGATGTGTTTACACCTCCGACGTATAAATCTTATTACATGAACCGCACAGGCAAAAGGGGTGGTGGCGTAGCAATGCTAATCTCTAACTCGATGGATTCTGAACTAATGTCAGAATTCAGCTGTATCACTCCTTTTTACGAAATGCTTGCCATTAGATGTGGTACTTCTGTTTTTTGTGTTTGTTATCGCCCGCCTTCAAATGACGTTCGTCTGTTCTTGCCTTTTTTAGACTCTTTCTTAGAATTTGTCAGTGAAAGAAAATATACATTAATTCTAGGTGGTGATCTAACATTGACATGTTACAGAGTAGCAGGGTTGAATTAGAACTAGATTCATTATTAAGCTCTTACTCCTCTCAAAACTTTATAACGTCTCCTACACGAATAACTACACAATCAACTACACTTTTAGATCTGTTTGTCACCAGTATTGATCCTTCCCTTGTTAGAGCTGGCACTTTGATTTACGATATCAGCGACCACTTGCCTATATTTATGTTTGTCAGTGAAGTCGTTAACACGCCTATAAGAATGCGCTCTGAATTTTCATACAGACGCATTACTCCTGATACGCTCTCCGCTTTTAGAGACTGCTTAAGCAGAGAAAACTGGAACGATGTGTTCGCAGTGAGTGATCCTAACTTAGCGTATGAGTTATTTATGAGCAAGTTCTCTAAGGTATACCTTGCGTGTTTTCCTATCAAGACGTTTAGAATTTGTAAGAAAAGTAGGAAGCCTTGGGTGGATAAAGAGTGCCTCAAGCTTATTAAAAAACGGGACCAGTTGTTTAAGGCATTTATAGAGAGTAAGTCCCTTGAAGCCCTCAAAGTGTATAAGAAGTACAGGAATTCAGTCACATAACACCTTCGTAATGCAAAAAAGCAATATTACTCTAACCTGTTCGAAGCAACACAAGGACGCACAAACAACGTTTGGAAGGCACTAAACACTGTATTTGGTAATGATTCAGAAGCGGTAACCACAATCGTAAAAGATGGCATAGAACTTCAAGGCACTAAGTTAGCTGACGTATTTAATGGCTTCTTTTTATCAATCGGTGGTGCTACCAGTAGAAACCCTGATTTAAGATATATGAAGGAGCGAAGTAATCCAACTATATTTTTAGACCCAGTCACTAATAGTGAGCTTGTAGCGACATTTTTAACCCTAAGCAATAGTAGAGCTGCTGACGCGGACGATATTCAAGTGAAACCTGTAAAATTTGCCATTGATGTATTAGCACCTTGTCTTACCCACATTTTTAATATGTGTTTGTCCACAGGATGCTTTCCTCAAAAAATGCAGCGAGCAAAAGTGACAGTTGTGTTTAAGAAGGGAAATAGAAATGACATGTCAAACTACCGCCCCATATCCGTTTTACCTGTATTCTCCAAAGGTTTAGAGAAAATAATTCTGAAACGCTTGACCTCTTTCACTGAACGTTACAACTTAATAACGTCTGCTCAGTTTGGCTTCCGCAGGAACAAATCTACGGAACTCGCACTGCTGGCCCAAAAGGAGTTCATTCTCGAAAACTTTGAGTGTAAAAATATGGCACTTGGGCTGTTTCTGGACTTTTCCAAAGCCTTTGACCTCATTAATCATGAAATTCTCCTTCAAAAACTCGATCACTACGGCATAAGAGGCATTTCGCATCAATTAATATCGTCTTACTTACAATACCGTACTCAGTTTGTCGTCATTGAAGGAAAACACTCACATCAAAGTCAATCAAAACAGGTGTCCAACAGGGAAGCATCCTGGGACCATTTCTTTGCATTCTTTATATTAACGAGATAGTTCGCGTTGATGCAACGGCACATTACATAATCTATGCTGACGACACAAGTTTATTCTTTTCAGGCAAATCGTGTGTTGATCTAGGTATCCGAGCGAATAGAACGTTGTCCGAGATTAATGCCTGGGCTCAAATTAACTGCCTAAAGCTAAACATTAATAAAACGAAGGCTATTTTATTTCACCCCCGACACACACATGTCCAGCGACCTTCCATTTTTTTAAATAACACTGAAATTGAAGTGGTAAAGAGCTTTAAATCACTGGGCGTGTATTTCTCAGAAAACATGACATGGGATGATCACGTAAACTATATCGTTGGTAAGCTATCCAGGACAGCTGGCGTTATGCGCCGTTACTGCTACAATTTTCCGATACCTGTTAACATGCTCATATATAACTCTTTATTTTCCTCATTATTAAATTACGCGTTTTGTGTATGGGCAACAACAACAACTGGAAACATTAGCAAACTTACTGTCTTGCAAAAAAGGGCTTTACGCCTCGCCTGTAAAGTTCCATATCGCTTCCACACAGCAGGCCTATTCAAGAAGTACCACATAATACAAGTTTCATCGATGAACGATCACAGACTGTGCCGCTTATATAAACTCAGTTTAGTAAAAAATAATGATGCCATCACTAGCCTAGCAAGGCTAGAGAAAAACATTTCTGCTTATAATGTGCGCCATCCTGAGATGTGGTATGTTCCAAAATGCAGAACCAATTATGGAAATCAAACGATAAAATTTAAATTGCCTACACTTCTGAATCACATGATAAAGGATGCTAACATTGACATATCAGATATAACACCAAAAGAACTGCGTTTATTGTTTGTATAATGTTGTGATATGATTTTCTAGTTCTTCTTGCCTGTTTTATACTAACTTTTTCAACGATGTTGCCATATCCGACTGTGTTCTCTTGCCGCACGCTTCTGTCCTACCCGGTGTGTTGGGGGTCAGGGCTTTTCAAGCTGTTCACACAGCTTTTCTCCTGTCCTCCTCGCAGCATCTTTTTGTTGTGGAATAAATTTCAATTCAATTCAAAACTTGTTTGTGTACCAGGTGTAGTTAAAAGGGGGATTGTAAAGGGTGAGTAGCTGCCGCTTAGCTTTCGCACCTGCTCCCACATTTGTTTTGATGTCGTTGAGCTGTTTATAGAAGAGACATAAGCTTGCCACGATTCTTTCTCGGCACTACGAAGGATATACCGAGCTTTTGCTCTCGCCTTTTTCAAATTTATGAAATTTTCATGTGTTGGATATCTCCGAAAAATGCCCTAGGCTTTGTTTTGTAAACTTTTTGCATCTTCACATTCTTTTGTGTGCCAGTATTTGTTATTTTGTTTTACTATTCCAGAGGATTGAGGAATAGTTAAATCTGCGGCAGCTAAGATAAAATTCGTGAACTTTTCATTGATTTCATTGATGTCAACATTTTCTAAATCAATTTTCTCTAATGTGGCTTCACCTCTAAAAAGTTGCAGGTCAGCTAAATATAGGTTCCAACACCGAGGTTTTGTGGGAACGACTGTTGGCGAGAAATGAGAGACTTATTACGACAGGGATGTGATCACTTCCGTATGGATTGTCGAGAACACTCCAGTTAAAATTGCTAAAAAATCTCTACCTCTCCCGTAACCGAGAGTAGAGTAAGCATGAAATGTTTACGGGCATAACACGAAGCGTACGCGGACACGACGAGACGGAGGCCTGACAAGAATGTACTACATGCAACGCGTTCGAAACTGTCTAAACTACGTAGAGGCGAAAGCGTTTTCCGCACCACTTTTCCTATGTGACACTGGTGACGTTACCACTGAATTACGTCACACATAATTGATGACGAAGTAATGACAAATTACTTAGCAGTAACGAATTAGTGACTAATTACTGATTAATGACTAATCAATTAACTGCTAATTGATGACTTAAGCTTCGCCTTTAGGAGTGGAACGCGACAGCGTGTTGTAGCGCTGCCAGGCAGTCCACGGAACGCCACCACCCGTTCGGCGCGATGCCTTGACCTCTGAACGCGACGCTTTTTGAGGAAAAGAAATTACGCAGTAATTCTCCATCATCTCGGTGTATATAGGAAGGGAGGAACGCCACCACCCGTTCGGCGCGATGCCTTGCCCTTTGAACGCAAGGCTTTTTGAGGAAAGGAAATGGCGCAGTAGTTCTCTGTCATGTCGGTGGACACCCGAACCGCACCGTACAGGAAGAGAGGAACGCCACCACCCGTTCGGCGCGAAGCTACCGGCGCTTGTATGCCGGTCCTGTAGGAGGGCTTAGAGAGTCTCGTTAAATCTCGTACGGTGCCCGGATGCTCTCGTTTCAGTGCCCGGATGAGTGGAATTCAGTGCTCGGATGTCGGCTCTCGGTCTCGGCGTGACGTCACCACACTGCCGACAACGGGAGCTAAATTTCTCTAAGCGGCCTTCTCTCAAAGCACCTAACAGATCACGTATGACAACGAAGTGTATTGTGGCATCTATGTGCTTTTTGCACGCGTTATTAGAAATCGGAAATTATAATTCCGTGCATTATCAAATGCACAGCTCAACTGATATCTTGATAAATATTGAGAAGACACTGGCAGCAGTTATTTTTTGTGACTCGTTTGGATAGCAACCGGCGCTTGTATGCCGGTCCCGTAGGAGGGCTTAGAGAGTCTCGTTGAATCTCGATAAGTCTCGTACGGTGCCCGGATGTTCTCGTTTCAGAGCCCGGATCAGTCCGGATCAGCCCGGATCAGCCCGGAACGGTTGTCAGTGGCGGCGCGATTCCGTCTCTCCCTCGCGGAGCGCGCATTTATCATCCGCGTGTAGGTGTGCGTCCCCTTGTGATGTCGCACGCATCGCCCACCCACCCCGCACCTTCACGCGCCGTTTGGCCACTTTATGTGGCTCGTTCTTTTGGGCAGGCAAGACGGAGTCTGTAGCGCGCGCGCCCCTCCGGCTTCCTACTAACATGGGGGGATTCAGCATTCCCCACCTGCCCACATTCTACAACGTGCTCGCGTTGCGGGCGACTAGCGACCTGGCTAACCAGGCCGGCTACCCGGGCAGGGCGCTCCTGTCATACCTACTCGGTACGTCGCGGTCCCTTTTCTTTCCCGAGCAGAGTGTCGGCCCGACAGCCTTCCAGCAGCCTCGGTTTTTCCACCAAGTCTGCCAGACGCTCAGGTCCCTCACCGCAGCGCTGCCGGAGGTGGAGCTTTTTTCAACTCCCGCCTCTCGGGTATGTGAGCTCCTGGCCATAAAAGAAGCCCCACAGGAGAAATTGGCGCTTACCAGAGAGGTGCGATGGCGGGAACTGACGTCGTCATCCCTTCCCGCAGACGTGCGAGACTTTGGCTGGCTGCGGGGCTGGCGGGCCCTGCCTACGGCAGACCGCCTGGCGGCTTGGGGCGTGGCCCCCTCCGACCGATGTCCGCAGTGTGGCCTTGTCGAAACCTTGCCGCACGCACTCTTTGAGTGTTCTGTCGCCAGGACATTTTGGGTTCTCATGTCTAGGATGTTTGGAGCGACCCTCGGCCCCAACTCCAGGTTTCGCGACCCTTTCGTACGCATGCTTCTTTGCGTCGCGGCATTCGTGCTGTGGCGCCAGAGAGGTGTGGCGGCTCTGCAGGGACGACCACGGAGAGCTATGTACCCTCTGCGACAGCGGGTACGTGCGCGCTTGTTCGCCCAGGCGTGCGTGGACCTCGTGTCGCTGGAGGAGCACCAGTTCCTTCGGCGCTGGTCCACCCGCTTCATCGTCGCGGGCAGGGGCCGTGTGTCGGTGCGGCTCCTGCCACATTAAGTATGGCGCGCCTGTGTGGTGCGCGTGTTTCGTACACGATGTTCGCTCGTTATGTTCGTGCCCGAAGTTTGTGCCCGAGGTGTGTGTGCGTTGTTCGCGCGTTATGTTTGTGCGCGGGTATTTGTGCGTGCTTCCCCCGCGCGTATGGACCCCTGAACTTTCTTGGACATCTGGTGGTTTTGGACTCTTTAAGTTCCCTGCGCGTGTGTGTGTGCACCGGCGACATCAGTCGCCGCAATGTATGTTTGTTTTAGAGCGCAGCTCTTTGGCGTCCGTTCCTGGGTTTCGCGTCGTCGTCGGCGTTGTCGTCGGCCTCGTAACCAGCTCCGCCCCCCTTTCATCCCCCCAGCGCTAGCAGCGACCGACTGATACCGCTGGATGCCGCTGACGCCGCTAGAGAGTCAAGATAACGTGACTGCATAGAAAACAACCTCCAGCTTCTCCAAGCCGACAAGGAGGGCGGCTTTGTCGTGTTCACCGAGGAAGAGTTCGGAGTAAGAGCCGTTGAAGCTATTGCCAAGAACTTCGTTGCTGTGAAATCCAGTGCCACGAGAGTGAAAGGCAAGGCAGCCCAGTTGTGCGAAGACTTGAATTTAGACAGACTTGCGAGTAGCATTGCGAACAGTAAAAAGAATGCGCTTACAGTGTTTTTTACTGCGAAGACGCATAAACCGTCAGTGCCTTTTAGATCTGTAGTTAGCGAGACGGACACTTGGCAGCTTAATCTAAGCAGATATCTGCAAAAACACCTCAATAATCTTCCTGTAGTTGATCCTTTTCATTCCAAGTGTTCAAAAGATGTTATTAGTTTTCTAGAAGCAAATGATTCCATTGGGTATGTGTTTTCCGTCGATGTGGAAGATTTATTTTATTCTGTGCCCCACAGTGAGTTGTTTGTAGCTGTAAGAGAAGCTATAGAAGGGAGCGGTGCTGTTCAATTTCAGAACTCGTCAGGGGTTTCAATAGATAATTTTATGAAGATACTTGAGTTTTACCTTGGTGTGACGTTTGTCGCTTACGACAATAAATTTTATCGCCAAAGACAAGGGATCTGCATTGGATCCTGCGTAGCGCCTGTACTGACTAATATTTTTCTTACATCTATTGACCGCGACCTTGAACTAAGTTTAACGGGGAAGGGGGTACTGAAGGTTTTTAGGTATGTTGACGATTTCCTAGTAGTTTTTAAAAAGCAGAATGAATTGACGTACACAGACGCCGTGAGCTCTGTGTTAAATACTTTTAAAGAAATGGGAGGGGGATTGAGGTTCACGCATGAGCTGCCTGTGGGGGGTTCTTTACAGTTTTTAGACATCAACATCACTGTGGGTGAAGGTCATTCTTGTTGGCAATATGCACTTCGAGCACAGAAGGAGCTACTACCGTATGCTTCGGCCCAGTCAAAAACTGTGAAACGCGCCATTGCCAAGCTTTGCCTGGAATCGGCTCTCATGAAATCGTGTTGTCATTCCATGCAAGCGAGCTATGACAAGCAGGTGGAAAGATTACGTTCGGCAGGATTTCCGGGCACAATCATCACAGCGGTTGCTGAAGCCCTGTTGAACAAGATGAAAGCCGTCAAGATGCAGCAGCCATGTTACAACAGGAAAGCGGCTGTGAAACCTGAAGTAGTGCCATATGTGCACAAGGTAGCCCACCACTTGAAAAAAGTGGCCAACAAACATGGCGTACCGGTTGTTTTCTCGGCCCCACGCAAGCTGTCACAGCTCTGCGCGCGCATCGCGAGCAAAGACAAGAGTGGGTGCCGCATCAGACATGCAAAGAAGTTCGTGAATTGCTGCATCGGGGTGGTGTACGAAATACCGCTCCCTATTGAAAAATCCGGTATCGCGGCAAACCGGATTTTACCGGAACATATCGGTTTCATACCGGTCCGGTATCACTCTCATACCGGCGAGACCCGTCCGGTTTGATGGCTATACCGGTTCATACCGGTCCGGTATCGATCCCAAACCGGACAGACCGCTCCGGTACGGAGCTCATACCGGACAGTCCATTCCCGGTTCGAAGCTCAAACTGGACAGACCAGTCCGGTACGGAGCTCAAACCGGACAGACTAGTCCGGTACGGAGCTCAAACCGGACATACCAGCCTGTATTCAGAGCGATATGTGCCGCGGTTTTGGTGCTTGGTCTGCAGATTGACTGTTGTACGCCAGCAGATATTTTTAGGGGAAAGGTGGGGGCAGCGCGCGCATAAGTGCGATAATCAACACATACACGGTTTTGTTGAAAGGGCTAGGAAAAGAAAAGGGCTAAGCGTGAGCTTCGCAGTGGCAAAACATGCAGTTTGTGCATGATTTGGTGATTTGAGGGCAACCGCCATATTGGCTTCCCGTGCAGCCCCCTGACAAAGTCAAGGCGGCTGTGTGCGGGCACGCGGCTAGTATATATCCGCCAGCAGCCTTCGTAAGTCCTGCGCAGATTACTCTGGATTTCACAGTGCAGAACTTCACGACTGGCTGATAAACATGGCGAGCCTCCGGTGACTGCGCCAGAGGCTCCAAAAGGTTTGTTACTGTCGCGTTCATTGCAGCAGCTGTTCGCTAGCGGCAGTCTGTAGCGTCGCATCGATGAAGAAAGAAAATTCTTGGTTTTCGTGCAGGAATTCTTTGCACTTCTTCTTCGTCAAGTGATTGCCCATTGATAACGCAACTTGTCCAAGTGCCATCCCGAGCGGCCCCACCCTTCACTTTATCAGGAAGGCATACTAATCACAAATCGCCCAGAACATTTCTATCGACGAACAAGATATCAACGGAGCCGGCAGCTTGCGGTGTTCCCTTAAGGGCGACGCTTCGTGCTAGCTAGGAGATACAGCGCTCGAGAGAACAAAATAAAAACAAAAACCACCTGTAGAAACCTTACACGAGTAACCCGTCTTTACGCAAATTTTTTAAAGCTTTTTTTTTTCTCTCATCACCGCCTTCTCTGCTTTTCCTGGGTCCGTCACAACAAAAAAACCTGCGCATTCCTGGTCTTTCTATCGGGCTTTGTTCCTTCCCCTTGGGCTCCTCTGTGTCTTCAACCCACGACCGAACATTTTAAGCCGCCCTCCCGACCACGCTTCCCGCGACTTCCATGAAGTGGCGAGGAGGTTCCGATTCTCCTTGTTCACTGTCCCCGGCCGCTTCGCGGTGACTTTTTGCAAAAGTGCCCCCCCCTCCCCCCCCCCCCCCCCCCCCGCCTTTCCTGCGTTTGTTTGGAACAGGTTTTTACTTCTCTCCTGCGGCTGGGTTGAGTGTCAAGCGATGAAGGTAGCTGGGAAAACACGCTGGCACTCGCTCGTTGGCGTTGAATTTGTGTTATACAATTTTTTGCGACTTTCTTCGTGTTGCCTTGATCAATCCATGATCAAAGATGACATCGCCTTTCTTGCGTACGTCCAGTTCAAATATGGTGGAACCCTATCATCCTTGTCTCAGTGATGAATGACTTCGCTCCGAAAGACGTGAGTGGTGAACATTTGACCGGTGGAGGCCGGTGGTGAACATTTGACCGGTGGAAGGCGGATTTTATGACGGCGACGTCGTGCTGCTAGGACGTAAGTACGCATTTTAAATCACTCTGTTCTTTAAGTACTGCCTCCGTCTCGGTTATATGCTCGGCGTCAACAGGAACGTTCTAACTGTTCAGTGTCTTTTTAACTAAAACTTTTTAGAATGCCCAGCCTATAGGGACGAAATAGCGCAAAATTTTCTTTCAGTTACATACCGAAATTGCTTGTCCTTCATGATAGCACGACTAAAATTAGTTTTATAGTTTGTATTATTTCTTTACAGAGGCACATGGTGTATACGTGCGAGAGCAATCATTGATAAGCGTCCTGAGGGGGAGCGGCTCAAGACCTTGAACAAACATCACGCATCGCATCAATGCTGCGGTATGTGCCGTAAATAATGGAGGATGACCACGTAAGCATCGCAATCGTCTGAGCAACCTGTTTACACACCAACAATGTTACGACGCAGATTTGCAATACATTATTGATTCAAATATGGAAGGCGGTAGGTGCATTCACGATATTGAGCATTGCCAATGCTCAGGGCCTGGCGTCTTGAGACGCCTGGCTTGTCTGTGGCTTGTCTGGGCCCACGGGGGCCCGCAATTCAGAGCCCCGTTTGTGCTACTGGGGTATGCATTTGTTATTGCATACAGGTCCACCTCGGGAATGGAATTTTTATTCCTTCGGCAACGTGCGCAGCAGTTATGGTGGCACCCAAAGATTCGCGTTTCTGTAAAGACGCAGCCTTTGGACGACTCCACAACTCCTGGAAAGGGGCGTTACAGGGCAAGCTTGCCATCGGAACCTGAAGTCAGAAGCCTCCACAGTGGGCAGAAAGCCAATGACCCCTGAATAGCTACAAGCCATTGGCCGTAAGTTGCATGTCACAGTGCTCAATGCATTATGTTGTGTGTCAGTGCGCAATTAAATGATAAGCTGGGGGCATTATGTACTACCAATCATATTTTCTTTTCTGCAGGTGCTTTTGACTACTTCATTGGCCAGCAGCCTGTAGAGACCCCAGCGCCGGTAGATCGTCGCAAAGAGTTAAATTATTACCTTAGTGAGCTGGTTCAAGACATGCGGAAAAAATAAACATCTTTTGGAGTTCTTGATGCATTATAATACTCGCCAAGCTACCAATACTTTGGTAAAAGGTGGGAGCAAATAACACAATGGCACATCGACTGCAATGCGAGTTGCTGATAATCGCAGATTACCAGTTTCTGAGGCTCTGTATATTTCAGCATTTGGCATGTACACTTATGGCCCCAGTTTTTGGGCATATTTAGTCCAAGTGGGATATATTTGAAGCATTTTATTCTGCCTTTGTCCTGTGATACAGGGCCCTCCTGTATAATACGGGCCTAGCCTGTTTAATACAGGACTGTCCTGTATTCCGGTATGAATTTTAAACCGGAACCGCATACCGGGTTATTGTACAGGATTTGCGATACCGGAGTATCCTGTACAAAAGAGGAGAGTCCTGTATTATACAGGACTGTCCTGTTTTATACAGGATATTCCAGTAATACGGTATCGCAAATCCTGTACAATAACCCGGTATGCGTTTCCTGTTTAAAATTCATACCGGATTTTTCAGTAGGGCTGTCATGCGGGAAGGCCTATGTGGGCCAAACAGGGCGGTGCATTAATGAAAGGGCAGGTGAGCACGCCCGGTCAGTGAAAGACGTAAGTGGTGCACACCTTTCTCAGCACTGCGCTGAGTGTTATGAATGCCCTCGAGCGGCAGAACATCTGCCACAGGCAAGATGCAAGTACTGCAGAAAGTGCCAACCACGGTTTCATGAGATAAAGATTTTAGGTAAAAGCAAAGACACAAGGGCGAGGGAACTATTGGAAGCATATCATATAAGGAAGAGAGGTGTATCGTGTGTTAGCGATACGTCAGTGAACCTCTACAAATCGGAGATGGCGTATCTTGAACGGTTCAGTAGATAGTGTGGTGTGGAAACTGGTATCTGTCGGCACGTATCCTGGTTTTTCCTTATATTTGCTGCGCTGTTAGTGAATAAAGTTAGATGAAGTTTAGCGCTAGTCCTGTGTGGTCCTCTCTTGTGTTCGTCTTTATTGCGCTACTGTTCGTTTTCTTACAACATGCACCATCTAGCCCAAAAAAAAGTTCTTCTAAAGCATAGAACACCGTCGCCGCCATGCAGAAAGAGGAGGAAAGGGTCCCCCCCCCCCTGTTCTTGTGTGGCGGCCGACGCGCCGGTTATTTCACGTAGGCCCCGGCACGTCGACGAATACGTGACCACCTTCCCACGGCTAGACCTGGTTCTTAGCGCTGTGGAAGCGAGGGTATCATATTGTTTGTGTCGGCATCGGCGGCGTTGTCCCTGAAACCAACTCCGCAGCTGGGGTTGACTCACTATCGAAAAGGTGAAACAGCTTATTTGCTGCGCTCAAATTTCGCATTAGGAAGTAACGTAATCTCGGTATTTTTTGTAGAGGGAACGATGTCCCTTTTTGGTCCTTGGTTCAATGAACTTCTCTTAAAGCCCGGATCAGTCGCCGCAATGTTTGTTTGTTTTTGTAGAGGGACCGATGTCCCTTTCTGGTCCTGCGTTCAATAAACTCCTCTTAAAGACCGGATGAGTGGAATTCAGTGCCCGGATGAGTGGGTTTCAGTGCCCGGATGATGGCTCTCGGTCTCATCATGACGTCACCCCACTGCCGACAACGGGCGCTAAAAGCATTTCATGCTTAAAACAGACGGTGGACTAAAAGACATTTTAAATCAAAAACACTCATTTTCCCTTAAGTCAGGGAGCAGTATGTGGGTTTATTAATGTTCAGTAAACAGACGTTATTGCATAGAATAAAATCCTCTATGAGATGGGCTTCGGGCCAGTTGGTCTGACATGTTGGAGATGAAAGTCACCAACTACCAGGTATGGCTCTGGTAGCTGCTCTAAAAGAACCTGTAAGTCATGTAGTGCTAACTTAAAGTGCGGATGGATATATAGTGAGCACACTCTAATGGTTTTACGAGCAACCAGAGTGGCTGCGACAGCTTCGAGTCTTGTTTTTAGTTTAAGCTGTCGAGCCGGGACACCGTTTTTCACTATGATGGCTACGCCTCCCGACGGCCTGCTCGCCTGCTCCCGATCGCAGCGGAAAGCAGTGTAATTCTGAAGAAAGTTATTTTTTTGGGGACCGAAATTTGTTTCTCGTAGACATAAGGCGACAGGGACGTGTACTCCTGGTATGTCTTTTTGTCACTGTAATTGTTTAGAAGTCCTCTACAGTTCCATTGTAATATGACAGCCATCTTATTTTTGTGTTTGTATCGAGTGAAAAACTAGATCAAGTTGTTTATGGTCCCGTGACTCGGGGCCTGCCTTTTTTGACTGATCCAGGGAGCTCCGCGGTATTCCGATCTGGACGGTGCGGACTGCACGGGGTAGTGTCCATCGCCTCTGCGGAGGCGCTGGACGACAGTGTAGAAGGCATGTTCACGTTCGAGTTTGACCTCGACCTGTGGGAAGAGGTCTTGAGGCCCGCCGACCCGGGGGTCTGCGCAGCCTGATTGGGAGTTGGCGGAGTAGCGTTATCTACTCCACCTTGGGACGCGGATGGACCCGCCACAGGCTCACTGCGTGTGACCTGGACAGGTGCCGAAGCCTGGTGTGATGCGCCGCGCACACGCACCACATCGGCGAAGTTGGGTTTTGTTGTGAATGAGAATGTGCTGGTGAGTGCAAAACGCCTTCTCGCTTTTTTAAATGAAATGTTTTCCTTTGTCATTTTCGTGACTATCCTTTTTTTCTTTCTTCCAGGAAGGACACGCTCTGGAGTATGCTGCATGGTCTCCATCACAGTTTGCGCAGTGCGGGGCTCCGTCACATTGATCAGAATGATCCTTCGAGGCGGATTTCGCGGACATTTTCCGACCACGGCCACTTTGTGAGCCGTGGCCGAACCTTTGACAATTGAAACATCGTCGAGGGTTGGTAATGTATGGTCTTGCGTTAACTTTCAGATATCTTACTTCGATTGTCTTGGAGCCCTTATACTGACGAAGTAGCTTCTCAGAAATACCGACACGGCGAGAGGGAGACCAAACGAGGACGAGTGAACCTGGCGCGTAGTGTACTGGGCGATGTCGGCGGTCGTAAACTGACTTCTGGTAGGCCTGGGAGGCGGCATACAAGCATGCAAGTGAAGGAAAACAGCTGCTAGTTATGGCATTCACGACGGAAGCAAATAGCACCAGCAGATATGCTCATAGTGAACAGGTACCTTGAATTTTTCTTGTTACATAATCTTTTTCTCTGAAAGTGCCAGCTCGGCGAACTAATCTGGTCAACCACATCTTGTGCAGGAAGTGCCATACTTCGAAAACGTAACAGTGAGAAAAGAGAGAGAGAGCTCTTGATGAAAAACAGAGATTTTAGCCGGCGTGAATATACGCTGACATGTTACTCTGCTTAGTGAAGGGAATAGCGAATTAAATGTGCAAAAAGAGTGCGGTCATTGAAGTGGGTTCTAACGCAATAGATTATGGCTCCTTTGGACGGGACCGAATTCAATATTTCTGCACATACAGCGGAGTGATAAAGGGTTCAGGCAATCGAGTTTTCTAAAAACAACGACAGCATCGAAATAGGCAAATAAGAATATCATTGCATGTCGGTGCTGTCTGAAGCAGCCTAAAAGATCTAATAGGTGGTCCACTGTGAGTCGCACTTGGATGACGGACTACATGCCATGTTCATAGTGTGCACGTTTCGTGGAGCACGTTGAACATTCGAATTTGATACGAAGTACAGTCTCAATTGAGCCGCAGTTATAGCAATGCGGACTGAGTGCTTGCTTGAAACGGTGTCGTAGACTTCATAAAAGGAACATTAAGACGGATGCGACGATAAATTGTTTCTAGATGCCGCAGAAGCCCGAGTGGTAGTCTTGGTTAATGCTGTGGGTCGATGGAATGGAGAAAGGGGTAATGATGAATTCGCAACTCCCGGAGGCGGTTTTTTTCATCCTGGGTGTATCGTCTGGCGAGATCGGACACATCTGGTTTTTTGAAGATGCGCCTATAGTTAGGACTCTGTAGATCTTTGGGAGCCGCTTCATCACCTCTCTCGTTCGGCAGGATGCCGCAGTGAGCTGGAATCCACTCAAAATTATAAAGTGGACTTCAGTAACAGCTAAGCAGTGGAGGCGTGCAATGTCATGAGAAATAAGCTGGGGATTTGTTCTCTTCAGAAGGTGGAACAAGGTTTGTAACGTTGCTTGCGAGTCCGTTGAGATTACCGAGCGTCGTGGGTTATGGCGCAAGATTTAGGAAACAGTTCTTTTATACTGTGGAGCTCTCCTGTGGTGAAGGATGCCAAGAAGACAAGAAGTAACATGAATGTCAACAAAGGATAACAGCACACGTAGCGCTCCTCCCGAACAACTAGAAATCTGGTAGTAGATTTATCGTCCATTCCTTCAAAAGTCTTGGGGTCATATTCGACGAGCATTCATCTTGGAATTATCATGTCGACATGGTGGCTAACAAAATTGCCAAAGTAGTTGGAGTACTAACCAAATTACGTTCCTTTTTACCGAGCAGAATAAAATTAGTTATTTATAACTCACTCATCCTTTCGCACATTAGCTATTGTCATCTGATTTGGGGGACTACCACTGCCACTAACATGAACAAGCTATTGTTGCTCCAGAAAAATCAGTGCGCGTCATTTCGGACTCCTCATATGATGCTCATACAGAACCCCTCTTTGAAAATCTGAAAATCCGTCCAGTTCACTTTCTGTATAATGACACATTACTCAACCGATACTTTAAAACAAGAAACCAAGGAAATAATTTTATTGCAACATTATCGAACCTCATGAGAAATGATAATGTTTATGAAACACGTCACCATGAAATCTGGCACATTCCATCAGTGCGTACCAACTATGGAACTCAGTCGTTGCGCGTGAGATTGCCGTCCCTATTTAATATTCGCAATCCATAAAAAAAAAATTCAGTTAGCTAAAAGCAAACCTAGAAGAAAGTCTTCGTCTTTTCCTATACACTTTAACTTTCATCAACGTGTCACTTTCTCTTGTTTTTCCTAACGTTCTTTTGCTCGCTTTGTTATCCTGTATTCACCAGTGCTTTCATGCTGTCGTCCTCTGTTTTGCTTAGCTATTATCCATGTATCTGCCTTGTATCATTACCGAGAATGTTTTTACTAGTACATTGTGAATTGTTCGTCTTATTAATAACAGAATTGTTCATTTAGCTTTCAGTCATGACTTTTTTATGTTCTGAATTACAAATTTGCAACTGACGATGCCAAATATCATTTCTATATGTCTGTACGCGCATGAATTGTTAAGGGGCACAGACCCCGTCAAGCTGTATTCTTCAGCTTTTTGTCTGTGCTCCAGACCTCTGTAAAGATGTCGAATAAAGATGAATGAATGAATGAATGATTCGCCCAACAACAAGATGGCAGGCTTGATCTAGCTCTACATCCAAAATACCCCCACCCCCCCGCCCCCAAAGTCCTTTGCCATCAAAAGATCGGGAACCAGCCGATCAAAATACGGGGTTACTGTGTAATTGAACACATGGGATCACTGAGGGTGGTGGCTTTAGTTGGCGAATCGGTGACGGCAATAAAAACATTTTACCAATATCTTCATATCTGTCACGTGCTAGTAGAAGTCCTCACGCTGAATAGGGGTAGACCTAAACTTTCATCCTGAATCTGTACACTTTGGCCAGGGCTCAGAAAGACGACTTCCGCACCATCATTCATGACAGTGCCAGAGCCGCCGGCACCAAGCAGCTGGTAGTAGTCGGAGACATGAATGCTAGAGACATTGCCTAGAGCTACGAGCAAGATACGCCGAAGGGGAGATCACTCCTCGACGTGGTCGGCGAAACGGGCCTTAATATTAGTTACCTACCCCCTCCAACCAACCCGAATAGGCAACACCGTCAGTCGAGACATGTTTTCGGACTTGTCCTTTGTAAAAAACGTAAAGTAATGCTCATAGGCGCACCTGGCCGAAGTCTGCAGGGCGACCAATGCATCACCAGCTTCTCTCTATTCGCCCGGAAACGAAACAAAACAGTCTAGGAAATTAGATTCACTGACTTGCAGGGCCTTAGGCAGTACCTTCCGCCCAAGAGCGGTATAACGAACCTTGGGTTGATTTGGCATGGTTTATTGGTGTTCAACGTTCCGAAGCAACTGAAGCTATGGGGGACACCATAGTTAACGGCTCCGGAAATTTCGACCAGCTGGGGTTCTTTAACGTGCACTTACATCGCACAGTACACGGGCCTCTAGATTTTCGCCTTCATCGAAATTCTGCCACCGCAGCCGGGACCAAACCCGTGTCTTTCAGGTCAGCAGCCGAGCGCCGTAACCACTGAGCCACCGCGGCGGCGCTATAACGAACTTTGAGTAGTAGTAAAAGACTTTTAATCGACCATAATTTACAGGCCGAGCATTTCGACCGCCTGGGCGACCAGAAGCCGCTGTTCTTCTTCCCCTTAAGCGCCAAGCCAGTCGAGCCAGGTGGTGATGGATAGAGAGGGTGGGGGGAAGGAACCCGACTGCTGAGCAGCCGGGCAATGATGTTAAGAGCACTGATGTTAAGAGCACTGATTGAGTGGATCCCATCATGCGAGCAGCGACAATATCTGTTTTGAAAGATTCCAGGTCATGCATGAGGTCATCAGGAGTGAAGTGGCCCCCGACGTTATGAATGACGACGAGGCATGAGATGGGAGGATGGGGGGTTTAAGTTTTGATGGTGACAGGCTTACCATGAAGCTGAAGATGCGTGACAGAGAGTAGGAGGTGGGCGGTGAGAGGAGAATGAGTCTAGAAACACAAGGCTTTGGGCTGGCCTGGCCTGAAGGGTGATGTCGGCACTGGTCTTCGAGGAAAGTTGTGCAGCGGAGGCGACTGCGGCGAGTACGTCGTAGAGAGGTAGCTTGGGGGTGAGGGTTCCAGGCGGAAACTGGATGGCAACTGTGATGAGCTCGGCGCGGGGTCGGGCTGCGGTGGCAGGCTTACGGTTGGCACCGATGGTGGTCCAGCCGATTTCCTGGGAAGGAGTGTCGTCTGGCGGGGACGTCGTAAGGTCCATGTCTGAGTCCTCAGCCGGAGTCTCAGTGCGCGACGCGGGTGCCGGGCTGGAGGTCTTGGTGTCAATGGGACCTTTGGCTGGAGTAGGTGCAGCGGCTCCAGCGGCGGCGACGAACGCAGCCGGCTGCGACGCGTCTATGGCCCCGAAGCTCTTGGCGTCCCTTAGAGCGTGGAGTTGGCTAGGTGTGGACGCTGCGCCGACGACGAACGCTGCCGGCTGCGCCGCGGCCGTCGATCCGGTGCTCCCAGCGTCGCTCAAGGCGTGCAGTGCGGCAGGAATGTGCTCGGTTGCGTGGGCGGCGTTGAACGTACCCGTTTGAGAAACAGATGTCGACGTGGTTGGAACAGGCCCCGCGGTGGCGGCATCGGTGGGTCTGGGCTGCAGGGGCTTAGTCAGACGCTGCATTGCGGCGGTGGAGGCGCGGCGCGTTAGGTTTAGCGAGGGGCCGCGCCGCTTCACAGTTTTGGAGACGCTTGGAGGGCCAGTTCGGCAGCGGGCCGTGATGCCGATGGTTTCCACGTGCTTCGGGAGCCTTCCTGAAGCGATGGAGTGTAAATCCAGGGGCGGGCGAGGCCCTGGACCAGGCCAGGGGCAGGTTAAAGCAGAGCGCGGTAGGCAGCCATCTAACCAGGGCGGCGCCACCTAGCGGACTCACGAACTTTGAATAATGGATAAAGCACCCAAGAAGACACCACAACGAAACCACCTAAACCATGCAGCGCACGGTGAAGATGCCCGAAGTATACCGCTGAGTCTTACACCTGTGAGAATCCCACGAGTGCCATCTCAAACGGGGGAAGAGTGTGAGGACTGTGTGAGATTGCAGGTTGTATTTTACACAAAAACAAAAGTACAAACAATAAACGAGGCGGCTTTTATCGGAAAGGAAACCAATTTCAGTATGAGCGTGAAAAAAGGAAAGGAACAAGAGAGCAACGCAACAACACACGGGAAAAACACACGGGGGAACAGAACAAAATGCTTACGAAAAATACAGGAAAAAGAAAGTCAAAGAGGAAAGTCACACTACTTGTCTCTTATTCGAGCAACGAGCGGGGAGGACTGGCTGGGTGTCGGGCAGTCAAGGAGTCTCTTGGCATTCCAGTGTCGATGCACTGTTGCCGGTGTTTCTCCGTTGGCCTTCAAAGCTACCGCCGCGTCAGCGTCCGTGGGCTCCCGGCACGGTTTCCAGGTCTGGTATCCCGGAAAGGTCACGTAGGCGCCAGAGGCGGCCTGTGTGCAGCTGACGGATGGATGGAGAAGAGTGGCGCCTGGGCCTGGTGGTTGAGGCTCTCGACAATGGATGTCCAGGTCTCGTGGCCCGGACGTCTGCGGCTAAGGCCCAAGCCCGGAACTCGGGGAGCCAGCAGAACTCGTCCACGTCCGTCGCCCACCGCGCTCTTCTCTCCTCTGCCACGTAATCCTCTTCTACCTGTCCCGGCGTTCCCCTCCGCACGCGCTCCTCGTGCTTTTTCTTCTTCTCCTCACAAACGACGCTGGGTGGCGCTATCTCCTTACAGAAGGCCCCCTCTTCGGAAGTTTTTTCCAACGGAAAGAACTCAACTTCAGGATAACGACCCCAGACGCGTTCGACGATTGCACCACAGAACACCGCACCACAGCGCGCACACTACACACCACACACAATACGACGGTCGTCAGTGTTCGAAGCGCACACAGACATTCGCACACACAGCACAGAGAGTATATGAAAAGACAACGTAAAGCGTCCATAGAGGGCAAAGAAACACGGAAGGCATAAAAAGTAGGTAGCCGACACTCAAAAACAAACATGACCAAACAAAGACAATGCTAACAAGAACAGGTGTGGGCTACATTCTTCCGTATTCCATTCTTCACATGAAATCACTTCACCGCCCCGCGAACTCTTTCAGCTACTACTTCCGTTTTCCTTTGTGAACCCGGTTTCTCCAAACCGACCTCGGTCTCCACCGTGATTTTAAATGTTCCCGTCCTACGATGTTATACACTCCGTGCCGGTCGCGTTCCGCCGGCACCGATGGAACAACGGCGTCGTTTACTTTGTTCTCCCTTTCCTTCGACACAGTCCGTTGACACTTATCACACGATCTGACATAACTCTTAATGTCAGCCTGTACACCGGGCCAGTAAAACTCACTGAGCACCCTTGCTATTGTTTTCCGTATTCCTTGATGGCCGGATAATGCACTCTTATGCGCCGACATGAGGACTTGCGTGCGCAAGCACTTCGGTACCACCGCTTGCTGAACGACTCGGCCAGGACACACTTGGTATGTTCGGAAAAGAACACCGTCATCTGTAACAAAAGAGTGGGCGGTCTGTCCCTTGCCACGAAATATTTGCCCCAATTTCCTGCGACACACCTCTAAGGTCGGGTCTTCTTCCTGTTTGAGGCGAAACTCCGGCCGTGACAAGTGGAGTGTGTTCAGAGTGGGGCTTTTACTACTCTCTGAAACCTTTGCTGTCACCGTAAGGGAAGGAACATCGACCGCACCCGTAATGGCAAGGGAAACAGCCTGATCAGTGAGAACTGGCGGGTCAACCGAGAATGGAGGTTTAGCGCCAGGGACATTGCCTATTATGATGTCGTACAGGGGTGAAGACAAGCACCGCGCGATGGCCTTACCCGAAAAGTATGGTGAGGAAATCACCACCTCCGCTTCCGGAACTTCTACACGGGTCCCATTGGCCAAGAATAATGTAGCATGTTTCCCTGTAAGTGCCGCTGCCGGTACAAGGGACTCACGCACAACAATCCCGGTGCTGCCCGTATCCCGTAATACCGATCCAGGCTGGCCGAACACTTCACCGTGCCCCACGGGCATAGCAGTTTCCACCGGATTGGAAGGACAGACCATCTCCCCCAACTGGCCCTCTATGCGCGTTACCTCTGCAGGGTTATCGGGATGTGAATATCGAGGTGTCATGCAACAGGCGGACTCCTCACGGTCTCCTGGTCTCTTAGCTTTGCATGACTGGGCATCATGTCCTACCTCGCGGCACCAGGTGCAATACAATTGCTTCGGCCTCGCCCGACAATCCGACGCCTTGTGCCCAGTCTTCTCGCAAAGAAAACACCGAAGGCGGGATTGTGAACCCGAAACCTCGTCCTTGGCCCTATTTGACGTATGCTCCCCCTGCTCTTTAAAAAACAACAAGTTATTTTGCCGCTGTGCTTCGAGAAAATGATCGGCAGCCTCCGCCAGCTTGCAAACTGTCTTGCCCTCCCGTTCACGTAAGAAGAGGGCTAAACGGGAATGACAATTGTTCAGGAACTGCTCGCTCACGACCATTTCACGAACCACCTCAAAAGTGCGGCCTTCTCCCCGCATCTCGACCCAACGGTCAAAGAAGCTGAACAACCTGGCAGCATATTGCGAGGCCGTTTCGCCATCCCGGGGCTTGCTCTGGCGAAGCTTTTCTCGGTACCCTTCCGCGGTAAACCTAAACCTCTGAAGCAAGGCAAGCTTCGCTTTGTCATAGTCCACTGAATCCTCAGGCGAGAGCCGACCGAAGACCCTTAGTGCTTCGCCGCCAAGGCACAAGCTCAACGCCGTTGCCCACTTTTCTTTTGGCCAACCCTGCCCCGTGGCCACATGCTCAAACCTCTTTAAGTAGGCATCAAGGTCATCCCGCGCTTCATTGAACTGTGGTATGAGGCTGTACGGGTTAATGGAGCTAGCCGGTGCGACGCTACGCTCTCCACGGTCACTTGGAGGATTTGCGCCACCCTCCATGAGCCTAATTTGTAGCTGCAAGTTCCGCGCCTCTAACTCCAAGCGTTCCTTCGCAGCCTCACGCTCCGTCTCTAAATTCCGTGCCTCTAAATCCAATTTCTGCTTCGTAGCTTCACACTCTAACTCTAATTTCTGCTTCGTAGCTTCACGCTCTAACTCTCATTTCTGCTTCGTAGCTTCCCGCTCAGCGGCTCTCTCTTCCCGCACCTTACGAAGCTCGTCCTCCACCCTCGCTCACAACTCCGCGCCGCACAAGCCCATGCGCTCGCCTAAAGCAACCAACTCTGACGCGCTCATACTGTTCCTAAATTAACACAACAGGCAAAAAAATAAAAACCGACCTCGTCCTGCCGTAGCGGACGCCAAATTTGTGAGGACTGTGTGAGATTGCAGGTTGTATTTTACACAAACACAAAAGTACAAACAATAAACGAGGCGGCTTTTATCGGAAAGGAAACCAATTTCAGTATGAGCGTGAAAAAAGGAAAGGAACAAGAGAGCAACGCAACAACACACGGGAAAAACACACGGGGGAACAGAACAAAATGCTTACGAAAAATACAGGAAAAAGAAAGTCAAAGAGGAAAATCACACTACTTGTCTCTTATTCGAGCAACGAGCGGGGAGGACTGGCTGGGTGTCGGGCAGTCAAGGAGTCTCTTGGCATTCCAGTGTCGATGCACTGTTGCCGGCGTTTCTCCGTTGGCCTTCAACGCTACCGCCGCGTCAGCGTCCGTGGGCTCCCGGCAAGGTTCCCAGGTCTGGTATCCCGGAAAGGTCACGTAAGCGCCAGAGGCGGCCTGTGTGGAGCAGCTGACGGATGGATGGAGAAGAGTGGCGCCTGGGCCTGGTGGTTGAGGCTCTCGACGATGGATGTCCAGGTCTGGTGGCCCGGACGTCTGCGGCTAAGGCCCAAGCCCGGAACTCGGGGAGCCAGCAGATCTCGTCCACGTCCGTCGTCCACCGCGCTCTTCTCTCCTCTGCCACGTAATCCTCTTCTACCTGTCCCGGCGTTCCCCTCTGCACGCGCTCCTCGTGCTTTTTCTTCTTCTCCTCACAAACGACGCTGGGTGGCGCTATCTCCTTACAAAGAGATAGCGGTTGAACAGGAAACTCCGTCTCCGAATTGAGCGGATAAAAGAAGCCAGAAATTACGCGACCGGGGTGACGCAGCCAAATTGGATTCCTGTTTTGCACCTAGCTGAAAGGCATCCTAAGTTTGGGGCCGACGTGGGCCTTCCTGCGCTGCCTGATCAAGTCCGTTAAGGGAAAGTCGGCAGCTAGTCGCACACTTCAAGAAATAGATCACCAATTCCCAGAAGCAATCAGGACCTCATAGACGCTCCAAAAACCACATACCTGAGCAGAGAACTCGAGCGCCTCTTCCTCCTAAAATACTAAGGTGAGCTACGAGCACAACTAGCAGGTGCGATCACAAAGGAAGTGTACAGCTAGGTGGGAACTTCACAGTGCTACACCGCTCCTGGGGCAGAAAAATAACCAACGCCATGATTAGAATCTTGAGCCGGATGACAGCCACGGCCTAACCGAATACCTGACAGAAGAACTGTGTAGCAAGGGCCAGGAGGTCAACGAGTAAAAACATGCGGAAATTGTGACCTTTCCGAAGCAAATCAAGAATCTTACGTTTGACACTCTACGTCCCATGTCGTTGACTTCGTGTCACGGTAAGCAATACGAGAGGGCCATCCTAGCCCGCCTCCAGAACTGTATACAGGATAACAACCTCTTCTCAAACACCATGCTGGGCTTCAGGCATGGCCTGCGCAAGACGCATTTCAAATTTTAACAGAAAAAGTCGGAAAGAAAATTCCAGAAAGGGCGAACGTATTCTCCCATTCGACCTGAAGAGGGCCTCTGACAATATCTCTCCCGAGGCCAACTTCAAGAAATTGAGTGACACCGGCTGCAGGGAATGCATCTTTGATTACGTCAAATCGTTCCTGATGGGCTAGACGGGGGCCATTGGCATAGGTCAGATTCGATCCGACAAGATAGAGGTGGCAAACAAAATAAAGCTGCAAGGGGCGATAGCGTCCCCGATGCTCTTTAACATCACTATGCTGGCGCTCAACAAAGAGCTGCGGAAGATCCACGTCCTTGGCTATGCACTGAACGCCGACATGACGATCTGGGCCAAGAAGGGCTCCCTCGCTCAAAACCAGGCGACCCTTCTTGAGGCTGCTACTACGGTGGAGACGGCCGCAACCGGGATGCACTGCGCGCCCGATGAGTCCGATGTTATCCGCGTGCACGAAGAAGGAATCTAGAATTCTGTTCGTAGGCTTCATAAACTTCTGTCTGGAGGGCTAGAAGATCCCAGAGAGCAACTCGACCAGGCATCTGGGTTTCTGGATCCGGAGCAACCGGAAAGCCGCCCATACCATCCAAACAGTCAAGTCTGCCATGAATCAAACGTCGAGGATGATCAAGAGAAGAAGTCATAAAAGTATGCGAGGAGAAGACAACCTTCGCCTTGTTCAGGCCCTGGTGATCAGCAGAGTGACATACAGCATGCCGTTCCGCCACGACTCTGAACACACCCGAGCATACCAAACAATTATGGACAAAATCATTTTTTGAGAGGGAAACCGTTTATGAACACAATTTTATAATAAAATGCGAGATTTCACTGTAACAATCAATATATCCGGTGATCACCCTATGGCAGTTTTGTATTTTTCCTATTACCGTTTTTGATACCGTTAAAAGCGTCCCCCTTTGATTTTCTCAGGAAACCTTAACACTCCGATGCGGTCGACTCAAGAACTCTCAAAGAAAGAACTCTCAAGCATGGACCATTAGCTTAAATATTTCCATTACCGCATCATACAATTTTTCAATTTTCAATATTTTTTTTTCGAGAATATCGAACGTCACTAAGACCAAGTTGAGTCGATTGTCAGAGGCGCATACTAAACGGCACTGGATCTTCGCATCACTACGCGGATCGAGAAAGTAGCGGTTCTGCAGAACACGTAGAAGACTCTGCACAGGGGAGTAAATATGGAAGAAGGGTGGCAGATAAAGGTGCGGTATTTCAAGAGTGTTAAAACACGAAAGTTCATTGTATAACGGCTTCTTTGGATGAGACCGAAGCAAATTCTATGCATATAGAGCAGGGTGATCAAGTGTTTGGATAATTTAGAGTTTTTATAAAACCACAATGGCTTCAAAATACGCAAATAAGAATATCAGAGCACGTCGCTGCTGTCTGTAGCAGCCTAAGGTGCCTAATACAGAGTCCACTGTAAGTTACACTTGTGTGACGGACTGCCTGCAATATTCATAGTGCGCAGGTTCGCTTGGCGTACGCTGGACATTCGAGGAGAATAGGAAGTAGAGTCTCGGCCGAGGCGCAGTTGTCACAGTACGGACAGTATTCGTCCTGGAAACGGCATCGTAGAATGCTCGTACACAGTGTTAGCCCCTACATAGCCTCTGCTTCACCTCTTTACTCCAACCTAAACATTCTGCCGTTGAAATGCCTCCTTAATCTTAGGTTAGGTCTTCTAATTTACCGCGCTTGCAATGATAACAATCAACTTCTCTGTTTTTCCGCCCCTTTCCTTCCTAATAGCAATAACACTAGATTCTCAGAACAAAACAATATGCTTCTACCAAAAGTGAACACAAATTATGGAAAAGAAACTGCTTTTTTCTTCGCCATAAAAACCTGGGATTTATTACCACTGGCAATGAAGTCCACACGTTCGCAGCCCGCTTTCTACACTTCGCGAAAAAAACATCTCTTATCAACCCATACAGCTTCAGGCCCTACATAAGGTTGCCTTAACCTGATTTCCTGTTCACCACTTTGACAGCAAACGGTCATATTGTTACTCATCTGGAAACTATTTTTTTCCTCAGCCTCTGTTTTATATCTGCATTTATTCAATGCCCATTGTTATCTGATGTTTTTTTTGTGTTTTTTTCTTGCACTTATGTTTAGCTGTTTTACGCCTTTTTTGTTAAATTATGCCCGCTAACTATCGCATAATTGCCGCAAATTTCACTAATAGGTTTTAACTTGATTATACACTTTTGTTCCCGCTCCTCTGCCAAACTTGTACACTTTTCTTATGCATTCCTGATGGCAGGTCCCCCAGACAGTTTTCACTTTGGGACCTCCTACTGTACTAACTTTTTTCTGAAATAACACATTTGTATTTCAGCAGACAACGAAAAGGGAATGAGGGGTCGTTATAAATATGAAAGAAGCCAACAGCCACAGAAACCAAGGGACACAGGGGATTTTTAATTCATTTATTTATTTTGTGGTGTTGATCAATTTATATTACTAAATATGCTATCGCTTAAACATAATTGATTAGAAAAGCAGAAGAAAAAACAACCACATGCCGCCGGTGGTATCCGAACCCACGACCTCCGAATTACGCGTCTGGTGCTCTACCGCTGAGCTACCGCGACGGCTGTCAAACCTTCTCCTTTCGGGGGTATTTATGTTTACAAGTAACCTAACCTTGGGAGTGTTCACCAGCGCCACCCACGTTCTTAAGCTGCGGACGTGGCACGCCCTGAGTTACCGCTGATGTGACGTAGAACATCATTGAACGGCGAGGGTGGAAGCTGTGTGAGAACCCTCTTATGCTTCCTAAGGCAGAACCGAGGCCATCGTTAAGCAATTAAGCAGACAACAAAAATGGAATGAGGGGTCGTTATAAATATGAGAGAAGCCAACAGCCACAGAAACCAAAGGACAAAGGGGATAAATTAATTAAAAATCCACTGTCTGGTACCGAGTCTGATACCGAGAATTAAAAATTCTCGGTATCAGACTCGTCTACACCATACAGAATCAAATTGTTTAGACGTCCCCTTTTTTTCAAGATTATTAACCTTATCGATTAACGAAATGAACTGTTTGTTCAGACCATATATGGTGGTCTCAAAATCATATACCGTGTTGTCAATCGAAGAAAGAGTTGACAATTTCTTTTCAACAATTCTGATTCTGCTGAGCAGGGAGAAAATGTTCTATTCCACATTTCTTCTTGACCATTTATTTGAGATGCCTCAATTTCCTCCATAGCCGACTGCATTTTGCTTTTTGCGGAACATTTTGTGGAAACTGGGTGCAAGGCGTTGTGTGGCAGCAAAATAGGTCAGCCCTAACATGAAGTGTAAAGCAAAGCAGATTTTTCAGCACGTAGCCGTTTGTGCTTTTGCGATACCCACTCTATTTTATATTCTCACGGACTAGAAGAGAAGCAATTAAAATGTTCCCCTTCCCAAGAAACGTACACCCGATCCACAATCAAGGAAGAAGGCTCGCCCGCGCCAAACCCCTCGCTGCGGACGCGGCAAGGTTTCCAGACCAGACAGCTTTCGTGGATCCAGCGTACATACCGGGAAAGCATGCCTACTCGGTACCAGTAGTCGACGGACACGGGCGAACGCGGAACTCACTCACACTTTTCACGAAGAAACCAGAGGTAGCTGAACAAGCAGCGATAGCACTAGCTCTCAAAGACTCGAGCTTCACAACTGTGTACAGCGACTCTAGAGCAGCCACTCGAGCTTTCGCCAAGGGCGAAATAGACAAGACAACGCTACGAATCTTAGGCGGAAGTAACATCACCGATCACTCCATCGTATGGTTCCCGGCACACATGGGCAGCTTAGGGGTTGGCCTGCGGAATCTCAACGAGATCGCACACGAGGCGGCGCGAGGGCTCATCGGCCGCGTCCCTCCGGTTTCCCCCGCTACTCCACATATCGAGTACAGGGATCAATTATTCACGTACAACGAGCTCACTAAGCAATTTTATCTAGGCAGACGAGCGTTTCCCCTCCCGGATAAGAAATTAACCCGCAGCCAGTCGGTCACGTTACGCTTGCTCCAAACGGACTCATACCCCAACCCCTGGCGCATGAAGCACATCGACCCAGACTACGATGGACATGTGCGTGACCAGTGCAGTGAACGTGTAGACTTGACCCACATGCTGTGTGGTTGTGCATCAAGTGACGCCTACGCCCAGAACAAGAAACATTGGGACAAAGTACTAAAAAGTGCTTCACTTCACGACCAGCTTCGGGCTGTCTAGGAGGCCCGCGCGGCTGCGGAGAGCTTCGGGCTATCTGTGCCTACGTGGGAGCTGCCCTCTCCACCTGGCGCCTAGCCGAGTGTCCTTCAGGACCCCTACTTTGGGAAATAAAGTTTTACCACCACCACCACTAGAAGACGAAAAAGTGGGCAGTGGCGCGGCACGGTGTCCTCGCTCTAGGCCCGCCGCCATTAAATAATTCCATCGATATCAATCAAGCAGTCCTGTCTTCATCGGCTTTCCGTTACGTAACAGTATTATTTATCGGCGGTTTTGGTGAGGAACCAGCCTACGTTCCAATCTGTAATGCTGTATAATTTTCTCATATTTCCCCATGCGTTCACCGCTCCCTTGCCCGAAGGGGTTCTCACTAGAAAGGTGGTATAAACCTCGACCTAGCTCGTGAGCCGGGGATGGCGGCATGTGCTGGTCTCCAGATCAACGTAACTTTCCTAGAAATTTCTTGCTGATCGATAATCTCCGCCGTCAAAGACGAAGTTCTGCCCGCACAAAAATTTTGGATGGCAGTTTAATGTTCGACCTCTTTCTCTCTTTTTTTTTTCACCCCCACCTTCCACCCTTCCCTTTCGGCGCGCTTCAGTTGTCCACCGACATATGTGAGACAGATACTGTGCCATTTCCTTTCCTTAAAAACAAAATTACCAATTTTATTTTTGTTTACTCTCGCTTATGAGGCAATTTGCTTCCATGCAGACGCAAGTCAATGCTGCCGAAACCTCCAACGCCACTACAGCGGAGCGCACCCATAGAGAGGCAGCTCTAACATAATTTCTGAGGCAGTCTACTACCACGGCTACCACTCGTCCATCGTTCGCACCCACAGCGTCCACACACGCTACCTGCTCCGAGGGCATCTCACTACACTGGAGACTAAATGGCCTCCGCTCTTCCCTCTCTCCTTATCTTAAAGTGCTGGAAAGCCACGCGATGCAGACACTGAGCCTATTCGGGCAGGATGGGAACAAAGGGCGAGGATTAAAAGAAAAGGATATAATGAGGCTGCTACAAGCTTTCATATTCGTCAAAGTTAGATACTCTATGCCATATCCCGACTTTCACAGGTACGTTCTTCCGCGAAGAAGGCGGGATACAACTGGGAACACACACGACATGTGCAGAGAGCAACTTCCAAATAGTTTATTTTCTTATATACGTTTTTACCCGCGCTGTGCAATCACAAAATTAACAGGCAAATGCATAACAGCATAATAAGAGGAAATAAGTGCATGCATAAACGTATCTGCGTTTCACAAAATTAAACTAGCTGGAAGATGTGCTCCGTAGTACATACCGTGTGTGCTCCTTTGTTGTGTCCCGTCTTCTTCGCGCAAGTACATACCCGTTCAAAGGTGAACCAAGTGGCCCATACAAGAGCATCACTACACTTGCAGTATGTGGAGAAGATAAAATTAGACAGATTAATACGTGGATGCGTCAAGAGCGCGCTGGTCTTGCCCGCGTGTACACCCACACAGCGACTTCTCTCGCCCTCCATGCACAACACTTGGGTGGAACTGACAGAAGCAGAGCGCGCATCCCAGATTGAGAGACTGTGTGCCACAAAAACGGGGCGGACAATCCTAGCTAATGTAGGATTCAATCCGGACAAATGCCACGCCCTGAAAGAAGAAATCAAGGAGGGAATCAGGAGGCGGTTAACCACCCCCCTCTACCTACGGGCCACCGCAGTGGCTCAGTGGTTATGGCCCTCACCTCCTGACTTAACAGACGTGGCTCGATCTCGGTTGTAGCGATCGAATTTCGATGGAGGCGAAATTCTAGAGGTCCGCGTACTGTGCAGTTCCAGTGCAAGTTAAAGAAACCCAGAAGGCCAAAATTTCCGGAATCCTAGACTACATGTCTCTCATATGCTATTTCTTTTTCTGAAGTTAAACACAATAAACCATACACTATAAACCTTTACCCAAGAACATGCTCGTCCCTTCGACCTTCATAGACCTTCAGCCCCCCCCCCCCCCGGAGCTGAGTCGAAACTGATGACGAGCACAGCACACGGGCGCCTTTTGCGTTTCGAACTCAGGTACTCTGGCTCAGACGGCGACCGCCTTAACCGCTGAATGCTCGTCTTCTGAGCCGTAGCACCTGGATTCGAACCCGACGGTAGCGGCCGCGTTTCGATGAAGGCGGAACGAAAAATGCGGTGTGCGATCTCAGTGCATTTTAAAGAACACCAGGTGACAAAATCATTCCGCAGACCTTAACCACGACACCTCTGTCTTCCTTTCTTCGTTCATGCCCTCCTTCATCCCTTCTCTTAGGCGCAGTTCGGGTGTCCACCGAGACTCCCGCTCCGTAACGAAACATTTACATTCGGAAGGAGAGAGTAGGCGGCTGGCGTAGGCAATCACACAAAAGTGCTCGTGTTGGCGCAGCGCAAGGATGGCGCCAATACCATGGCCGCTGGAGTCGGTGCGATGTTCCGAACCGCAGAATGGTTGAAATGGGCCAGCACAGGTGGAGCAGTGAGCGCCGCAACAAGTGGCGTGAAGGAGCGAGCTTTGTCAACGGCCCAGGGGAAAGGGACATCCTTTTTCCGGAGGGTGGTAAGAGGATGGGCCGTGTCGGCAAAGTTCGGGATAAACCGTCAAAAATACGAGCACAGCCCGAGGAAACCGCATATCGCTCGAGGAACGGGAGCTAGGTAACTCACGAGTGGTACGAACTTTGTCAGTGTGGGGCTTTGCACCACAAGCGTCAACTTTGGGGCCGAGTACCTTAATTTGGCGCTCGCCGAAGCTGCAATTCTCAGAGTTCAGGTGGAGACCAGAGCGACGGAAGAGAGTAAGGACAGTAGCAAGACGGCGTATATGGCTTTCGAACGTGGAGGAGAAAACGACAACGTTATCTAGGTAGGACAAGCACGTTGTCCATTTGCAGCCACACAGAAGCGAGCCCATCAGGTGGCAGGAGCGTTGCAGACGCCGAAAGGCATAACTTTGAACTGGTAAAGATCATCGGGGGTGACAAAGGCAGTCAGTCTTCTCACGGTCCCGTTCGTCAACAGCGATTTGCCAGTAGCCTGAACGGAGATCAATACAAGAAAAGTAGCTGGCACAATGTAGACGGTCGAGGGCGTCATCAGTTCTCGGAAAAGGATAGATGTCTTTGTTACTTGATTAAGATGACGACAGTCCACACAGAAGCGCCAGTTGCCTTCTTTCTTTTTGACCAACACCACAAAGGATGCACAAGGGATGTCCAAGGGCTGCTTGAAGGCTGTTGTTGCTGGAAGGCTAATGTTGTTCACCAGTATCTTGTCCACCTCTGTTTGGATAGCATGGCGCTCCGGAATAGAGACACGATAGGGCCTTCTGTGCATAGGGCTGGCATCACCCGTATTGGTGCGATGGGTCACGACAGAAGTTTGGCCAAGAGGACGAGTCCCGAAATCGAAGACATCACTATAGGAAGCTAAAAGGGCGCAGAGGGCGTTGGCGTGGTCAGGTGGCAAACGCGCCGCGATCACTGCAGAAGTAGGGTCAGGGCGTGAAGCGGCCGAAAGGGGAAGGGCATGGAGACCAGAGTTAGGCTCAGCTGTGAGAACAGAAACTGTACATTCGGCCAAAGGAACCAGTTCAGAGACTGCGTTGCCACGGGGTTAAACTTGCGGAGAGAGACTGAAGCTCAGAATCGGAAGGTAGGTGCGGTTGCCGGTTATGGTCAGAACTGTGTGTGGAAGGATGACGTTACGTCCTTGATCGGGTACGGGGCGTAGGAACCATCAGGATCGGCGGGAAAGGGGGACATTGGGATATAGACTCCAGCGCCGCCCGGCAGGCGAGTATATTCAGCGGCACGTAAGCGAAGCGGCTTGGTATCGGCGCTTTCAAAGCAGAGCGGCAAGTCCAAACGAAGAAGGCCATTGGCGCAATCAATTAGCGCCGCCCGCGTCGGTAAAACTTCGATGCCGAGGGTCACATCGTGGGGTCGAGGACAGTGAACACGGCAGGTGTACTACGACCTGCAATGCAAACACGCGCAGTGCACAGTCCAACAATGGCAGCAGCACTTCCGTCGGCGACAAGAACGGCTGAGGAAACGCAAGGTGTCACAACCTTCTTGAGACGACGGCGACAGGAGGAGCTCAAGACAGAAATTTGGGCACCAGTTTCAATCAGAGCGGTAACTGGTGCAGCGTCCATGGAGATATCGAGAAGCTTGCGGCGAGGAGTGAGGGTCCAGAAAGGATTTTCGGGCCGGGTCGTCAATGCAGCGTCACCTTCGGAAGCTGAATTGGTTAGTTTTCTAAGTGAGAGCCAGGTGAAGGTGAAGTGGACGGGCATCGAAATTGTGGAGAACGGGAGCGGCGGACGTGAGGGAAAGACGAGAAGCTGGACCTTTGAGGGTTCGGAGTGTCGAAGGCGTGTGGAAACTCAGCACCCGAAGACATCTGGCGTGGTTGAATCGCCAGCATCATCGGCCCAGATTTTGCCACCCACTGATCTGTTAAGGTGAGCGCCGCACTCCATCAATTTTTGGCCCGACTACGCCATTTTTCGGGCACCCACGGCCCCCATTTCTTCCCTCTGTGACCGCTTCGCCTGAGGTAGGCCTCACTCCGCTGGGAGCTAGGCCTACTCCGACGGACGCTTCCGCCACCAACGCCAGCATGGAGGTGCAGGTTCAGGAAGAAGTTATTAACCCCCGAGACTATGACCCAAGGGACTAGACTCACATCCTTGGTGTGGCTGCCCGCTCCAAGGACGTTCGTTCAGCAAACCGAAGCCAGGAGTCCGCAGCCTCTACTACCGGTGCCCACAAGCCTGCATGCCTTGACAAGTCGGCGCACCTGAAAGCAACGCGCTCAGCTGCGCAGCGTTCGCGGCAGCAGCCCCCGCGTCCTGCCGCGGACTACAAGATCGTTTTTAGGTCTCGGGGCGGCCTGCAGCTGGACCTGCTTCCACCGTGACTACTACGGGAGGCCATCCTCCAAGCGGCGTCGCAGCTCCATGAACCAACGCGTACCCAACTCAGGGTGCATCCACTCAATCACACATTCACCATAAGCACGCCCCTTAAAGATGACGCGCTAGCTCTGGTTCGGGGGACCGCCATAAAACACCAAGGCAAGGAGTTCACCGTCGCACCTTACATAGCCCCGCCAGACGGAGCAGTACGCGGAGTCATCTCCAATGCGTACTGGAACGAGACCCCGACCGAGCTCCTGCAAGACCTCATCAGCGGCAACCCAGACGCCCTCATCGTGGACGCCCGCCGAATGGGCGCGACGCGTTCCATTTTAATCACCTTCCGTGCTGAACCAGTCCCAAGTGCCTTTCTTTTTGGAGGAGCCCTCCACAGCTGCACACCTTACCGGGGGCATATAGACGCGTGCACGAACTGCCGCGTCCCAGGTGACCGGGCGGATGTGTGCGTCCAACCAAGATCTCATAAGTGCCCCCGCTGCGGGCAGTCCCATCCCAAAGAAGATGTGCCCTCATGCACCCCCAGCTGCATTCTCTGCGGAGGCCCTAATTTGACCGGAACTGGCAACTGGAAGGCACGGGGCCGTAAACTAGCGCCCCCGAGGAACGCTGTCTTTCCCCCTTCTTCATCGCGGCTTTCCCGCAGCGATCAACACATCACAGGCAACGGACGCAGCTCGACGCCTTCCCGGTCATCGTCTAGAACCAGACGGAATGGCAACAACAACTCCTCGGGTCTCACCTGGGCAGACCGCGTTTCTGGCAAGGCTACCCGTCATACTCCACCACCCCAGTCATCCCAGGCAGATCCGAGAGACCAGGAACTAAATGCCTTGCGTGGCGAGGTAAGCCGCCTTTCCTCCCTCCTAAGCACCCCGCCCCCTCTATGCGCCATCAACCCGCGCCCGCTGTCATTAACTCGACTTCATCATCCACAGACAATTCGAGCACCCCTCCTGCAAAGAAACAACGCACCACAGACGCCACACCCCCGCCCGTGCCGCCAGAAATAGACGCTAAATTAGCAGCGCTCGAGGCCAAATTTGACCAAAAACTAAAAGAGCTAGACGCCCGCCTCGAGGCCAGATTCAATCAACTTGCCGCTACCCTCACCGAAAAACTGGAGCAGCGCATGGACGCTATGTTTACCAAGATGATGGAGCTCTTGGAACATAATCTTACCCATCGCTTCACTCAACTTCAAACCCCCTCCACTACCCCCATCCTACCTACGCAAGCACAAACCACCTTTCCTGAACAACACATACCAATTGACACCCGTCTTACTACCATCGTCAATCCACCCACCATCCAATATGGCCGGGGGGAACCCTAATTATCTTCCCATTTTAATTTGGAACTGCCGCGGCTTCCGGGCAAAGCGCGCGCCTCTGCAACTTCTCCTTCCCGCCATCACACCCACGCCCCACATACTACTCCTACAGGAGACTGCACACCAGGCAACCCTCCCCTGCTACACATCTACACACTCGGATACCACTAACACATCCACGGCGTCTACACTCATCCACCGCAGCCTCACCTACAAAACTCATCACATCACGTCTGAGACGCCCTGCGTGATCACAGAACTTATCCATCCCACACATTCACTTCCTTCTATATTTATCGCAAACATATACCTCCCCCCATCCCAGCCGATGTCCTCGCTATAATCACTTCTGCGAAAGCTACACCATCTAGCAGGGAAACATCCCCTAATCATCGGTGGGGACTTCAACAGTCAGCATACTGACTGGGGATACACAACCAGGACACATCGAGGTCGCAGGCTCTGGCTGCTCCTGCAGAACCTCCAACTCAGTGTGCACAACACGTTTCAGACGCCTACACGGATCGGCAACAGTGTCAGCATGGACACCAGTCCGGACCTGACGTTGAGCCGCAGTATCCGCGGCGTTACCTGGAACAGAACACAACATACACTGGGCAGTGATCATTACATTATACAAATCACTGTCCCGTAGAAACCACCCCGTCCCGCAAATACCATACACAAACTCATTAACTAGGGATGCATTTCGCACTGCACGCACTGCCCTCCCAGACACTCCCATCGCAGACATCGACGCATGGGTGCAGTCACTCAAGCATGACGTTCACCACAACACGCGACACATTGAAACTACAACAGTAACACCTACCCTTGACACACGCCTAGCCCACCTCTGGGAGGCTTATCACAGCATCATGGTTACGCAGGAAAGGCAACAAACTCAACAGAACGCTTAAAAAGCGGCTGGCCACGCTGCAGACACAAATCCAACAGCACTCTGAGGAGCTCTGCCGATCCAACTGGGGACAGATATGTGACGGCATGGCCGGAAACCTGTCCAGCAAACGCGCATGGCAACTCCTCCGACACCTCATTGACCCCACACGCACCAAATCAGCAACACAGCACCACGTGACACGCCTCACACATGAACACATTGACGATCCCGACACCCTTCTAGACACCCTTCAAACTACATACACATCTCCCGGCGGCCCATACCTCTACCGCACTACACAGGACAAGCAAATCCCACGCTCGACACCGACATGATTCCATCGCCACGGGGCCAACGGGAGCGGACGCTCGCCGAATGGGCTCCGTGTTTTACACGGTTTTAAGCATGAAATGCTTTTAGCTCCCGTTGTCGGCAATGTGGTGACGTCACGCCGAGACCGAGAGCCATCATCCGGGCACTGAAATCCACTCATCCGGGCACTGAATTCCAGTCATCCGGGCATTGAAATCCACTCATCCGGGCACTGAATTCCAGTCATCCGGGCACTGAAATCCAGTCATCCGGGCACTGAAATCCAGTCATCCGGGAACTGAAATCCACTCATCCGGGCACTGAAATCCACTCATCCGGGCACTGAATTCCAGTCATCCGGGCTCTGAAACGAGAACATCCGGGCACCGTACGAGACTTAACGAGATTTAACGAGACTCTCTAAGCCCTCCTACGCGACCGGCATGCAAGCGCCGGTTGGTCTCCAAATGAGACAAAAAATAACTGCTGCCAGTGCCTTCTCAATGTTTATCAAGATATCAGTGGAGCTGTGGGTTTGATAATGCACGGAATTATAATTTCCGATTTCTAATAACGCGTGCAAAAAGCACATAAATGCCACGTTACACTTCGTTGTCATACGTGATCCGGGGGAGAAGCGCTGCGTTCAAAGGGCAAGGCATCGCGCCGAACGGGTGGCGGCGTTCCTCCCTTCCTTTACGGTGCGGTTCGGGTGTCCACCGAGATGGCAGAGAATTACTGCGCCATTTCCTTTCCTCAAAAAACCTCGCGTTCAAATGGCAAGGCATTGCGCTGAACGGGTGGTGGCGTTCCTCCCTTCCTGTACGGTGCGGTTCGGGTGTACACCGAGATGACATTAGGCCCGTAAACATTTCATGCTTACTCTACTCTCGTTTACAGGAGAGGCAGAGATTTTTGAGAAAGTTTTGCCGCTTACATCGCACTCCAGCCCCACGAGACTTACAGAAGATTGTTCCGCATCGTTGGACACCGTATTTGTCACCTTCACCATCATTTCGGCAAGTTCGAGACCCAACGTGGCCGGCGGCCGGCAGCCGCGTTCAGCCGAACGCCGCAGAAACAGCGGCGGCTTGGCTCGCATCTGCCACATCTCTCGCCATGGAGTACACCGTGCAAGGTGAGCCCATTTCACCGCACGAGGTTCAAACTCCCGACTGGAAGCATGTCCTCGCCGTGCGAGATCGACATTCTCGAAAAGAAAATGAAGCCCACATAGCGCATTCAACTCAAGCAGCCAACGCAGAGACGCCAACATCCCAAACCGGAGACGCGGCATGTGGTTCAGCTAAAAAACAAGAGAAATTGCCTCCCGCTTCACCTCGCTACAAAAATTCACGGCCTTTACCTCCCTTGCCGCGCGACGACTAAAAGATTGTCTTTAGGCCAACGGGCGGCGGTTTTGATGTCACAGCGTTCTCAGAGCGTGAGCTTCGAGCAGCCATACTGAACGGCAGCGCGGTACCAGTCGCGGCTGCTGAAGAGGACCTAGTGCGCAATAACCCAGTCAAAAACATTCTCAAAATGGCGAGACCCAGCAAGGAACGTGCTCTTCAGTACGTCAAACTAAAATCCATCACTGTGCAGGGACTCAAGGTGGCAATGTCGGCCTACATTGCCCCCCCCCCCTGACACTGCAATCCAGGGAATCATATACAAGGCCTACGGGAATGAGTCTCCAACGGAAATCTTTGATGAACTGAGAAGAGCAAATCCACTCCTTCCCATAGTGCAGGCACGTTCTCTAGGAAAGACGTCAACATCCCTTCTAATCCACTTCGCGGCGGAGAGGCTGCCCCAATCCATCAGGTACTTCGGAGTCCTGCATGCGGTTTACCCCTTCCGTCCGAAAGTAGAATCATGCACGAACTGTCGCACAGTTGGACACAGGCGTGACGTGTGCCCAATGCCAGTACAAGATCACTGTCAATGGTGCGGTGTTCAGCATCCATCAGAGCAAGTCTGCACCCCAGTCTGCATCATATGTGGAGGCGACCACAGAACGGGAGACGCAAGATGCAGGCATCGTTTCGAACGCACGACCAAAAAAGCATCGGGATCCTCGTGGGCCAAGGACCGACCTTCAAGACCAAGCTCCAAGGGCAGCGACTCGACCACACGCTCCAGGTCCAACTCATTCCCCAGGCTGAAGGGTTCCAGATCCTCCAGCAAATGTCCAACAAGAAGCGGAGACTCCAGCGCCTCGTCCAGGGCCGGAACATCCAAACAGGTGAGCTGGGTGGACAGGGCCTCCCATCTTTCGCATGATCGATCAGAGTCTCAAAAATCCCAAGAGCAAAAAATCATACAGAACCTAATGGAAGAGAATCGAATCCTTATACAGCAGATGGCGCAGATTCTCGCTCGATTAAATACCCTTACGAGTCCCACCGCCCCCTCCACAACCCACAATCCACCTCCTCCTAAGACAGACGAATCCAACCCTACAGATAACTGTCAGCAATTGGAGCAAACCTCTTTTCACCAGTCAGACCTCACTCCTCGTAAAAAACGTCCGCTGGTTGATGAGGGAACGCAAGTAGTAACAATCCAACAACTTCGGGAGATCGAGGAAAAAGCCAACAACACTGAAAAAAAAGTCGAGTTGGGCTTCACTCAGATCGCTGAACGATTTACTCACCTGGAGCAAGTACTTGATGATATTGTTAAGAAACTTAGCAGCCCCCGGTCTAACCCTTCCTCCCAACCAGCATAGAAATGGCTATCTCTTCCACGCCAACCCCCCGTCAAAATCCTTCCCTCCATATTTGGCAATGGAACTGCAGAGACCTTAAAAAGAAAAAAGATAATCTTCTTCTTCATATTCAGCAAGCCTCTCAAATCCCAGACATTATTGCAATCCAGGAACCTAACAATACGTATAAGTTACCAGGCTATCAAGCTATCCACCCCTCTGATGCATCACACCAATGTGTCACTACATTCGTGCATCGCAATATCACCTACATCATTCATGACATGACAGACGTGCTCCATGACTGCCAGTACATTGAAATCCTCCCCCGCAAATCAGGTCAACCTACATACTTTGTCCTGAATATCTACAGCCACCCGAAGGATAAACATTCACAGCTTCTCAGGGCCTTACGAAAAGCCCTTTCTGTTGCGGCGCACTCACCACTAATTGTTGTCGGGGATTTTAACGCCTCGCACACGGACTGGGGATATAAATATACTCAACCCAAAGGGAAACATCTCTGGGAATTCATCCACCAAAATCACATGACTCTCTATACAGATCCCAATCAGGCAACTAGAATAGGCAACAGTGTAAGCAGAAATACCTGCCCAGACCTCACCCTTGGAAAACATCTAAAGCATGTTACTTGGACAAATACAGGCCAAAACCTCGGAAGTGATCACTTTATTCTTTCACTCACGTGTTACGCAAAAAACCTCACCCTCCCAGTCAAGATTAAACGCATAGTGGACTGGGACCTTTTCAGGAAAAGGCGAGAGTCCACTGCCACTCAAAAAATAGAGGACTACTCCTCTTGGGTTACCCAATTAAACAAAGAAATTGAAGCTTCTACCAAGGAAGCAGCAACTACTCAGGAGTCGAATCAAGTAGATAGCCGACTACAACATCTGTGGCAAGCCTATCAAGGGGTGGAAAAGCGATGGTTGCGGCAAAAACATAATCACAAACTTAAACGTACCTTGGCCAAAATTCTAGAGCAAATTACGGAACACGCTGCCTGGTTAACCACTCAGCAATGGTCTCAGATATGTAATAGACTGGACGGCAATCTCAAATTTAAGAACACATGGCATTTCCTCAGATTTCTATTAGACCACAGCTCACCTAGATCAGAGACCTCCAAAGCAATTATACGCTTAGTTCATTCCGCACAACAACAACGCCAGGACATTATTCAAATACTTAGAGATAAATACTTCCCAGACACCCCTCAACTAACCCTTGTACAATATGAGGGATCTTGTAACTCTCAACTCGATGCCCCTATAGCCGAGGCAGAGGTTTGGGCAGCTTTACAGCAGCTCAGGACCACTTCAGCACCAGGTGCAGATGAAGTCACCAATAAGGCTCTGAGAAATCTGGATGGCAAAACTGTCGCGGCCTTCACAGAATTTATGAATCAGCATTGGGAAGCTGGCACGCTCCGAGAACAGTGGAAGCATGCCAGAATTACCTTTATACCTAAACCAGGCAAACCGCTAGACCTGCAAAATCTTCGGCCCATATCTCTAACTTCATGTGCGGGCAAGCTCATGGAGCATGTTGTCCTAAACCGTCTCATCCGACACATGGAAGAGAACAACATCTACCCCCATACCATGTTCGGTTTCAGATCCCACCTTTCAACACAGGATGTCATGCTACAGATCAAGGAAGACATACTTGATCCTTCGATTCCTCACCTCACCAAAGCACTTCTTGCTTTAGATTTAACCAAAGCATTCGATAATGTGCAAGATTCAGCCATTTTACAAGCTCTGAGCTCTCTGCACGTGGGAGAACGCACCTATGCATATGTGAGAGCTTTCCTTACGGGCAGGACCGCGGAGTTCCAAATCGGATCAGTCACATCTCCTACCTTCCCACTAGGCAGCCGTGGTACGCCACAAGGTGCAGTTCTCTCACCATTTTTGTTCAACATCACGCTCATCCCTCTTGCTCAAATCTTGTCTAAAATTCCCCACCTCTATCACTCCATCTATGCGGATGATATCACCGTCTGGACGAGCGCAGGAAACTGCGGTGAAATAGAGGAAACATTACAAAATGCAACAAACGCGGTCCAACAATATGCACAAAGTATAGGCCTGGCATGTTCCCCTGCCAAATCAGAACTCCTTCTAATCAGACCCCGATACCCGGATCCTGATCCGCCACAAATTGTTATCAAACTTGAAGACATTCCAATTCCAATTAAACCCGTCATTAGGGTTTTGGGTATGCTCATCACGAATGACGGCTTCAACACGACCACCATTAAATCACTCCGCCACACTGTACAGAATACGACTGCGATCATTCGTAGAATTAATAATAAACACCGCGGCATGAGGGAGGCAGACACGCGACGTCTCGTTCAAGCCTTCTGTATCAGCAAATTCATTTATACTCTCCCCTATCTGTATCTCACTCGGACAGAGCAGGAGCAGATAGATAGAATGATCAGGGGTATATATAAGGCTGCCCTTCACCTCCCGAATTCAACCCCCACCAGCAAATTCCTCAAACTAGGCGTGCATAACACCCTGGCAGAACTAATTGAAGCCCACCTCACGGGGCAATACTATCGCCTATCTCGAACACCTACCGGACAGAATCTTCTGAAAAGACTCAAAATCACCCTCGACGACCAAATTTCGGATCAGCATAACATTTCTCTAGACCTTGCAAAAAATCTTTATATTCCACCTCTGCCTAGAAACACTCATCCTGAGCATGACAAAGATCGTCGCATAGCTCGGGCAACAGCCCTACATAAACACTACGCTAGGGATCGAGCAGTCACATACGTAGATGCTGCAGAATATTATACCACCTCAGCCTATGCAATCACGGTACTTAACTGCAATCATAATCCTTGCTCATCCCTTACTCTCAATCGCGTTCAACATCCCGTCGAGGCTGAAGAAGCAGCCATAGCCCTGGCCATTACTCAAACAAATGCCAAATACATATTCTCGGATTCTAAATCAGCCATACGAAATTTCGCCAAACAACGGGTTCACACGCCAGCACATCGCATTCTGAACAGTGTTGTACCCCCGAGTCGGCTCATCACACTCATCTGGGTTCCTGCGCATTGCGGACACCCGGGGAATACGGCTGCACACAATCACGCCCGAGGACTCGTCAACCGGGCGGTGGACGGCCTCCCCTCCTTCCGCAGTGCTAGGGAACCCATGATGACGTACCATGAAGTCACGCTTCACTACCGGGGTTCCCGACTAGTTTACTCCCCTCCCCATAAATCGCTAAATAAGGCCGAGCAAGTCGTTTGGCGACGGATTCAGACAGACACTTTTCCGAACCCTTACCTGTATTCCCTCATGCACCCAGGGGACTACCATCCGTCCTGCAAATTATGCCAACACCCTAAGGCGGATGTTCATCACATATTTAGGGCTTGCCCTAATACTCCAACTCCCCCTTTTCTGAGACTCGACGACCAGGAGAGATGGGAGGCCGTGCTGCACAGCTCACAGCCGGAGGTTCAGCTCCGGATGGTGACCTGGGCCACAGAGGTCGCCAGGGCCCATGGGCTCCTGGCCACCTAGCGCGACCGCGAGGGCCCACCTGTTCCTGCAAACCCCTTATCCTTATCCCCACCCTCACTGGCTTCCTTTTAAGGGTTGCTTAATAAAAGTTTTTCCTCCTCCTCCTCGACACCGACATCACGGAGACGGAAGTCAGAGCGGCCCTCCTGATTGTCCGCGCCAACTCCGCACCTGGTGCAGACCAGATCACAAACTCGATGCTCCGTAATCTGGATGACCAATCGATCACCCACATTACGAAATACTTCAACCAGTGCTGGAGGGAGGGTAACCTCCCTCAGTTCTGGCGCCACGCGAAGGTAATATTCATACCTAAACACAACAAACCACTTACACTTCAAAACCTTCGCCCGATTTCGCTAACATCATGCCTCGGGAAGCTCCTCGAGCATGTTGTGTTAGCGAGACTCACAATTCATATGGCGGACAACAATCTTTACCCGCATACCATGGTGGGATTTCGCCCCCATCTTTCCGCACAGGACGCCATGCTGCAACTCACACACGACATTTTCGACCCGCTTCTTCCAGGTCACACCAAGGCAGTCTTAGCTATGGATCTCTCCAAAGCTTTTTATCGCATTGAACATCAGGCGATCATGACTGCTCTATCCCCATTGAATGTGGGTGCGCGCACGTATGCCTACATTCAAGCATTCCTCACTGGCCGCACGGCTGAGATGCACTTCGGCCCTCTGTCTTCCCCCTCCTACACGCTTCAGAGTATCGGCACCCTCAAGGGTCCGTCCTTTCCCCTTTCTCTTTAACATAACCCTCATACCCCTCGCCCGAAAATTGGCAACTATTCCCCACCTGAAGCACACTCTTTATGCCGACGATATCACCCTGTGGACCACTCACGGCAGTGACGGCGACATAGAGAGCACCTTATAGGAAGCAGCCACCCTCACCCAAAATTACGCACGGACCATCGGACTGTCTTGCTCCCCAGAGAAGTCCGGACTGCTCCTCATCCGTCCTAAGAACCACCGCTGTCCCCGCTCCCCCACTGTCATAAGAACTGAATGGTGACCCGGTACCTGAGGTTGGCACCCTCCGTGTATTGGGCCTGCACATCCAGAACGATGGCAAAAACACCACTACCCTCAAGAAACTCAAGCAGGTTGTAGGCGCGATATCGCACCTCATCCGCAGGGTTTCGGGACGTCATAGAGGCATGAAGGAGCGCGACCTATGTCGCCTCATTCATGCCTTCGTCATCAGCCGTGTGCTGTACACTACCCCATACTTACCACTATCCAAACATGACATAAACGCTTTGGATGCTTTGCTTCGCAAGGCATTCAAAGTAGCACTTCATCTTCCCCTCAACACACCCACAGAAAGATTACTAGGCCTGGGCCTCCACAACACGATCGGGGAACTGGTGGAGGCCCACCGACAGGTCCAATACATCAGGCTCACACAAACTTCCACAGGTCGGTATAGCCTTGACTCCCTCGGCATCAGAATACCGGCCAACGACCAAACCCTCCTCGCCCTCCCACGACCCCTTCACCAGGAGCTTCTCATTAGGCCGCTCCCGAGGAATAGGCACCCGTCCCACCATGAGCAGCGCCGCAGAGCCCGTTCGAAGGCACTCCATCGAGCGTACGGCCCCGAGCCGGACGCCGTATGGGTGGACGCTGCCTGCACGGGTGATGAAGCGACAGCAGCTGTGGTGGACTCCTCTTTATCCGCCGTCCTCACACTACCTCTCCTTCCAGACACGTCCCCAGAGGCTGCAGAGGAAGCCGCCATTGCACTAGCTATCACTCGCACGGAAGCCCGGTATATATTAAGTGATTCCAAAACAGCGATTTTAAATTTTGCTCGAGGCCGAGTTCATGTCCCTGCTTTTGGCATACTGGACTCGCCCGATGCACCCCCGCCCCGCCATGTGGAGCTGATATGGGTGCCTGCGCCCTCCGGGAATCCCGGAAACGAGGCTGCCAACCTTTTAGCCCGAGGTTCTTTAAACCGGGCTCAGGTGGCTTCGGATCGGGGATTCACGAACGAGCGCATGCACACATTCAGTGAGCTTACACAGGCATACAGAGCCTCACACCAGCTCTACCCCCCGCCCCACCCCTCCCTAGATAACAAACACGCAACACTCTGGCGCAGACTACAGACACACACTCTCCCCTCACCCCTTAACCTAGCCCACTTTCATCCATCCTTTCCCACTCCCGCATGCACCCTATGCCCAGAACTCTACGCTTCTTCCCTCCACATCCTTTCCCTCTGCCCGGCGGACCCTCCCCCGCGGGACCTAGAGAACCTCAAGACCTGGGAGGACTGGGAGACCCTGCTGCGCTCGGAGGATCCGGCCGTGCAGACCATCGCCACCGGCCGTGCTGCCAGTGTTATGGACCGTAGGAACGTAAACACTTGAGTGCAGTGGGGTCGTGCGGGGACCCTGGGGCATGCCCCGAATTCCTGTGTAAATAAAGTTTTTTTTCTCTCTCTCTCTCTCTGGCGTGGTTCGAAGTCGGCACGACGATCGCAAGTGGAACGAAGGTGAGGTAGTTAAAACCAATGGCTGCGGCAGTGGCGGCAAATGTGGCCGACACGCGAACAGGCGAAGCAGATTGGGCGGTCGTCCGAGGTGCGCCAATCCACAGGATTCCGGTAGCGGTAACGTGGATGTATGGCCGGAGTCGGTGAAGCACCAGCAACCAGTGAAGTGGTGTTTGGCAAAGAAGGTGACGCAGACGGCAGGCCAGAATTGAGGCCCACGTTCCCAAACTCCTCGCAAACGACAGCCTGGATCAGCGCAATCAATCGTAGACTCAGCGGGCTGAAGGGCGAAGGGGACGGGAGTCATAGCTTCCAGTTCTCTGCATACAATTCTGGTCAAAAAATTCACGGGGCACTTTGACTGTCTAAAGTGCGCATAGGCGAAAGCGTTTTCCGCACCACTTTGACTGCTTCTGTGGCACGGTGGCGTCAAATGTAATTCAGAATTAATTACTAAGTGATAACAAATCACAAATGAATGGTTAAATACTGATTAATGCCTGGATACTAATTAACTGCTAATTAATGCCGCTTAAGCTTCGCCTTTAGAGTGGAACGCGACAGCGTGTTGTAGCGCTGCGAGGGAGTCCACGGAGCGCCATCACCCGTTTTGCGCGATGCCTTGCCGTTTGAACGCAACGATTTTTGAGGAAAGGAAACGGCGCAGTAATTGTCTGTCATCTCGGTGGACACCTGAACCGCACCGTAGAGGAAGGGAGGAAGTGGGAGTGAAAGAAGAAAGACAAAGAGGGCCCGTAATGGAGAAAATGTAAATTGTATTTGAGGAAAGGAAATTCCGCAGTAACTGGCTCAGGTATCTCGGTGGACACCCGTTAAAATTCAGGGGTGGGTGCACTTTTTTTATTTTAAAGTGCGGTCACTGATGTGTGGTTAAGATGTTAAGCTTCGCCTCTAAGAGTGGAACGCGACAGGGTCTTGCAACACTGCCAGGGAGTCCATAGAACGCCATCGCCCATTCGGTTCTACGCCTCGCTCGTCGGTAAATTGGTTTTTGAGGAAAGGAAATGTATCTGTCTCTCATAGCTCGGTGGACACCTAAACCTCACCGGAAGGGAAGGGAGGAGGATGGCAGTGAGCGAAGACACCTTATTCACTAGACGCGCCTTTGTTCATTCCAAAACATTGAGCTGGCATGGCGGAGTGGATAGCATGCTCGTCTCGCACTCCGAAGACCGGGGTTCGATTCCCGAGCTCGACCAATTTCCTACTTGGTTTTATTTATTTATATTGCCTGACTAGAAAAGTTAATTATGCTAATTGGGTAGTTAAGCAATTAACTAAGCTCAGTCCCACTTACTTGGAGCATCACTATATGGTCCCTTTAATTGGTTGCATGGTTACTAGCCAAAGTACAATTGGCCCCGTTTGAAATTGGCGCACTGTGACGTCACGACCGTTTCGACCAACTGAAAAGCGTTACATTTCTGTCGACAACTGCTGCTTACAACGATGAGACATTAAAGGCTTTCGACTTAATAGCAGGATGGGACGGCTGTTCCAGTGTTGGGAGGTCTTCGCAGGAGGATGTCGATTTTAATCCGGTTTATACGTTCAAAAATATCGCAACCTACTTTCAAGATAGCCATCGCCTTTACCCTAGCCCATGTAAAGGCCTCAAGAAGGCGGATGAGCGGCTTCTTTGAGCGGCTTCTTCTCCGCTTCTTCACCAATACATTGCTGTGCCCGGCAGCCCTAAAACATTTCGACCCCTCCTTTAGCGGCAACTGCCCGCACTGTAGTGCGGTGTCTTCGGACACCTATCACATGGTGTGGGCCTGCCTCTCCAACCCGGCCATTCCCCCTATCCCCAACCCAACCCGGGAGGACTGGGATGCGGCCCTGCTCGGCTGCCACGACTTACAGGCCCAACAAGCCTTAGTCGGGCGCGCCCGGGCGGCGGCTACCACCACTGGGATCCCAAACTAGGGACCTCCACCTAGTGTTTGTAAGGATCGGTCCCTTACGGGCCGATCGAAACACCTCCTGTCCGTTCTGAATAAATGTTTTCACCACCACCATCACCGTGTTTGCAAGGACGAAATATGGCGGTGTTTTGCCTGTTCGAATTGCCGGCATATCTGGAGGACGGAGTCGGCCGTTGCACAATCTTTGAACAGGACAAAGTTGAAAGTGTCATCAGCGATCCCCTTCAGGATGTGGCCCAGCTTGTCGGTCTCTGATATGGTGCTGTCTACTTTTCGGCAAACAGCGGAAAGGTCCTGGATGTGCGAGACGTGCGACTCTGTAGACGACTGAGCTCGAGAAGCAAGGCCTTTTTTAGCGCCGAGCTTGTGTCCAATTGACTTGCAAAATAAGTCCCGGAACTTTTGTTTGCAGTTGTCCCAAGAGGTGAGGTCTTCCTCATGCGTCTCAAAGCAGACACGCGCTGTGCCCGCCAAGTAGAAAATAACGTTAGCAAGCATGAGCGTCGCGTCCCAGCGGTTGTGCTTACTGACGAGCTCATACATGGCGAGCCAGTCCTCGACAACTACGTCATCGATGCCACAAAAGGTGCCCGGGTCGTGAGTCTGCGCCACGACAACGGTCGCCGCTGGTATTGACGCTGCAGCCGGAGGTGCGTTGAAGAGCATAGTTATGGCTCGAAGCTGACGACCGCAGCGGAGGTCCACGGCAGGGTCCTGGTGTGATAACCAGAACGACCTCCACCGAATACTACGGGGCTTAACCCAGCAGCAGACGGAACAGGCCGCAGTCAGAAGACACACCAAACTAAGTCACCCCCAGCACTAACTGCCACGTCCTAGTCGTCGTCATCTGCCGAGCGTCCAAACAACGTCGTCTTCGTCGCGACTATGCACCGTAACGATATGACAGGTTCTCTCAGATCATGAATTGTTTGGTTTGGTTTATGGGGTTTAACTTCCCAAAGCGACTCAGGCTATGAGAGACGCCGTAGAGAAGGGCTCTGCAATTTTCGACCAGCTGGGGTTCTTTAACGTGCACTGACATCACACAGTACATGGGCCTCTAGAATTTCTCCTCCAAAGAAATTCTAGCCGCCGCGGCCGGGATCGAACCCGCGTCTTTTGACACAGCAGCCGAGCACCATAACCACTGAGCCACCGCGGTGGCCAGATCATGAATGGCAGTTCCCCAATATCCCTAAAGGTAAAAGTATGCAAAGGTGTATCTCACCGGTATTCTTCTACGGGGCAGAAACGTGGAGAATATAGAAGAGGGCTGAGCTTAAAGGGACACTGAGGAGAGCTCTATTAATATTGATGCGGGTAGACGACGACGACAAAGAGCGATGGCACGAGTAGGAAGAGTAGAAGAGGACAACGAAGTTCGGACTGTGTTCTCGGTGCCGCTCGCAGCTGTTCTTGTCTATTTGTAAATATCTGTAAATATATTCTTTCCCACAACATATTTGGTGGAGGTGCGGCTTTCCCCTACGTCTACCGACGACGGAACTCCGCAGCGGCCGCCAGTTGCCTTCACTCATCATGACCCAAGACGCCGCCCAGCAAACCTCAGCCCCGGCCATGGCATCACTCGTTCTTTCTCCCCCTCGTGACCCTGGGACCTTTTCTGGTACCGACAACACTGACGTCGACAACTGGATCAACATGTACGAGCGAGTGAGTACCTACAACCGCTGGGATCCGACCCTCATGCTCGCAAATGTAATATTCTATCTAAAAGACACCGCCCGGGTCTGGTATGAGACGCACGAAGACCATCTGGCCAGCTGGGACGTGTGCAAAGAGAAACTCCGCGAATTGCACTCTAAGAACTGCTACTCCTGCATTAAGAGTAAAAGAGCCTCGCTACTCCTGCAGGTCTCAATCTACTCTCTCTACAAACGAGAAAGAGTGAAAGGTCCTGTTCACTCCTCTTGACAAAAGAGTAAAATGGCATTTCCACTCCTGCATACCCCAAAGGAGTTCAGTGCTTGTTTTACTCCTCCGCCCTTACGGCCATACAATCGTAAGGGCGCGCTAGCTTCTCGGGGCCGGCCTGCCAGCCTGGATGCCGACGTCAGAAAAATGCACTGGTATTGTTTGTTCACGACCAAAGCTCTGGGATAGAGTATCATTAGCCAATGTCGAGTTGTTGGTAGAAGCGATAACAGCCATACAAATTTCCTCCCATAGCCGCTTTGCTGCTGCTCTGGAGTTCGCCTGGCCTCTGATATAGCTCCGCTCCTGAAGGGGTCGCGGAAACCGAGCATATATTTATTTCCCTATGACGCGGGGTTCAGAGTAAAACGGTGCCGAGGGTAGCACCTAAGTGCTGGCCAGTTTCGAAGCGCATTCAGCTACAGCATCTATGTGAAATCGGCTATAGGTTTAGCGGCGACAAGGGCAGCCAGCGAGCAGCGCACAGTTCGTCGCCCGGCGCGATCGCGGGCGCCGTCGTTGCCGAAAGCTCGGCTCGCTCAATGATTCGCTCCGTAGCTTGCGAATCGCGCACGCAAGGCTGGAAAATCGAGCAGCGACTGGCCTGCGATTGAGCGAGCCTTTATGCCCATGTTTGCAGCACAGGTGAACAAATTTAGCACACATGTATGCATGGAATATCGGCGGCGTTGCGGCGATTCTTAAGCTCGTCCTCGACGCCATCATCACCGTTCGGGTGGACCCGAACATATCTTTATTTCACTACGAGACATAGTTCACAATAAAACGTACTTACAATGCAAAGAGTAGCACCTCAGCGCTAGCCAGTTTTAAAGCGCTCTCAGCTCTGGCATCGAAGTGAAACCTCCTAGGCTTAGCTACGAATACGGCAGCCAGGGAGCAGGCCGAAGCTCGTCGCGCGGCGCGCTCGCGAGCAGCGTCATAGCTGAAAGCTCGGCTCGCTCAAAGATTGGCTCAGTACTTGCGAATTGTACTCGCAAGGCTGGCAAATCGAGCAGCTAGCGGCTGGCCTGCGACTGAGCGCACGTTCGCAGTACAGGTGAACAACAATTAGCGCACGAATGCTTGGGATACCGGCTGCGTTGCGGCCACGTTAAGGCGATTCTTAAGGCGCGAATATAGTCCGACGTAACGCAAGCGTGCGCGCGCGCGCGCGCACGCTGCGTTGCGTTGGTGAAAACAGCTCCGTCTATAGTTCGGCGCACTGCAGCGGGCAACGCAACCGGCGGCTGCCAGTGTGCCCCGACGGGCCCGGCGCAGATTTTGCTCCTGCTCCAATTGCGCGCCGGCGCCGCCGACCGCGCCGACCCACAATGCATCGCGCGGAGAAAAATGGCGGATGCCAGCGCGAGCGGCGTGAGTGGCGCGAGCTGCCCAAACATCGAAACCGAGCCGGATATCGTTGTGGAACTCGATTTTAGAGACAACCAGCGAAAAGAGAACGCTTGGGAACAAATAAGGCGAAGCACCGGTCTCTCCACGGGTGAGTTGTTCCCGACTGCTGTGCTCGGCTTCACTTGTACCCTTTTCAGCCGAAGCATTCCACTCGCCGCATGTATCGTAATGTGTGGCCGATTTTTTTTGTCCCTCGTTTTGAATGTAGTCGAAGAATGCCACAAGTTATGGAAGAAGCTCCGGGACCGCTTCACCCGGGATCTAAAAGCGATCGAGCTCGCTACGAGGAGCGGCAGCGCCTACGTTGCGAGGCAGTCATGGCAGTTTGCCGAAGCAATGTCTTTCTACAAGAACTGTGGTCGTCCAAGAAAGTGAGTTCTTTCGCTTTGTTTTGGAATGTTTGTTTTCGCGGATCGAGGTACGTGGAGTTATGAGCGCGAAAAGTGTTCAATGCACGGCATGAATTGGGTGCTACGTTCACGCACAGGTTGTGCGTGAACGGTTGTGCGTAGCACTGAGCCTCCTTCGTTTTACCTTCTGTACGGGGGCACACCTTGTTTATACTGAGCCTCCTTCGTTAATTTATGCTTTTTTACCGTGACGTTCCCATTCTGTGAGAGATGATTTAGTATTAGTTTTTTTTCCATGTAACTGCCTATGAACTGCTGCGCTTTATCACGTTAGCATGGCTTTAGAAGAAGACCCTGGAGGAGCTTGTACAAAATTGCTCGTGTTTTTTTAAATGTTTCACGGCTTTTGTGTGGCTATGAAAATATTAAAATGAGATTAACTTTTTACTAGACTCAAAATGTACACCAATATCAAACATGCAATAAAAAGTTGGCGGGTGGTCAGACATCTGAAACAAAAGTTTCTGTAGATCTTTATGCTTCCGATTGTGCATTTGTGTTATGTGTTTTAGCGTTTGTGATCTCATGGGTTCGGGTGAGCTGCATTCTTAGAACTCGCGTGTATTTTCTTTTGGGCTAGTATGTGTGTTGCTTTTTTGTCATTTTTTATGGCTTTACTGTTTGTGCTGAGGGTAGGCTGAGGGTTGGGAACGGTTAGTGGGCAGCCCCCTGCCTAGGATATAGGTCGGAGATGTAGCTCCTGCTTTTGGAAGGTAGAAGATTTGCTCACCGAAACTTCCCGCAACATCAGCATTTTCGCTCTGTGAAATTAGCACTAATGTGGGTAATTGGAGCACTTGGTTCAGCATTCTGCTTACTGGAATGGCACTACTGACAGACATGAATAAGAAGGCATGATAAATGCATGGGCCTTGAATTTCAATTGAATTTCAAACATCAGTGTAAGTCAGAGCTCGTGTCCTTTTCTTTTTCTTCATCCGTGTGCGTAACGCTCTTACACTCGACAAGGCACAGGTGCTCCGTTAGCAGTAAAGTAAAAAAAAAAGTGAAACGACAAGACTGAACTTACTGGAGTAAACCCTGTTTGTTTCAGGACTACCTGCAGCGTGGGCTTAAGGGCCCTGCCAGGAGGTGATGACATCCCCTCAACAGCAGAAGAAATTTTCAACAGTATGCAAGGTGATGATTCGGCAGCACCATCACCCACCGCCAATGTTGATGAAGAGCTGGAGCCCGCAGCAGCTAGTCCTGGTCAGCCTGCCAGGCAGGAAGACTCCACAGTGAGGGAGCCACCCTCGAAACGGTCCAAAAGAGCGTCCAGTTGCTATCACTTCGAGCAGCAGCTCCTTTCCCAGCTGGCCAAGAACACCGAAAATGAGACTTTCGCGCAATCAGTTGGCATGAGCCTTGACAGGATGCCAAAGAGAATCGCCTCTCGCTTGAAGGTTAGAATAACGGAGCTAATAGCTGAATATGACGAGTCTGAGGCTGTATTTTAAGATATACTTTTTGAGGTGTAGGTGACAGCAAATATATCATCTGCACTGTTTCTTTTTATAACTTAGAGGGCATTGCCGTTTAATTTTTTTTGCATTGCCTGCCATGCAGTGCAGTTTCCTAACATCGTTCTGTTCGTGTTCCTATTGTTTCAGTATACTACAAAGCTGTGATATATCTGTTGTTAGACTGTTGAATGATTTCACTGCAAGTATTGTAAGCTTCAATAGTCTCCTACCTCTTTCACCACTTCATTGTTTCACAATTCAAGCTGTGTGCATTGTCATGGTAATTCGTCTTTCAACTTTCACAAGTGATTTTTCAACATTTACAAGCGATTTCATGATTATAACTTGCACCATTGCTAATTTATTGCTAATTTATACATGAAGCATGTTGAGCAATAGTTGTACACCACCTTTGTGTGTTCAAACAAAATATTTCACATGAAAACAACAAACATGCAAACAAAACAAACTTAGCGTGGTGTGCTTGCACAAGAGCAGAAGTACAAAATGTTTCGTGTATTTTTTTACATCCGCGTGATATGTTCAATTACAATCCACTCGAAAGTCCTTTACGAAGTGGTCACCAGATATCAAAATAAAGTTTTATACATTTTAGCTGGCGTCGGATGTTCTTGTTTTGCCCGAAAAATGGAGTCAACCGCTTCACGCTAGCCATCTACACCGCCTTACAGCTTTCAGTTGCCATGGTAAACAGCAACTTGGGGACATGAAGTACTCTGCTATGGCATCCCGGATTTGCATAGCATCTGAAGCTGAGCGGGTGCCGCTGGCAGTACTCTGAGGATTTACATTTGCTACGGTCTGCCTCCACCCGCCTTCCTGGACATTGTCGCCAGTGACGCGGTCGCCGTAATCATGTGGGCAATATGCCTTGTCAGCCAGGAGAAAGTTGTGCAGGCAAACCGCCGCACCTACCATGGCTGTGAGCAACTCAACGTCGCCACTCACTGTCCCGACGAAGCAGCGCCAACGGGAAACCAATATTACGAAAGCGTTCTCCACGCAACGGAGCGCCCTTGACAGCCTATAGTTAAATACTCGTTTTGTCTCGTTTAGCTGTCTTCCGGGGTAAGGGCGCATTAAATAGGGCCGCAGGGGAAATGCTACATCGCCCACAATGCACAGTGGCCACCCGTTATGACCTGAAGGCAAGCTGAGGGTATTGTTCTCGAAGCTCTTTCTGATTGGGCTTTCTCGAAAGAAAGAGCCATCAGAAAGTCTGCCCTGAGCACCAATATCCACCAGCAGAAAGCGATAATTTGCATCTGCCACTGCCAACATCAGCAATGAGTAAAAACCCTTATAATTGTAGAACTCTGAACCACTGTCAGTAGAGCAAGTAATTGCGAAGTGCTTCCCATCTATGCACCCTACACAATTGGGAAAGTTCCACTTCGTGGCGAACTCCTGTCTGATGAACTCCCATTCGTCGGAAGTCGCCTGTCTGAGCACAAGTGGGGAAAGGCAGTCCCAGATGACAGGCAGGGTCTCTTTCAGAATGCCAGAGACTGTCGATACATGCATACGATAGCTTACAGCGACGTCCATCATAGAGCCGCCTGTGGCCAGAAACCTGTGAAGAGTAGAAGTAGCAAATTAATTGTATTGCAGCGCCATCGTTTGTTAAAAGAAGTTTTTTTCAGTATTTAATTATCATGTTATGAGGCGCAACTAGGTTGAAGAGGATTGTTAATTACAATCAGAGTCGCGCGGGGAGGGGGGATGATTAACATAGCTATATAAAGGTATGTTCAAGGGTCGAGTCATGTCTGACGTGTTGAACGAAATCAATGTGAATAACGGAAGGCAACTAATCAATAGAACACAACTGGGAAATGGGGACAAAAAATATATTTGGCGAGAGAATTCCATGCTCGCACAGTGAATGGACGTTTGAAAACCAGCACAAAAAGTGGGCAAACGATATAGAATTGTTTTTCCTGCTACTACACTGAATAAGAACAAGAACGAAAGAAAGAACAGTTTCTAAGCTCATCAGGCGGCTATACGGCCAGTTTCAGCTTTGAGTCAAGGCACCATCCCGTATGACAAGCGGATGTCAGCGAGTGTGTAATTAAGGGTGGCTAAAGTAGGGGATATTTACCGTAAAGTGACTGCCAGCCTTTCTCCTGCGCTGTTTGGATTCTTGTGGTTCGGTGAATGGACGATGCGGTCGCGGACAAGGCTCAAAAGTTTATCAAATGAGGCCTTGGTCATCCAGCAAAGAAAGTAGTTTTACATGATTTTCAAGGATGCACTAAGTGTGTTTAAAACACCCCCGAACATCGTGACAAGTTACTGTGCAGCTGAATATTTGTGGATAATAATAAAACGAGCCGAGCAGTCAGAGTGAGTTAAAAAAAAGCGCTACAAAGCTACACACGAGTGAAACAGTCATTTCGTGTGAAGTGTGCTTACCTGAAGTACTTGAGATGGTACTCTGGGTCTGTTCGCCGTAGTTCTTGCACAAGCTGGTGGTACTCGCCTGTGGTTTTCCGCTGTGCGAAAATCTTTCGCACATACATTGAGCGCCTGCGCTTTCGCCGCAAGCGGTGGACTAGTAACATGAGAGCAAGTTTCTGTCGCGCGGATAACACCCTAGCCATATTTCATATAGTAGCCGCAATGGCGTGAATGGAGCGAAACGGATGAGGCGACGCAGAAAAAGGCGCGAACGGAATTCAAACTACCCGCCGGTCGACGATCGGCGCGCGAGTCGGCGGTCGTTCTGCGCATGCTCCGAAGCGGCGCGCGGCGTCTGGACGCGTCGAAGTATAGAGGGGGTGGCGCTCCGGCCGGCGCAGCGTAACCGGCGTAGCGTGACTGACTCCGAGCGACGCCCGCCCGCGCGCTGAACACGTCGGACTATAAACGCGCCTTTAAGCTCGTCCTCGACGCCATCGTCACCGTACGTGACACACAGGCTGAGAACTTGAATTCGAGTACGTGCTAAAGTAAGCTGCTCGTATTTCTCGGAACAATCTGAACTCGAAAAGACAGTTGCTTCTGTCGGCTTCCATGCATGTGGGCTCTTGCTAGTGAAAGTACACTCGAACAGGATGCGGCGAGTGCGGGCTGCTGTTGCATATAAGCTAAAGTGTGAAGCAAGTATCGTCGTAGTTCCGTAACGCAGTTGATATCACAGTAATCCGCTTGTACGGGTCACATTTAAGCTCTGTTTCATGTAGATCTCCGTCGACCATGCCAGTGTCGCGTAGAGTAATGCATTGCAGCTGCTCTTTGTCCTACCGCTCGCGTCGAACATATCCTTGATATGGACCAGTTTGCGATACGGTGCGTTTCTTTGCCTTTTTTGTCGCATTTAAGGGATTTTCGCTGCCGTCAATCGAAATTGCATTCCGTCAACAGCGTCGTCTGCGCCGTCGTCTGCTAGGACACCCGGGGATGGGATCACAGGATCGCAGCTTCTACAAACGACATGTCAGCAAAAGTATCTAAAAGCGCTTTGGTATTCGCATTTAATAAAGAAATAAAATGAAAAAATATAATTTGTTTTTGTTGCGAACACAATTCAAATATTAGTAATAAAAAAAGCGCATTTGTAGGTTTTTTCAACGAAGCAAAACTGCAGCCGTCGTCACGTTTTGTGTTATTTGGGTTTTTGTAGCATTGTTTGAGTGCTCGTGCGGTGGACGTGTATGAAGAACACAAGTGTGTTTTGGAAACCAACGACGAGAATTACGCCCTGTCAACACTGGTGATTTTGAACGGGTAAAGCCCTGAAGAAAGGTAGCGCTACGACTTCTTGTCATCTGGAGAGGCAACGAAGAAGAATGTGCGGTTTTGCTAAGCCTTGATGAGCCGTCTGAACGGTGAGTCCCGTGTACGTTTCTTTACTTCTGATCTCTATTCGCACGCGTTATTAGTGTGCGCCTATATAGGGATGGCAGTGCAGGCAGTCTGCGTGCGGTTGCCTCAGCTATAATGCGTTAACGCCGATTCACACGACGGTCCGTTCGCCCGCGGCCCGCGCCCTACGTATTCATGCGTCACCACATTGAGAGGCGCGCTGTCGGCCGCGGCAGCGGGCGAACGGAAAATCGTGTGAATCGGCCTTTACCAGAAAAGAACGGGCGTATAGGCCGCATGGCAACTGTTGCTCCATAGTCTCTATCTGCGTTTAGTACTCGGGTGCCGCGGTAAATAAAAATGCCACCAGTTATCACAACAGAGTTACGCGGTCGCTTGCTAGCGCTGCGAAAAACAACAGACAATGTTTACTACATTCTAATAGCATAGATTTGTGCTACATAGGAGAGGATGATGAGCGTGCAGTGCCACGTTAGAGAGCGCTCTTGCTAGGCCAGCTGCGGACAGACAAGGGAACTGACAACGGTCGAGTTGCCTCGCGGCTGGTGCCCGTCGGATTGATTTGTGCTACTTAGAAGATGACGATGAGCGGCAGTGCCGCGCGACAGAGCACTCGCGCTAGGCCAGCTGCCAACAGACAGTGCTCAGTGTGTGTACTCGTGGGATTAGTGCTTACGCCTTAATATTTGTCATACAATTTTTTCGGGGACAATGATCGCGTGTAAAAGGCTGGGGCATATCCCTTGCCTAGTCATTTGTAAATTTTTATCTGTGCTTCCCCATGGAACAGAATTTGACACAGTATTATGTCAAAGTTAGTTCGTTCTTGCGTCTGCCCTGAGGTGTAGGTGTCGATGCTTCCTCGCCTTCAGATTTTGAGAACTGTTTGGGATGCAAGTGCGCACTTATTTAGGATTTCAAGCTTTTGGCTATATCCCTCGTTTGTGCGGCCCGCTTTCAAGTCGTCCGCTATATCGGTGATGGTTTGTTATTGATTTTCACTTTCTCTTATTTATTCTTGGTTGACTGCCACCAGCTGTGCTGCCGGCGATTCTCCGCGCTCGGAACTATTCCCAGGCACGAGACCCTACCCACAGACCTCCCTGCACACACTCACCAGTTTTCTTCGGTATTTTTTTCCCTTGCTCTTACTTGCATTGCCACTAGGCAGTTTTTATTTCTGTGCAGATTTGTTAAATGCAATACCAATTTTCGTTTCATGCTGTGATGTGAGATATCGTGCTTCTTGCTAATGAATGCATGCCTTTTCCATCCTCTCATCATTTGTGCAAAGCAGACGGGTCTACTGGTCGCTACGTTCAATTTAAAAATACCTTCGGTGCTGCTGCAAAGCACCCTAGTAGTAATAAAATCCTGTGCATGCTATATTCGAATAGTTACGCTCTTTTCATCATGCATAAAAATAGTGGTATTCCAGCCTGCTCATCTTTCTATGCGGGTGTGACAGTCATGTAAATCTACTGAAAAAATGTATATCGGTGCATCACATACAATCTGTTCATTTCTTTTGTCATGGGCCCTCTCATTGCTTTTTGTGTTCCTATGTTACTACCTTATTCTAATTTATGAAGCAGTAGACAATTTCTTCTCTTGTCATTCATGACATTGTTACGGCCACTGACAACAGTTGCTCTGACATATTTATTTGCAGTTGCCAGCTGCCAGTATCTACTGGGCCATTCGTGCTTCCAGCTTTTGGCTGTGCTATCTCTCCTCAGCTGTTTGTGGTAGGTATTGTTTTCCAGTGATGCATACCTTACCTGCCTATTTAGAAAAATTTCATAGACATAGGCTCACAGCCGGGTTTAGAAATGCATGCAGAGCTCTACGTGCACTTAGCAGCAGTACCTCCCTGTATAATCACATGAATCTGATCCTGAATTACATGAATGTAATTACATGATCTGTATGAAATAGTCGCTCATGAAGCTTTTGACTGCTGCTGTTAACATAATGGAATTTACACTGCTTCAGGTGCAGAGACTATTTCACACATGTTGCCTCTTATGCATATGTGCCCTCTGAAAGGGCGAACATATTCCTTTATCCCTTTAAAAAACATTGTGTTCTATCATGATGCTTTACCGGTATTTCTGGTGTATAGACCAAAATGTCACTCAGTATTGTAACATGAAGCGGGAACTCAGTTTGTCCAATGTTTTAGAGGTAACATGAAGCGGGAACTGAGTTTGTCCAATGTTTTAGGGGTCCTAAAACATTGGACCAACACAGTTCCCACTCGAGTTATTGATCACTTCGCTCTCGCCCTACCATAAGCTTGCCGTCCAGGTTGGACAAATTGATAGAGCGACTGCTCCAGTTAAGTGGTGGTTCTGAGTTCGAACACCGGACCAGGACGAATCTTTCTTTAACTACGAAGTTTCTGTGAAAGCTGTATAGCTTTCCTTTGTAGCCATTTGGCTGTGCTCGAGTGGATGTCAATGAGTAATTACTCCTTATTACAGATCTTTTGTCAACGCCAAACTGATTCAGTAGCAACAAATAGTAGAAGGGTAAAAGCATGCTGCTCCCAAAAATTCGTTAAGCATGTTATAAAATGTATGCTGTATTGTTTTAACTGCTGCAAAGAAATAACGGTGATGTTAGATGCCCAGCCCCTATTAGGTAAACATAGCTCGCAATTAACACAGTGGATGGAAAAGAAATATGGACTTCAACCCTCACGACGACCCTCACCCCAGTGGATGGATGATAATGGCTTTACCCTTTGTACCGGGCGGTAGCTTCCGCCACCTAGCCTATACTTCCCCCATTGTTAATTTAATTTTCTTTTCCCTTTCGCTCTTACAATATCTAATCTGTCTATCCTTTTACCCTCGAAATTCACGGCTCCCTTGATTTCCGCCACCAATCCTCCAACCTCCCCTTCGTCAATGTCACGCTTTTCCCATCCACTCGCCCGTCCTCCCCAGTAAATCCCAGCGCTATCTCTATGGTCGTTGCTGTCCCCTCTGGGAGGGCTGGGCGGAGTTCTGCGGACCTCAGAACCAAGTGTTCTATGGTCTCCGTTTCCGTTTTACATGCAGAGCACAAAATATCCACTTCTTCAAATTTGGACCTATACGTTTTTGTTCTCAGAGTCCCTGTCCTAGCCTCAAAAAGCAGTGAACTGCCCCGCGAATTATCGAATAATCGCTCTTTTTTGATGTCCTGTTTTCGTGTCCTATATATGCCTAGCGCCGATTTTTCCTGCACTCTGTCTTTCCACATCTTTCTTTCCGACTCCTTTACCTCCACTTTCACGTTAGTCTTTTGTTGCGTCCCATCCCTCACCCGTAAATACTTCGTTCTTAGCTTTCGGGTTCTATTAGTCCATTTTGTGTTAATACTTTTCATGTACAGATACTTGTACACCTTTTTTGCCCACCTTGTTTCTTCCATTTGAGTTAGTCTCTGATCATATTTCAGTTTGCTGATGGCCTCCCGAACCTCGAACGACGCCCAACCCATATCTCCCTGGACTCCCTCATTCGGAGTGTTCCCATGGGCTCCCAAGGCTAGCCTTCCTACACTTCTTTGTCTAACCTCTAGCCCTGACTGTACTTCTGATTTCATGCACAGGACTGCATTTCCAAATGTGAGGCCCGGTACCAGGATTCCCTTCCATACCCCTCTAACCACCTCATACCTATTATAGTTCCATAGTGCTCTATGCTTCATAATGTCTGAATTCCTTTTTCCTTAATCCTTCAGAATCCTCTCATGCTCTTCCAGATATTTTTTTCCTTCACTTAGCCATACACCTAGATACTTATACGTACTCACATGGTCTATCATAGTGTCTTGTATTTCTAGTGGGTCTCCGTTCTCATCATTATAGACCATTATTCCTGACTTCTCTCTACTAAACTGGAGTCCTAGCTTGTTGCCCTCCTCACCACAGATTTTAACTAGTTCCTGCAGCTTATCTCGCTTGTCTGCTAGTAGAACAATGTCATCCGCATACATTAGTCCAGCCAACACTTGGTTTACCCTCTGACCATCCTGCATATAACTCACGTCAACTCCTACCCTACACTCTTCCAACCTCTTTTCCATTTGGCTCACATATACCATGAAAAGTAGAGGTGACAGTGGGCAGCCCTGCCTTAACCCTCTCTTAATTTTAGCTGGTTTTGTGGTTTCTCCCTCCCAGGTTACCACGACCTCATTGTCTGAATATATACGTTGTAGATATTCAACCAGATTTCTATCAGCGCCATATCCCTTCAATTGGTCCCAAAGTTTTTCCTGATTCACATTGTCATATGCCCCCTTAATGTCTAAAAATGCCATCCATAGAGGCCTCCGACTTGCCTCAGCTATCTCTATACACTGCGTTATGACAAATAGATTGTCCTCCAACCGTCTGTCCCTTCGGAAACCGTTCTGCAACTCTCCCAAGATCTCCTCACGCTCTGCCCATTCTTCCATTCTCATTTTCACCATCTGCATTGCTAGCCTGTAAATAACTGATGTGACCGTAATTGGTCGGTAGGATTTAATGGTGTCCCTGTTCCCCTTGCCTTTGTATATTAGTCTCATCCTGCTCACTTTCCAGTCTTTTGGAACGTCTCCTCCCTCTACCACTTTTTCAATGATCTGTCGTAATTTCAGTTTGCTTTTTTTGCCTAGTATGGTAATTAATCTCATAGGTATGCTGTCTGGTCCTGTCGCTGTTCCGATGGGAACCTTGCCTTCTATTCTGTCCCAGTCCCCTGCTGTTCTCTCCCTAGGCTCTTCCTCCTCTGCCCCATTGCTGTCCCTGCTCTCCCCTAGACCATCCGCCACAGGCTCTGCAAATGCTGCTTCAATTGCTTGTCTGATAAATTCCTGTGCTTCCTCTCCCTCTACCCTTTTTCCATCCTGTGTGGTCAGAGTGTGTTGGATGCCCTCTGTTCTCTTCCCTTGTAGCCTTATGTGCTCCCAAAACCTCTTTGCAGCATTCCTATCTTTCTTATTTACCTCCATCATCCACTGGACTCCTGCCTTTCCTATTTTCCTGATTTCCTATTTTCAGTAAAACAAAAAGTGCCAGTGTTGCCATACTTGAGAGCTTTGCTCTTTAAAATTGCAGTAGACTGCTACTCAAAGTTGACAAAAAAATGCGTCTCGTTTTCTGCATGTGCATTCCACAGTGCTGGTGCCATTTTCACTGGCCATTGACATTCAGTCGCATGATGTGCACCCCGCTCCTCGAGTTGATTTTGTTTGTCTTGTGAACCTGCCGTCAAAATCAGTGCAGGATAATGCTTCCCCAGTTGATCTGTAGTTAACCTTGTCCTTTGCCAGCTGCTGTCACCCTTTCTCCACAGAGAAGGGCGGTGGGAGTCCAAGCCAGGTGGAGTTGAAATATTTGACTAGTAGTGGACAGGGATCCTGCGGTTTGTTGAGTACACAGGCAAATTGGAGACTTATGGAAGAATTTTTTTACCAGCCAAAAAAGACGCATACACTAGAGAGAACCGCACAGGACAAGGGCTGGTAAAAGCCGTAGTCCTCTGTGGTTCTCTCGTGTATGCGTGTTCCTTGGCGGGTAAAACAATTCCTCCGTAAGTCTCCAATTTGCTGGTGTCCTCCACAGATTGGAGGATCCCTGTCTGTTACTAGTCAAATTTCACTACTCCACCTGGATTGGACTCCCACTGCCCTTCTCAAACTTTTGAAATCCTGTTGCCCTAGCAGATCATCAGCTGTCGGTTGTATTACTTTCGCTTCAGTGAAATTTGACATGTAGCGGACAGGGATCCTAGAATTTGTGGAGTACACAGGCAAACTGGAGACTTATAGAATTTTTTTACCAGCCAAGGAAGACGCATACACAAGATTCGTTGTCTGTGTTTCACAACTGAAAGTTCTAAATGTGTGCAAAAGTGTATCGTGCATTCGCACGTATTTTGAAAACTCAATTTTTGCAGCATTAGGTTTTCGGAATTGGAGCTGTAGCATTGCCGCCACAGAATCCCGCTCGTTAACAAAGCGCACACTTATTTGCTAGGTATATATTCGGTATACCGCAACCAGTACACGTCACTGTTTGGAAGGTTCTGTCGTGAAATTTCTGATTGTGCAAGGTAGCTTTTCTTTTAAATTCAAGCGCTCTCTATTTGCTTTTTCCTGTGCATATTCATCGGTCGTTTCAATTCGGAAGCGTTGGTGCTGCAAGACGTGCATACGGAAGCTACGTTTGTGCACAAAGCTCCTGAATTTTTGAAAGCGCAGCTCTGACAGTTCTCGTTGTCATAAATAAGTACAAAGCAGCCTAATCTTTTTGGACACACCATTTCATGCTCTTAGCTGTTTCTGAGAAACAGGCTGCCTTTTTTTCTGTTTTTGGTGTGAAACATTCCTAACAACTTCTTTCTTTCTCGATGCACAGATAGCCTATGCATACACGGGCAGCTTGATTGCAATATTTAGGGCAATATTTATAACAGGTGCAGTGAGCCTTGGTGCATGTGGACAGAAATTAAGCTAGGGTGGGGTGGGGTATTTTCGCACAGGGTAATGTTATGCGGAGGGTTTGGCGTATTGAAACCGAGTCTTTCTGAGCTCTTATTAGACGTCCCAGCACAAGGACAGTAGTTGAGGCTTTTCTTCTTTGTTGTCTAGTCAATGGTTTCCATCACATAAAATAGCCTTAATTCTAGCTATCCCGTGGCCGCAGAACGATGCAGATATACTGAAGTGATCAGTGTTGCATAAAAGTAGTGAGAACATTGCAAATGCAAGACAACTTCATTGGTTTGCAGTGCACTAACGTGGCAGTCATAGAGAATTACACATTACATTTGCAAATCTAAATTGTGCATAATAGTATGGACTGGCACGTAATGTGCGAATTAATCACAGTTATCTCGTTCATGCCAAATGCTAGTGTCAAACATTGTCAGTATTGCATATTTATAAAGAGCAGGCATGCTGCGCCTAACTTGTCGTTGGATAGATTTTATTACTATGAAAGCAAAAAGTTTACACATGGCTGCCGTGTTCTTGCGTGGGAAGTAGTATTACCTTAAATGAGTATAAACACCAAATTTTTGGTTATGTTTGTTCTTTGTAGCGACGTGCTGGGCATTCGTATACATAGAATTGTTGCATAGTATTCGTCTCCAATCGCTAAATAATTACAACCAGATTTCTTTTCTTCCCTGTTTCAATAGCATAGCAATTGCTATGACATCAATGTTCAGTATAGGTTATGGAAGGCACAAAAAAGCTACGATATCGCTACTTCATCGTTTTAATTAGTTACAATGCTAAAGCCAGCCTGCCTTAAGAGTCGGAATCACAATGAATGACGAAGCTGCAATTATATTGCAGTTTTCCTCATGCCTCCCCTGGCTTATACAGACCTTTGATGCCATTGTCATTGCTCAGTTTTTAAAAGTGAAGCAGGAGAGAGAAGATATTTAATTACAAGTTATTTAGTAGTCATAGGCGAATACTGTGTGGTTATCCGTGCATAGTAATGCCTTATGCATCATTAAAAACAAAAAAAAATGTGCAACTGAAATTTGCTCGGCTGCTGACCCAAAAGACGCGGGTTCGATCCCGGCCGCGGCGGCTGCAATTTCTTTGGAGGAGAAATTCTTGAGGCCCGTGTACTGTGCGATGTCAGTGCACGTTAAAGAACCCCAGGTGGTCGAAATTTCCGGAGCCCTTCACTACGGCGTCTCTCATAGCCTGGGTCGCTTTGGGACGTTAAACCCCAAAAACCAACCCAAACCAAACTGAAATTTGTTGTCTGCCTCTGAGACGAAAAATTTTGAATTTTTCCTTCACTATTTTAGAGCATGAAATTCAGTTAATGGTATCTGAGAAACAGGAATTGCAACAGCCATTTCTCTTCAGCAAGAAAACTGTCATTGGTTTAAGTGTTTTCCCGATTCAAGGTTACCCTATATTTTAAACTGCAAATGTATTATGTGACAAGAAATCGTCAAACACAATAGGTTTGGTTTTAGAAATGACTGCAAGTGATAAGGGAATACATTTACTTAGAGCAGAGGTAGTGACCGCTGATCCGGATCAGGAAGAGTAATAACTAGAGGAATATGAATAGGGTGGAGTGCATATGGCAGGTTCTCTCAGATCATGAATGGCAGTTTTTCAATACCCCTCAAGAGAAAAGTATACAACAGCTGTATCCTACCGGTATTCACCTATGGGGCAGAAACGTGGAGGCTAACGAAGAGGGTTCAGCTTAAGTTAAGGACAACGCAACGAGCTATGGAAATAGAAATGATAGGCATAACATTAAGAGATCGGAAGCGGGTGGAGTGGGTGAGGGAACAAACGCGGGTTGAAGACATCCTAGTCGAAATCAGGAGAAAGAAGGGTGCTTGGGCAGGGCATGTAAGACGAAGGCAAGATAATCGCTGGTCCTTAAGGGTAACGGAGTGGATTCCAAGAGAAGGCAGGCGTAGCAGGAAGCAGCAAAATGTTCCATGGGCGAAGGTTTGCAGGAACACGGTGGACATAGCTGGCGAAGGACAGGGTTAATTGGAGAACATGGGAGAGGCCTTTGCCTTGCAGTGGGCGTAGTCAGGCTGATCATGATACTTGCAGAAGAGCTTGCTCATGTTAAAATTTTCATTTGGTAAATATGTGCTTGTTTTACATGCACACAGCTTTTGAAAGGACTAGCATAGTGATAATTGTATTGGGCTTCATAAAATTGTAGCTCTGAATGAAGGTTTGCAATGAAAGGTGTCTGCACTTGGTCACAATATAGGTACACACTAGTGGCGACATGACACACACGATCAGTACATTCTAGTTGTATTCTTTCTTTTTTTTCATGGGGTTATATGCAGGATAGTATGAAAAGGGCATTGGAATTGACTCTTACTTGCATTATTTTCATTCATGTTTGCAGGCACCCGGAGAAATGCACGCATAGCCAAAGCTCCTTCACTCAGCCGAGCAAGCTACGGCATCATCCAGCATCTTAGTTTCTTTTGAGCGCTTACAGCTCACTGCGGTGGATTTGGTAGATGGGTTTACTTTGCTTTTGGCAGTGTTCTTGGCATTTAATGTCAAGTACACCCCAAAAACAAAGCGGGCTTGTCTGCTGCTTGAGACACTAATGGGGCTTGATCCTAGCGAGCGCCTCCCGAGCGTGTTTTGGGCAGCCACAGCAATCACAGCAATGACTTGAGAAATAAAAGTTATCAGTGTTGTACATTTGTGTCATTATTTCTTGAACCATTGTTATTCCCAACGCAGACAGAGCACCATACTTAATGTGCAAACTGTAGTGTAGCCATAAAGTAGTTGTATGAGCAAAAATTATTCTACTCAAAGATTATAATCCCTTTTGCTCATTACTATTTTGTAGATGTAGCGCAGGTGGATCCTGCAAAACATATGACCAACTTGCTCTGAAGAATATGTGAAATAAGAAAATTAGTACGATACATTGAAAACACGTGAAACTCCTTTTGAAGGAGTAAAATAAGATCTGGGCTGATACTCCTTGAAGGAGTATAGTCACTCTAACAAACAGAGTCCTGGAACTCTACCTGAAAGAGTAGTAGGATGCTGTTTCAATGTGGTAGCTTTACTCCCTCGGAGGAGTGCCTGTACTCTATTGCAGGAGTAGTACAGTACTCCTTGAGTAGGTGTTGGATCACTCTTTGTCCAGAGGGAGTAATTTTATTCTGGAAAAAGGAGTGGAATATGGGACAAGCGAATACTCCTTCAAAGTGTGTTCTGGGCACTCCTCTGCACTCCTTTAGTTCTAAGAGTGTGTTTGGACGGCCGCTCGGCCGAACGCTTGCCGCTAAGAAGGACCTCGCCTCCCGAGCTCAAACATCTACGGAGTCCTATGTGTCGTACATTCAAGATGTGCTGGCCCTCTCTGACAAAGTTGACGCCAACATGCCCGAGTCTGACAAAGTCGGCCACGTGTTGAAGGGAATCGCCGACGATGCATTCAACTTGCTCGTATACAAGAACTGCACTACAGTCGACGGAATTATTAAGGAATGTCGACGCTTCGAGGAAGCCAAAAGCAGGCGATTAGCCAGCCGTACACACGCCTCCCCAACACGGCTGCGACTTCTTCATGTGACGACCTCCGACACCGGGAAACACCAGCGCCCCCAGAAAATGTGACCCGCATCATCCGACGCGAGCTCGAAGCTATGTCCCCTGCCCCCCTGCATCTACATGATGGCGACAACCGCTTGCCTACCATCTCTCTGGTACAGGCTGTCGTCCGCCAAGGGCTTGCAAACCTTGGTTTCCAGCCCGTCAGCCCTGTACGGTCTTCACCACCACCCGAAATCACTGCGATTGCTCCTGGACGACCTTCGTACTTCACTCCACGTCGGCGAAACCCTAACGATTGGCGGACAACCGACGACAGGCCCATTTGTTTCCATTGCCACCGCATTGGCCACATCTCCCGCCACTGTCGAAATTATTGGTCCCGTCGCAGCACATACCGTCCTCTCAGCTCCCACCGCGACGACGAACAGCCCAGCCACTACACGCCCCCTCCAGCCCAGCACAGTGCTTCAGTCGACGGCCAGATTCCCCGCTCCAGCCGCTCCCCGTCCCCCCTGCGTCGACAGTCTCGTTCGCCCCAACGCCGTCGCTCCTCTCCTGGCCCCTACGGACGCTCGCAAGCGGAAAACTAGACGCTGCAGTGTCTGGAGGTGATGCTGCAGTACAGCCCCAGTCCCAAAATCCTCGATTAGCCCTTCGCGCACACCATAATTTGCTCGCCATTCATGTCGATGGAGTGCCTGTGCGAGCCCTGATCGATACAGGCGCGCACGTATCCGTCATGAGTTCAGCCCTACGACGCCGCCTCCGAAAAGTACTGACCCCTGCACCCAAAGCCGTTCTCCGCGTTGCCGATGGCGGAACGCCTCATGTTGTTGGACTATGCACAGCCCGTGTGACCATATCCGGCCGCCATACATCCGTTCTGTTCTCTGTTCTGGACCAGTGCCCTCATGAAGTCATTCTTCGCCTCGACTTCCTGTCTGAGCATTCAGCCCTCATTGACTGCGCCACTAATGTTGTTCAGCTTGACCTTCCTCTTTCTGCTGAGTCGCCGTCCCCAGTTATACACCGTCTTTGTGCTGTCGACTTTGTCCGTCTACCGCCTCAAGCCGCAACTTACATTTCTTTCTCATCTGTTCCCCCTGTACCTGATGGTCACTACGTAGTCACTCCGGAACTTGACGTCGCCCTGACGCGCAGCATTGCGCTTCCACACATTGTATTTACAATGTCGGCCAACCGAGCGTACCTTCCGGTCCTGAACTTTGGTTCATCCATCCAACCGCTCCCGCAAGGCATCTCCCTCGCCACGCTGTGCCCTGCTGCCGAATGTGTGATATCAGTGGTGGACACCTGCTTACCTTCCACTCAGCAATGCCGGCTGCCTGCGGCCCCATCAACTGAGAACCCAACGGACGCCTACGCCGACATGATCGCTTCTGACCTACCGCCAATGCCAGCTCGCGATCTTAGGTGTCTCTTATCATCTTTCCGCGACATCTTCGACTTTGATAGCCGTGTTTTGGCTCGGACCTCTGTGGTGAAGCATCACATAAACACCGGTGATTCCGCTCCTCTCCGCAGACGTCCGTACCGAGTGTCCAGCGCCGAACGCACCGTCATAAATCAAGAGGTGGGCAAGATGCTTGCAAAAGACATCATCGAGCCCTCGTCAAGTCCTTGGGCTTCACCAGTCGTCCTGGTGAAAAAGAAGGACAGCAGCTGGCGCTTCTGCGTTGATTATCGGCACCTCAACCGCATCACAAAAAAAGACGTATATCCACTCCCAAGGATCGATGATGCATTAGACTGCCTCCACGGCGCCAAATATTTCTCTTCAATTGATCTTCGATTGGGGTACTGGCAAACTGCCGTTGATGAAAAGGACCGCGAGAAGACCGCCTTCGTGACGTCTGATGGCTTATACCAGTTTAAAATCATGCCGTTCGGCCTCTGCAACGCCCCGGCTACCTTCGAACGAATGATGGACTCCCTTCTTCGTGGCTTTAAATGGTCCAGAAGAATGGCCTGAGGGGCGAGTTGGTGCATGATGAAATGAACGGCGGCGCAACAAGAAGAACACGATGAAATGAACGGCGGCGCAACAAGAAGAACACAACAAGAGAGGGGACACCACATGCGTGTCCCCTCTCTTGTTGTGTTCTTCTTGTTGCGCCGCCGTTCATTTCATCTTAAATGGTCCACTTGCCTATGTTACCTAGACGATGTTGTGGTTTTCTCGCCTACTTTTGCCACGCACCTCGAGCGCCTCTCCAATATTCTGACAGTGTTTCGTAACGCCGGCCTTCAGCTGAACTCATCGAAATGCAAGTTCGGTCGTCGCCAACTCACTATTCTCGGACACCTCGTTGACGCTTCTGGTGTACGCCCAGATCCCATCAAAATTCAAGCTGTGAAGGACTTTCCTCTTCCAAGGTCGTCGAAAGATGTGCGCAGCTTTGTCGGCTTGTGCTCGTATTTTCGCCGTTTTATCAAAGATTTCGCCGGCATCGCTTGTCCCCTCACCGATCTTCTGAAGAACGACACCCCCTTTACCTGGGGCCCTGCTCAAGAGAACTCATTTTCATCCCTCGTCCATTTGCTGACCACTCCGCCCATCTTAACACATTTTGACCTGTCGTCTCCCACAGAGATTCGCACGGACGCCTCCGGATATGGCATCGGCGCCGTTCTAGCCCAACGTCAACAGGGTCAAGATCGAATCATCGCTTATGCCAGCCGCCTACTTTCAGCCGCAGAGCAAAATTACACCATTACTGAGCGCGAGTGTCTTGCCCTTGTCTGGGCAGTGGCTAAATTCAGACCCTACCTGTTCGGCCGTTCATTCGCTGTTGTCACTGATCACCACGCTCTCTGTTGGCTGTCTTCACTAAAAGATCCCACCGGTCGCCTTGGTCACTGGGCATTGCGCCTCCAAGAATACTCATACTCCGTCGTGTACAAGTCAGGGCGCCATCACCAGGACGCTGACTGTTTATCCCGATACCCTGTGGAACCACCTGACCTAGAGGACGCTGAGACCCTGCCCTGCCTCTTAGCTATCTCCGATCTTGCCGATACTGCCAACGAACAGCGCCACGACTCATCTTTACGTCCTATCTTTGATGGCATCCGTTCTGCAAACCGATCTCCGTCTCTGAACCTTTATGTGCTCCAGAACGGCATTTTGTATCGCCGAAACCTACGCTCCGATGGCCCTCCGCTCCTGCTCGTGATACCCCAACATCTACGCTCTTCTGTCCTTGAAGAACTGCACGACCTGCCGACAGCCGGTCACCTTGGCGTGTCCCGCACGTCCGCTCGGGTGCGGCATCGCTTCTTTTGGCCTGGTCTCTATCGTTCCGTCAAGCGTTACGTGGCCGCTTGCGACCTGTGTCAACGTCGGAAAAGGCCCTCCACTTTGCCTGCCGGTCTTCTGCAACCCATCGACATACCTCCGGAACCTTTTCACCGTGTTGGCCTCGACCTTCTTGGCCCTTTTCCGACGTCCCTCTGCGGCAACAAGTGGATCGCTGTCGCAACTGATTATACGACTCGGTACGCCATCACGCGTGCTTTGCCGTCCAGCTGCGCTACCGATGTTGCCGATTTTCTTCTGCAAGACGTCATCCTTCACCACGGCGCCCCTCGTCAACTGCTCACCGACCGCGGTCGTTATTGTCTATCCAGAGTAGTTCACGACATTCTTCGTTCGTGTGACACGCAGCACCAGCTCGCGACAGCTTACCACCCACACACCAATGGGCTTACGGAAAGGTTCAACCGCACGCTCACCGACATGTTAGCCATGTACGTATCGCCAGACCACCGAGATTGGGACGCAGCCTTGCCTTATGTGACATTTGTATATAACTATTCCCTTCATGACAGAACAGGCTATTCTCCTTTCTACCTTTTGTTTGGTAGGCATCCCACCCTGCCTTTGGACACACTCTTGCCGCCTTCTTCAGCCCCCACCACTGCTTACGCTCGGGCCGCCATCTCCCAGGCCACGCTGGCGCGCCAAATAGCACGTAGTAGGCTCCAAGCCTCTCAAGTTTCCCAAAAGTCAGCCTACGACCGCCGTCACCAGGCCGTCGTATTTACCCCAGGATCACTCGTTCTTCTCTGGACGCCCTCTCGCAGCGTCGGTCTCCCCGAGAAGCTCCTTTCGCACTACCGTGGCCCTTACCGTGTCGTGCGCCGTGTTACCGACGTGAACTATGAAATTGCTCCCCTTGAAACCTCGCCATCGTCCTCTGGCGCCACCACCGACATCGTCCACGTCTGTCGCCTTAAACCTTATCACGACGCCCATACGTCGCCGTCCTAACGCCGAGACGGCGTTTCAGCAGCCGGGGGTCCTGATGCGGGTAGACGACGACGACAAAGAGCTATGGCACGAGTGGGAAGAGTAGAAGAGGACAACGAAGTTCGGACTGTGTTCTCGGTGCCGCTCGCAGCTGTTCTTGTCTATTTGTAAATATCTGTAAATATATTCTTTCCCGAAACAATATTTTTTTTATAGCAAAATCCGATAGTTCGGCATTTCATGGCTTTGTTGCCACTTGGCCGGCAGCGAAAGATGCATTTATTTCTAAGAAATTTGGATTCGAAGTTGAAATAGTTTTTCCCGCCGCTCTGATTCAAACTTGGGATTTTGCTATGACGACACAGAACTAAGTGAAGTGAAACATGACATTCACATGACGTAACGCAGACTCCGTAATTTCTGGCGCCCAGCAGTGCGGCCCAGCAGCAGCCGAAAAGAAAGCTACCGCCAGCCGCACGTTGGAGGCATCTATCGGCTATTGCGGCCGTCGCTTCGTTTACATTTGCACCGGCGTTTTGCCAGCGTTACAATGGATCCCGTTCTCGAAGTCGTCAACGATGTTCTCGCAAATAGACGCCTTTAGCATACCGTGTACCTTGTTACCGTTAGCGGAATACCGGGAGCCCCCATACCGCTGAGAGCAAGCGCTGATTGGTCCAGGCGCTGCAGGAGTGCGTGTAGCTATCGGGTACGTGGCGCCATCTGGCGACGTCAAGGAGATTTGCGCATGCATTTGCCGCGCCTCAGTGATTCGTAGCTTCTCGCGTCCTAGTGTTGCTAGAACTATTGGTTCTAGCAACACTGTTTTGTCCTATGACGCCATGAAGCTTGTACTTGCGAGTTTGGCCTGTGGCGGCGATACCTGTATTTTGGTTCTTGCTCTTTTCTATGTTACAGGAGCTTTGTTGTCGGTATGAATGGCGTTTTTGTAATCAGGAGCTGGTATTCTGTCGATGCAAGTCAACTTCAATTTCTCCTCAGTGTCCCTTTAAGTTAAGGACAACGCAGCGAGCTATGGAATGAAAATAATAACTATAACCTGAAGAGGTCGGAAGCGGGCGTGAGTGGGTGAGGGAAAAAACGCGAGTAATTATATCCTAGTTGAAATCAAGAGCAATAAATGGGCTTGGGCAGGCCACGTAAAGCGAAGGCAAGGTAACCGCCAGCCCTTAAGAGCAACGACTGGATTCCAAGAGAAGGCAAGCGCAGCAGGGGGCCCAGAAAGATAGGAGGGCGGATCAGATTAAGATGTTTGTGGGGATATGGTAGCAGCAACTGGCGAAGGACAGGGTTAATTGGAGAGACATGAGAGAGGCCTTCGCCCTGCAGTGGGCGCCGTCAAGCTGATGATGATAAGGATGATGAATGCAATCCTGTTGGCAGCGGATGTCCCGGATAATGTGCTGGGCACTGGTTCGTTATAGTCCGGCACATCCCCTTGAAGGTGAGTGGATAAAGGTTTTCTTTGTAATAACTTTCCTTCTGCAGTTCCTTGCGCATGTATTAGATTAAAATACTCAACAGCACCCATTCATTAATGAAATAGGTTGATAAACGAATAGCATGGATTGGACGACAAGTTTTTGTTTACAGAAAAAGGTATCTTCTGTTTCGCTCCTGCAATATGGGGGATATCGGCCCTTCGCCTCTTCCATCCACAACCTCTCGCTCTGCCCTGCGGACCCTCCTGCGCAGGGCCTAGAGAACATCGAGACCTGGAAGGACTTGGAGACACTGCTGCGTTCGGAGAACCCGGCCCTGCAGACCATCGCCACCGGCCGGCCTACCAGTGTTTTAGTGTTATGGACCAGTGTTGTGGAACATTTGAGTGCAGTGCGGTCACGCGGGGAACCGGGCGCGTGCCCTGAATTTCTTTCAATATATTAAACTTTTTTTTCTCCCTCTTTCACCTGGTAAAAAGAACCACGCGGCCCGTGCAGCGCTTTGCCGTAGCCGCGGGTGACAAATCCGAGTTCCGCGCACCCGCCAGGCTGAATAATTGGAGTGAAGCAGACACTATGCTCTGTTAAGCGTCCCACAGACGCGGGTCGGTTTGACGATGTCGTAGGGTGAGTTGGGCGTCTCGAAAGCTACTGCGCAGTAGGGCGTCTGGCAGGCGACTGCCCGGTTCAGCGTCCCGTTTCTGTGTCTGTTAGGCTACTGCCTGTTTGGGCCATGTTCTGGAGTGTTTTTTTGAAGTGGCAGCCTAATGCGTTTCATGCTGAGCATGCTTAGATGTAGGAGGAATAGAAAAGATAGTACAGAGTTTGCAAAGCCGTCTGCTTAAAAAGTGAGTTTTATTACCTTGCCACCACACTGAGGAGTATTCGAGATGGGTTTGGTATAGTGACTCAGTTAACCGAATTTGCACATGACATTCTTCTCAGCATGGATGCCGGTAACCAAATCGATGCCATATTCATCGATTTATTAAAAGCGTTCGACACCGCCCTTTACTCTATATTGTTATGCAAACTAAAAGTAATTCTCAATAACTCTCAACTCGTTGATTGGATTGCCGATTTCCTCTCACACCGCTCCCAGTCGGTTCGCTTCAATTCCGTTGATTCTTCCTTATCCAATGCAACCTCACGTGTTCGCCAAGGCTCTGTCCTTGGCCCTTTGCTATTTTTGATCTACATTAATTATTTACCTGACAGTATAAGCTCAAAGATCCGTCTATACGCCGATGATTGCGTACTGTACCACTCTATCAACTCTGTCAGTGATCACCTCCTTCTGAATGAGTCTTTTGGTATGTTCCGTGACTGGTGCAATACGTGGCAGATGAACATCAATTTCAGCAAGTGGTCATGTCTTTCACTAACCGCCTATCATCTTCTAATTATGGCTATGCATCACTGCAAATTGTACATGAATATATATATATATATCTCTCGGCGTCGTTTTTTCTCACAATATGACATAGTCAAAACACATCGATTACATCACAGCTAAAGGTCTTAAAAAGGTAGGTTACTTGCGGCGCACTGTACGGGATGCTCCTAAAGAAGCCAAATTGCTCATGTACAAACCTATAATTAGCCCTATTCTTGAATACGCTTCTAATGTTTGGAATGCATGCAAGCAATGGGAAATCGACCAAATAGAATCTGTACAACGTAAAGCTGTCAGATTTATTTTCCGCAGCTCCGACTTTCATTTTTCACCCTCATCTGCGATGTCTTCCCTAAACTTAAGCCCGCTCGCATCCCGCCGGAAAACTGAGTCCTTAAAACTTCTTCACTCAATAGTCCATTCTGCTAATTGCCTTTCAGAGGGTTAGCGCATCTCGCTTTCAAAACCATCTGCAACCAGGAGCCATCACGATCCCTAAAAATTCCCTATCAGAGGAGGTAGCAAACCGAAAATCAGAAGTTTTTGCACCCAAAAAACAGCATGAAGGATCTGGTTTTTTGACAGCTAATCTTGAAGGTACTGGTGAAAGTAAGCAGTTCCTCATCAAAAAAATTTCGTGCACTCCTATCAAGCTTCTTCACATACGAGAGGCCAGGAGTCTAAGATATCCAACCTTTGTTTGCCTGCACTAACGTTTTCAAATACATCTTTTTCCAGCGCCAATACCAAAAAACATGGATCCCAACCTCCATCGAGGCAGAAGAGAAGCGAGGGCCGAATTCATCGAGAAAACATACGCTCCTCAAGCCACGACCGTGTATACAGACGCGTCTTGGAGAGGAGGAGATACCAAAATCGCTGTAGCGGCGGTGGTCGATTCGTCTTTACGCGAAATGACCAGCGCGTCTCTCCGAGGCTGCAAAGCTGCAGAGTCCGAGGAAGTAGCCGTTGCTCTAGCGGTGGCGGAGGGCTATAGAACCGGGCGGTCACTAACAATACTTACGGACTCTCAAACAGCCTGCCGAAATTACATGAATGGCAGGATAGGTCGTCACGCGCTCCGTATACTCCTCGCAGCGAGTGACAGAATTAAAAACCAGGAAGAACAAAACGACAAGATCCGACACAAAATTGTGTGGTTACCGAGGCACACGGGGGTGGCAGGGAACCGAGAGGCCGACAGGATAGCTCGAGGATACATTACTTTCCGAACTTCCGACGAGACCGCAGAACTCGCGCCAGCACCCAGGGAATACTCGGCCATACTACAAAACTATAGAGGCAGAAGAATGCGATATCCCCCACCGCACAAATCTCTCAGCAGAGAGGACAATTACAAATTGGAGACAATTACAAACAGGCTCTTTCCCAAACCTACATATACTAAACAAAATGCACCCTACGATATACACGAACAAATGTCCCTGGTGCGACGAAAAACTTACACTATACCACATCACATGGGCCTGCCAAAACATAGACGTGGTCCCCAAAATACAAAACCCGAGTGCGGAGCAGTGGGAGACTCTGCTGTCCAGCGACCGCTGCGAATACCAAAAAGGTCTGGTACAGCGAGCTCAACGGGCGGCAGTGGCCAGCGGAGCCCTGGACTGAGGGCAACCGACCACTGATTAGAGGCGGACGACTTCGACAGAGAAGGCTCCTGGGGGTAGAACCAAGACGTCTCTGAAGATGCCCCCAAATCGCAGGAAAAACCATTTGTGTAAATAAAGTTTTCCCTTCCTTCCTTCCTTCCTTCCTTCCTTCCTTCCTTCCTTCCTTCCTTCCTTCCTTCCTTCCTTCCTTCCTTCCTTCCTTCCTTCCTTCCTTCCTTCCTTCCACGCACTGTGGAGCGCTGGAATTCTTTGCATGGTAAGATTCGTGCATTATGAATCTCTGATTTTGCGTCGGCAATTCAGTCGTAGCATTGTATGTTGTTGTTTTTCAGCGTTTATATTTGTAATGCCTGTATTGTACCCTTGTATGCGTGGAATTGTTCCACATTTTATGTACCCACTCCTGCTATAACCCCTAGATTGGGGCTGCAGTATTTTCAATTAAAATATAAGCATTGTAGTCCTTTATTCTCTGCTACAGAGCGCTCGCATACATTTTTAATGTCAGGATATTCCAGATATAGCAACCTACTGATAGCAATGTGCACCTGCCGGCCAGTGTAGACTCCTTGTCTCTCGTATGTGAAGAAGCTTGATAGGAGTGCACGAAATTTTTTTGATGAGGAACTGCTTACTTTCACCAGTACCTTCAAGATTAGCTGTCAAAAAACCAGATCCTTCATGCTGTTTTTTTGGGTGCATAAAATTTTGATTTTCGGTTTGCTACCTCCTGTGATAGGGAATTTTTTATGGGTCAGAGATATTCGAAAATTTGCAGTAGTTCAATTATTAAAATGGATGTAATAGAGAACACTGCAAATTAGTCGAAACGAACGCATTCAGCTTTCCGAACCTTCGCTATTGCCATCAGCCTGATTGCACCCACTCCAGGGCAAATGTGTCTCCCATGCCTCTCCAAATGGACCATTTGCCAGTGCGGGCACGGTATCCCCGCAAACTTCTTAATCTCATCCGCCAACCCAACACACTGCCGCCCGCTGCTACGCTTTCCTTCTCTTGGAATCCACTCCGTTGCCATTAAGTACCACCTGGTATCTTGCTTTCAGATTGCGTGCTCTGCCCAGGCCCATTTCTTCGTGTTGATTTCAACTAGGATGTCATTAATCCGCGTTTGTTTCCTCACCTACTCCGCCCACTTCCGATCTCTTAACGTTATATCTATCATTTTCTTTCCATAGCTCGCTGCGTTATCTTCAACCTAAGGTTAATCCTTTTTGTTAGCCTGCATATTGCTGCCGCATACATGAGTACCGCTAATATGCAGCTGCTGTATACTTTTTTATAAACGGATATTGGTTAACTTTCGTTCATGATCTGAGAGAACTTGCTTTATGCGCCCCACCCTATTCTTAACTTCTAGCTATTTCCCTCTTCAGTTCCGGATCAGCGGTCATTACCTGCCCTAAGAAAACATATTCCATTACCATTTCCAGCACCTCGCTACCAATTCCAAAGTGCATTTTCCTTGCTAGACTGTTCCACATTACTTTTGTTTCCTGCGTGTTAACTTTTAGTCGCACCGTTCTGCTCTGCCTGTTCGAATACTTGACGAATAACCGGTGTGGTGGTCCAATAGGACCCGCCGTGTTTTTTTTCGATGGCAGCTAAAAAAAAAGCACGCTCGCAGGGACGGCTCGTTCTATCCTCCCGCGATGAATGTGACGGGAAAGTAGGATAGAGCGCCGCGACTTGGTCCATTCGCGTGAGGGCACTTATAATGCTCTTACATGGCCGCCGAAATCGGACACCCGGGTGGGGTACAGTCAAGTTCCCAAGCGCAGCCATAGCGCCCAGCACCGGCTGTCCTTGTTCTTGCAACCCATGAATGGGATCCACTTCCCTGCCGGGCTCAGACCGACTGACTAAGCCCAATACGCCTCGCCCCTCGGCCAACAGTGCTGTAGGTGTGAGCTGCCTCGGACCGTTCCACCTGCAACGACTCTGCTCTCTGCCTAAATGTGGCGCATGCGCACCTCGAACCGCTTCCCCCAATCACAACGCCCGTATATCGGCATATCTACTGCTACGTCGCCAATCGGTGAATGAGATGAAGGGACCACTCTACCATCCGTCACCTGTAACAGGCGTGGTAGCACGGAAGCGATGGCCTCGTCCTCTCACTTACGTCGCCTATTTGTTGCGCAGATAACTTATCGCTACCCACCATTTGCAAAGCGCACCAGCCATCGTACGTTGCTTAAGCTGCCGTGTCGGCAGTGTTTTTTAGCACTTTCATACAACTTCCTCAGTGTCATCCATAAGTTACTAACCTTGGCAGGTGGCGTCGAAGAAAATTACTCTGCTAACACCTGCTCTACTGACATATTCGACCAAATAATGGAAGCCTTTATATGAATACGTTGTGAGCAAGAAGCTTTCCGTGGCGAAATGAAAAGCATTCGTTCTAAATTATCTCAGGATGAAAAAACATTAAAGAAGTCAGAACAAAACACGTGCGAATCGCACAAGACTAGATCCTTTGCAGCAATTCGCAAATATGCTCGCGTTGTACGGACGCTTGCGCAGCAAACTCTCGGAGAAACTTCAAATTTAGCATCAAAGTGGCTGACTTCGACGATAGATCAAGACAATTTATTGTTTTTTTATTTGGCAGAAGCTGTCAATGAAACATGGGCCGAATTTCAAACTTGGTTTTAGAGTTAAGTAGGGAGAATCACGGCGAAAATGAGTGCCACGGCTGTTGAAAGCGCGTAGACGCTCGGAAAATTTGAAAACAACAAAAATTGGCCGATCACAGTAAAATTTTCTCAATTTAAAACTGGAGAAAACATTTATTTTCCATAGAAACAAGAAAAGCTGACCACAGAATCTAAGAAGGACACTCAAAACCTTCTTTCCTTGTCACAAAATTGCTACCCGAATTTGCAACACTCTAACTACAAACATACAAACTCCGTCATAATAAACTAATGAGTGATATCACTTTATATTTTGAATCATCGCAGCGGCGCAGGTTACTTCAGCTGCTTTTCCGCTTGTGCCTGATTGTGGCGTGGAGAACGCGCTCGTCAAGGGGGCATTTCTGCACTTTTTGATCGCTGATGCGGCTTTCACGTCCGCGTCAACACTCTTTACAGTTTAGTTATTGCAGAAACCAGAAATTGCGCGCTAGGCTGCCGTGGTTCGCACGGGCTATTGTCAGCCACCGTAAACATAGAGACAGCATTGCCTTGCGCCCGATGACTACCGCTTCGCGGCGCAGGTGGGAGTCCAGGCCACGCGCTCCACCATCCGTGTTAAGTCTGTGTGAGGCTGTACAGGCTCCGAAGACTTAACACGAATACAAAAACCATAACCCCGTCTGCCGCAGTCATCGGGTGTCACACAATGCTCTCTCGAGGTTTAAGGCGGCTGACCGGAGCTGGGGCACAGCTTGATTGCCTTTTTGTCTTGTGCCCGATCACCGCGTGGACAGCACGCTCGTTACCGGGGCGTTTCTCTCCGTGTTGCTCCCCGATGCCGCTTCGCAATCACTGTAGCACGCGTTGCAGTTTCCTTTTCAGGGGAACCCGAAATTACGCGATAAGATGCCTCTTCTCACGCGGTTTGTGAGTATTCCCCAAAGGCTTCTGATCTAACGAAAAAAAAAAAGTTATGAGCAGCGTGGTGCGTTAGTAGCCTTCGAACCAAAGTGACCAAGCGCGGGAGCTGAGGGAGCTTAGCGCGCAATTTCGGGCTCCACGATCAGAAAAGTGCAACGCTTAGCCCGAGCGTGCGAGGCCGCAGAGGCGAGCAAAGGAGCCTTCTGTCAACTGACATTAAAACTTATATTATTCCCTCCCCAACGATAAATTGTTAGAGTGCATTGAGGAGTGCATTGATCAACTTGGAGTGGTGGCTTTCTAGAATTCTGCAGGAATATCGGTTGGTGCTTTTTTAGAACTTTTAACTTTTTATCTAAATGCAACTTTCGCGAAGTGGGAAGACAGCTTTTATCTCCAAAAAGAAGGAATTTGCGTTGGTTCCTGCATTGCTCCTATTCTTTGTGATTTACTTTTACCCAAATATGACCGACTACTGCGCGACAGTCTTGAAGGAACCAATGTTTTTAAAGTTTTTAGATTTGTAGATGACTTTTTAGTGATTCTTATCATCAGCTCTGGATTTTACGAGGATGATGTTTTTATTACACTCACCATTTTTCGTGAGGGTCTTAAACCATTAACTCTGACGCACGAACTTCCGGAAGATGGAACAATTCGCTTTTTAGATCTAAAGATTGTATTTACTGACAACCACGTGTGTTGGGCATATGAACCCCGATCTAACAAGCCACTACTTCAATTTCAATCAGCGCATTCCAAACTGGTTAAGAGAGCTATTGTTAATTCATGTTTCCAGAACGCCCTGAAAAAATCTTGTGAGCACTTACAAGGCTACAGTTTCGCTCGGCAGTCGTTCAGGCTAACGTCAGTAGGCTAAACGAAGCATTTACAGATATCTGTCGCAGAGGCCTTGCTCAAGCACGAACAAAAAGGCGAACATTACCCCGAGACAGTATCATCAAGGAAGCAGAAAAAGACGGCAGTGATTCCCTATATGCATACATTCTCGCACAACCTAAAGAAGCTAGCGCAGCGTTCAGACGTTCGCGTAGCCTTTTCCGCCCCGTGTAAGCTCTCCATCCTTAGTCGCATGAGTTTTCCCGTGACAAAGCCAATGATTGCATGAAAGAAAAATCATCAAAACAGGTATGTAGATTGCACTGAAGGAATAGTTTATGAACTTCCGCTATCTTGTGGAAAAATATATGTTGGACAAACAGGGCGTTGCCTCAACGACAGATTAAGGGAACACAAAAATGATTTGGCTACCTCCAAAGACCGCAACCTGCCGCTTCACTGCTCTGAATGCACAAAAGAAAATGAGGAAGTGTGTAAACCGATGTTTCATAAGTGCCGAACTTTCAGAAGAAGCAAGGACCGAACCACGAGGGAAAAAATTCAGGGGGCACTTTGACTGTCTAAAGTGGGTAGAGGCGGAAGCGATTTCCGCACCACCTCCGCTGTTTCTGTGGCACATGTGGCGTCACATATAATTGACTACTAATTACTAAGTGATGACAAATCACTTATTAATGGTTAATTACTGATTAATACCTGAATACTAATTAAGTGCTAATTAATTACGCTTAAGCTTCGCCTTTAGGAGTGGAACGCGACAGCGCGTTGCAGCGCTGCCAGGGAGTCCACGGAACACCACCCGTTCAGCGCGATGCCTTGCCCTTAGAACGCAACGCTTTTTGAGGAAAGGAAATGGCGCAGTAATTCTCTGTAATCTCGGTGGACACCTGAACCGCACCGTAGAGGAAGGGAGGAAGTGGGAGTGAAAGAAGATAGATAAAGAGGAGCCGTAATGAAGAAAATGAAAATTGTATTTGAGGAAAGGAAATTACGCAGTAACTGTCTCATAAAATTCAGGGGGGGGGGCACTTTTCTGACCTAAAGTGTGGTCACTGATGCCCCTAAGAGTGGAACACGACAGCGTCTTGCAACGCTGCCAAGGAGTCCATAGAACGCCATCGCCCATTCGGTTCTACGCCTCGCTCGTCAGTAAATTGGTTTTTGAGGAAAGGAAATGTATCTGTCTCTCATTTGTTGGACACCTAAACCTCGCGGGAAGGGAATGGAGGAGGATGAGAGTGAGTGAAGACACCGTGTGCACTAGACGCGCCTTTGTTCATTCCAAACCATCGAGCTGGCATGGCGGAGTGGATAGCATGCTCGTCTCTCACGCCGAAGACCGGGGTTCGATTCCTGAGCTAGACCAATTTCTTAATCGGTTTTTATTTATTTATATGGCCTGACTAGTAAAGCTAATTAGGCTAATTGGGTAATTAAGCAATTAACTAAGCTCAGTTCCACTTAATTGGAGCATCACTATACGATCCCTTGAAGTGGTTGCATGGTTACTAGCCAAAGTACAATTGCCCCCGTTTGAAATTCGCGCACTGTTACGTCACGACCGTTTCCACCAATTGAAAAGCGTGACATTTTCTGTCGACAACTGCTGCTTACAACGATGAGACATTAAAGGCTTCCGCCTTAATAACTGAGGCCCAAAGGACATCAGCTCTGGGCGACCTTTGCGTCAGCACCCCTTCTGTCGCGCTGTCTGAAAAAGAACGGGCGTACATGGCAAAGCGTGCGACACGTCATGAGGTTTTTTTTTTAATTTTTTGGCGCATTTTACCAGTTCGCCGCTTTCGCGCATCTTGCCATATGTATATATACATGTATTTTCCATGAATAAATTTAGATGTAAGTCCGCGCTGTGTGTGTCTTTTCTATTTGTGTCCCTGTCTTTTGCGCTGTTTTAAAGAATCATGGTTCACCAACTAGCCTGCACGTCTACCCTTGTAAGCCATAGTGAAGGACCGCGGAAAGTTCGACCACCTGGTGTTTTTGCACGTGCACTGACATCGCAGAGCACATGAGTTTCTGAAATTTTGCCCACATCAAAATTTTGACCTCCATAGACGGGACCGAACCCCCGTCTTTCAGGTCAGCAACTGAACGCCATAACCACTGAGCCTCAGTGGCTGCTTATTACGTGCTTATTTTGTGGTGCTAGTTGATTTTCTTGTACTCTTTCTTAATGAAGCCAACTTCTTTTTGCAGGTGATGAAATATGACATGGCATTTTGATGGCGTCAACTTTTGTGCAAGTCATTCTATATGACGTCACGTTTTGATGATGTCCACTTATTTTTCCGAGTCGTCCTATGTCATGACAATTTTTTTGCAAGCCAGTCTACGTCATGTGACAGTTTCTTAATATGAACATTTGGCAAGTCATCCTGTGTCCAATGACACTTCGTTAATTATGGTTTCTAGTTACATACTAAAACACCTCGTTATATCCAAAAGTTCGTTATATGCGGTTTCTAGTTATGACATGCTACGACACTACGTTATACCCAGTATTATAAGCAATTCAATGTCACGTTACAGGTTGTTATATCAAGTTTCATGTTACGACGTTTTACTGTATTCGTTATAACCATTTATTCACTTGCATTACTACATACTATATCGACATTACACAATACTTCCTACACAAACAATTTACGGACGCTATCTGCCGGCACTTCGTGGCACGACCTGCGGGCACGGTCTGCGGACAATTTCTGGTGACGGCTTTTTGATGTCATGAAACATAGAAAGCTTTCGCAGTAATATTTTGACCACCTTGGTGGCTTGAACCTGCAATGGCAATAGACAGCACACACCCGCCTTTTGCATTTCGCTTCCATCGAACGCGGCTGCAGCGTTGGGTAGCCACTAGGAGAAAGCTGCGGAGCAAGCTCGGATACTCACTCAGAGTCCCTTGTTTGAGCCTAGCCCCTGCAGCTGCGTTTCAATGAAGGAGAAACGCAAGAGACGCCCGTGCGCTGTGCGATTCCAGTGCAAGTTAAAGATCTTCAAGGGCTCTCGATTATTCCAGAGCCCTCCACTACGGCACCTTTTCCTGCTTTTCTCTTTCACTCTCTCCTTCCTCCCTTCATTCACGCCATAGTTCAGGTGTCCACTGAAATGTGAGACAGCTATTGCGCCATTTACTTTTCTCGGAAAACAATTTTATATTTTTAATTCCAAAGAAGCTCAGCACTGCGTCCCTCCCTAAGGAAAACTAAAAAAATTGGTAGGTTATGAGCCGTCCAAGAACACGCTTTGCTATTCCTGTAGCTGCAATTGCTCTGCTAACCTCAACGCTGATCTGCGTTCTCTTATCAGGGACTGCCCCGGCAAGGCAATACTCCGGTCCCGTTCCGCCTCCACATTGCATGTCCAAAGACAAGAAGTGCGGACAACCTGTGTCCTCAATGCTCTGCTGGGTATCATTTCGGCGTCTGGAGTCCTGTCAAACTTAAGCCATCTGTCTTAGACTCAAGCAAATCTTTCAAATAGAGGTTGAGGAATGAATGAATGGGGTGCAATTTGTTCTTACAGCTTTACAACGGAATAGACTGACATTTTTGCCAAGGCGATAAAAAAAACATTTTCCACTGAAGGTTGTCAACAGATGCCAGACATTGATAATAATACTTCCTATGTGACAGCTGCACGTAAAGGTGACAGACCTGCAAGCACCATCGTAGTTTGCGGTTTTGGCATCTGTCCACAGCAGCGCCATAGATCCGCTAACCTGAACGAAACCGTCTCCCACCGCTTGAGAAATGGCTTTCAGTATTACACAAATTGCCTTCACTGCTGCTTCATCAACCAAGGCGACTCATTTTCTCGTTGAAATTTGTTAGGGACCGTCCTGGTTGCAAACGTCGCACTTCTAGCCGGTTGCTGCAGAGGGTCGTAACTGGTACCTACCATATACTCCGTTTTATCATCAACATAGATGCTTATAATGCGAAATCCCGGCAGAACGAAATTGTCCGTTGTAGGCACAGGCAAAGCGTTGTCGGCTACATGGTATTTTCTCATACATAGTGCTTCTGTGCTGCCAGGAGACTTCGGGTACCGGTAGTCGTAGTAGGCGATATCTTCGACGTTTCTCATCTTCATGTAAAACCTGCAATGAGACACGCATGTAGACGCGTGGTTAATAAGGCATAGTGTGGTATTTTCTTGACTTTTTATTATGCTACACCTCGTAAGTTATTCGCAGTGAAGTGGAACCTAATACTTCGAGAACATAGTTTTCAGGCTTGACTGGTCCGCTCGCGTGGATGTGAGAACTTGTCGAAGGCTTCACTTCCTTGGGCTGTGAACGACTAGAAGAACACAGTAAAACCTAAAAAGTATGCGTAATTCAGAGTTCTTTCAAAAAAAGGAATAAAGAGAGGAATTTGTATGCATAATGGAGTACCTGTATCGTTTAAAAATACTTCGGTTAAGGAAATAGAAAATTATGGAGTATGCTTATATAGCTGCGTCATGACTATCTTAACCAAGCTTAATAATCCCCTCAGTCCGAGCCAATATACGTTCTGACGTTCTGAAGTAGGTTATCATGCAGTGAATAGATTTAAAACTTGCCCATAATTTAAACTTCGCAAGCAAGTCGTTAAGTTCGTACTGTTAGATTTCCTCAAAGCGTTTGATGGAATCGCGCATACTCTCTTCCTTCTCATATATAAAGCTTATAATTTCGAGAAGATTAGGAATGTGGTGGAGCGTATCTGGCTGGTTCTCTCATACAATTAATAGAGTTTACCAACATCCCTCAAGAGAAAAAATTCAGGGGGCACTTTGACTGTCTAAAGTGCGTAGAGGCGAAAGCGTTTTCCGCACCACTTTCAGTGCTTCTGTGGCACTGGTGGCGTCACATGTAATTGAGTACTAATTACTAAGTGATGACAAATCACTAATTAATGGTTAATTACTGATTAATGCCAGAATACTAATTAACTGCTAATTAAGCTTAAGCTTCGCCTTTAGGAGTAGAACGCGACACAGTGTTGTAGCGCTGCCAGGGAGCCCACGGAACGCCACCACCCGTTCGGCGCGATGCCTTGCCGTTTCAACGCAACAGTTTTTGAGGAAAGGAAATGGCGCAGTAAATCTCTTGTCATCTCGGTGGACACCTGAACCGCACCGTAGAAGAACGGAGGAAGTGGGAGTGAAAGAAGAAAGACGAAGATGGCCCGTAATGAAGAAAATGAAAATTGTATTTGAGGAAAGAAAATTACGCAGTAACTCTCTCACATATCTCGGTGGACACCCGTCAAAATTCAGGGGGGGGGGGGGGGGGGGGTGCACTTTTTTGACCTAAAGTGCGGTCACTGATGTGTGGTTAAGATGTTAAGCTTCGCCTCTAAGAGTGGAACGCGAGAGCGTCTTGCAACGCTGCCAGGGAGTCCATAGAACGCCATCGCCCATTCGGTTCTACGCCTCGCTCGTCGGTAAATTGGTTTTTGAGGAAAGGAAATGTATTTCTCGCTCATATCTCGGTGGACACCTAAACCTCGCCGGAAGGGAAGTGAGGAGGATGGCAGTGAGCGAAGACACCGTATTCACTAGACGTGCCTTTGTTCATTCCAAACCATCGAGCTGGGATGGCGGAGTGGATAGCATGCTCGTCTCGCACTCCGAAGACCGGGGTTCGATTCCCGTGCTCGACCAATTTCTTACGAGGTTTTATTTATTTATATGGCCTGACTAGAGAAGTTAATTAGGCTAATTGGGCAATTAGGCAATTAACTAAGCTCAGTCCCACTTACTTGGAGCATCACTATATGGTCCCTTCAATTGGTTGCATGGTTACTAGCCAAAGTACAATTGGTCCCGTTTGAAATTGGCGCACTGTGACGTCACGACCGTTTCGACCAACTGAAAAGCGTGACATTCTCTGTCGACAACTGCTGCTTACAACGATGAGACATTAAAGGCTTTCGCCTTAAAAAACATTGAACAGCTGCGTCTTACCGGCACTCACCTATGCGGCAGAAATCTGAAGGCTAAAGAAAGTGTTCAACTTAAATTTAGGACGACGCAAAAGGTATAGCAAGGAAAATAGTAGGTGCAATGTTAACAGAGAGATAGAGGGCAGAGTACGTCAAGGAATAAACGCAGTTTATTAGCATCATAGTCGAAATCAAAGAGGCGAAATGAGCTTCGAAGGCAGGATAACCGATGGTCATCAAGTGTAACGGACTGCATTCGCGACGGTGCTAGTGTGGGTTAGTTGGTGTAACGTCGCATAAAAAAGAACAGTGCGAACACAGGACGTGGGAGAGGCGCTGACTAACAGCTGAATTTTATTAGAAAATTTTCATAGAATAAGTAGCTTGATGCGAGTTGCCAGCTGACCAGTCCACTTCAGGGGCGGTGTAAAGGGCTGAATGAAGGAGACATAATTGCACAATTCATAAATGCAATAAAATTTGGACAAAGTAAGACGGTCTTAGAATGTAGACAGAGTGACAAATGAAAACTGGAAGCAACAAGATATGTGGCGACAAATGGACCGTGCATCTTAGGGGTTGGAGGTTCGGTAAAAGGTGTGAAAGGAATAAGAGGCTAAAAAAGAATAATTTACATGCTATAAATGTTCTCAGGAAGGAGAGATTTCTTCTTTTGCAGGCAGGCTGTCTTTTTGGTTAGTAGGTCTGTGGACGAGCTGCTGAGACATGTGGCGCCGTAGTTTCGAATCAGATGTGCTTCATGAACTTTTGGTGTGCGTTTTTCGGCATATCAACTTAAAATCTTCGTCCTGCCGAAGGCTGGAAGGCAGGAGCATTTCTTACAGTGAACAGTCAAGCTGCTGCCTGTGCCAGGCTCGAGCAAGTTCGGATCTTCCCGCAGACGGACGTTGATGGATCTTCCCGTCTTTCCAATATAGGATGCTCCTTATGATAGCGGTATCTCGTAGAGAACCGGAGTCACACATGAGCTCAAAAATGGAAGTCTATGCTTTATCGTCCATTTGTTTCAGGCCGGATCGTCAGTCATAAAAGTTTATCGCTTTTATAGTTTATATAACATGATGGCTTTTTTCGGCCCATAACATCACCCCTGCTGTTTACTGATCAACTGGTAATTGACCTCAAGTCAACTTATTCTGTGCGCATCTTCGAATAAGCTGGTCTTGTTAGTCAGCAGCTCGGTCGTTCGTCTTTACCTAGACCTGTGTATGCGCTGTTCCCTTTTTCGACTGAATTCCAGAAGAAGACAAGCTGAGGCTATGCGGTGTGTAGTACCGTTGCAAACTGTTCTGGCACGGGGCAGTTTATTGGAAAAATATGGGACAGGCTTTGGTCCTTCAGTGAGCATAGTCAGGCTCATGATGATATTGCATTTTGGGTACCGCCAGATGATCAGCGCCGATGAATTCTTTAGAGGCGTTTTGAGTGTCCCGACAGCGTCTCGTTGCTACCCAGCTTATTACGAAGCCGTGAGCATGGGGCAAAGGCTCATTTGATCTCAGACGCTCTGGCCTCGCCTTCAAAGCACGGTAGTGCGGAACCATGCTTTGAAACGGCAGTTTTGTAAAAGACCTTCGTGGTAACGATTAGCAACGCGAGCTTCCAGAGAAACTTCTAAACGCTAACGCGGACCTCGTTATCTCGGCCTTAGAGGTAATGTTTACTGAGATGAAAAACGTTCGGTTTCTCAAGAGCCATAAGAAATATTTTCCCGTGTCTAGGTGTTCTCCTGTGTTCTCCTGAACACAAACAAGTATTGTGCATTTTTAGGTCCAGAAGTTTTTTCCTCTAGAGCTGTCCTCACATTGCTTGCGAAATATCCATGAATGTCTTATCGCGCACAATTAGCACACACTTGCAGATCAGACTGCCTGCTGTAACACAATTCATCATCATCATCATCATCATCAGCCTGACTACACCCACTGCAGGGCAAAGGCCTCTCCCATGTCTCTCCAATTAACCCTAACTTTCTGCCCTCCCCTTCTACGTTTCCCTTCTCTTGGAACCCACTCCGTTACCCGTAAGGACCAGCGGTTATCTTGCCTTCGCATTACATGCCCTCCCCAAGCCCATTTTTTCCTCTTGATTTCAACTAGGATATCATTAACCCGCGTTTGTTTCCTCACCCACACCACGCTCTTCCGATCTCTTAACGTTAAACCTATCATTTTGCCTTCCATAGCTCGCAGCGTTGTCCTTAACTTAAGCTGAACCCTCTTTGTTAGCCTCCACATATCTACCTGATAGGTGAGTACCGGTAAGAACTACCGGATACAGCTGTTGTATACTTTTCTCTTGAGGGATATTGGCAAACTGCCATTCATGGTCTGAGAGAACCTGCCATATGGGCTCCACCCCATTCTTATTCTTCTAGTTATTTCCCTCTCATGATCCGGATCTGCGGTCACTACCTGCCCTCAGTAGACATATTCTCTTACCACTTCCAGCACCTCGCTACCAACTGCCAACTGCTGTTCCCTTGCTAGACTGTTGAACATTACTTTGGTTTTCTGCATGTTAAATTTTAGCCCCACCGTTCTGCTCTGCCTGGCTACCTCATTGATCATGCTTTGTAGTTCTTGTCCTGCGTGACTTAGCAAGGCAATGTCAGCAGCGAATCGCAAATTACTCAGGTATTCTCCATTAACGCTTATCACCACCCCTTCCCATATCAGGGTCCAGAGTACCTCCGGTAAGCAAGCGGTGAATAGCATTGGCGAGATCGTGTCTCCGTGCCTGACACCTCTCCGTATTGTAATTTGATTGCTGACTTTATGGAGAACTGTAGTAGCTGTGCAATCTTTATAAATACCTTCTACTATTTGCATATCACTCTTCCACACCCTGGTTTCGTAATGCTTGCATGACAGGTGACTTTTCCACTTAGTCAAATGCTTTATCATAAGCAATAAAGGATATATATATAGGGGTTGGTTATATTCTGTGCATTTCTCTATCACCTGATTGATAGTGTGAATGCGATGTATTGTCGAGTATCCCTTTCGAAAGCCTGCCTGTTCATTTGGTTGACTGAAGTCTAAGGTTGTCCTGACTCTAAGTGCAATTATTTTAGTAAATACCTAGTAGGCAACGAACAGTAAGCTGATCGTTCTGTAATATTTCAAGTCCTCCACGTCTCCTTTCTTATGTATTAAGATAATGTTAGCGTACTTCCAAGCTTCTGGTACTCTCGAGGTCACAAGGCATTGCGTATACAGGGCGGCTAGTTTTTGGAGCACAATCTCCGCACCGTCCTCCATCAAATCTGCTGTTACCTAATCCTCACCAGCTGCTTTCCCCTTCTGCATTGTTCCCAACGGGTTCTTTACTTCATCCTTCGTTACTGTAGGGATGTCCCATTGCTGTGCTCGACTGCCTCCCTCAGTAACTTGATGATTACATTCGCTACCGTGTAGATTTGTGCACAACTCTTCGGCTACTTTAACTATCTTATCCATAACAAAATTACTTATTATCAAAATTAACTGCTAGAAATCAGAGATATCTTTGGCCTCTGGGCCCAGGAATGCGAGTTGGGCTAAGTGACCTCCTTTAAAGGTCGTTTAAACTTGCTTGTTGCAAAGAAAGTGTTGAAAAGCAGCATCATTGAAGGAGTGAGAGTATTATCTGATTTCCAATGGCACTTAGGCTGCAGAATCGGCTGCAGATCCCCGTTTTTCTTTTCAAGCCGTGGAACCAAATGTCCCTTGAATGCCCGAAGGGTGTGATGAGAATTTAGGAGATATCAGTAAATGCATCTCGTTTACCTTGATTTGACGCCAGCGAAAAGAGAGATGCAAAGTAGGTTAGACATCAAGTGCAGTCTTAGCTCTCGAAATGCGGGTTCACACACTTTCTCCGCACATGAGCAAAGAGACAGGTCCAACGAAAAAAAGTGAAAATTACCCAAAAATTTGTTTTTTTACTAAAATCCAGTACATCTCTGTTGCTGTTGAGTAGAACACGCGCTGGCAAGACGCCATCAATCGCTTCGAGACGCCTTTCGGACGATCTGTACTCGTCTTTGTTTCCATCTGTTGGTCCTTGACCACTGTTGCCTACAGAAAATCTTGGCAAACCAGCCACCCAACACGTTATCTAGTTAAAAAATTGACGCTAGGCCCCCTGGGTTGGGGGCTTATCTAGCATAGCGTGAGCATAATCAGATATTCCTTATTTGTGTTTCCCGGTAATCTTCCTCAATACCTCCTCAATACCTCGTTGCATTTCTGCATTGGTAAGATTCTGCGGAGCGAATACTCTTTAAAATATTTTTTTTTCAATTTTCAAAGCCTTGCTAGGGCGTGGAACAAAAGCGAGGATGCTTCCTGGGAGAGTAGGATTAACTCAAGCAGGCGGTAATCAGGAGCCGAGGTCGCAGCGTTCCTGCTGGCCAGAACTGCCTTCGCTGATGATCCTGGGAAGCCGCATCCCACTTTTTTTTTTCTGAGGTGCATCGACACCGAGTAGCCGCGGGTAGCCAGGTTGGATTGATTGCGACCACCATGTACGACGGACCAGGCTGCTCTTTCAGGGCTTCAAGTTTCTGATTATCCAGAAGTCTGTAAGTACCATACCCAACAATCCCAGCGAAGGAATTTTTGAATGGGAAAGGGTTCATGAGCGTATTTTTGTAACACTCAACACACCCGCAGATCTCCTGTCGGCGGGCTTGCATTTTTCCGTACTAAAGCTTTGGTGTTCGTCACAGGCGCCCGAGAACCGGTTATTACGGCGGTCTTAATTGCTCGATCCGAGCGACGGAAGGACTACCAAAAGAAAACTTTGGTACCCGTCGAAAGAATGCAAAATTATCTTCAAAAATTTTATATCAGCACTTTAAAATTTCCTAATCTTCAAATTTTTTCTCCAAGAATGTTGGACATGTAGCATACTTCGGTTCTCCCTTAGGTCGTCAATAAAGTAACATGGCCCCGAACAGATTCACAATAGAGACCGCCATAATCACCCTGAGCACACAGTTTGTGCTCGTATTTGCCAGTCCGTTTCTGTCTCACAGAGAATGGTATTTTTAGCATCTAGCAATCCTAGTAATGCTATAGTGCTTGAGACGTGCTTTCACCCTAGATGCACAATCTTGTTTCTTGATCGTGTATTACTCGTCAATCTCAGGCTTTTGTAGATTTTCAAAATTGTAAGTGACTTGAAAAACGTATTACTAAAGGCTACTGTACTTGGTTTACAAAGTTCAGCTCACCTATGGCCAAAACAAGTGAAAATAATTGCATCATGCCTTTACCCTCATCTTCGGAAATGGCTAACTGCTCCAGAAAACGCGGACAACGCAAGCAGGGGTGCACAGATTCCGCGCGTCATGTACATTTCTTCAAACTAGCACAGCTTGCCGTTCCACTAATGCATGCCTTTACCATCCAGTGAGCGCGCTTTCAATCTGGTGTTTTTTTGCCCAGTTTGCGCTTATGTGCTGTGCCATGAGGTGGTAAGATAGGCAATCATGTCAAAACTGCGTAATTAGTTTATTAGTTATTAGTAATTATTTATTAGTATAGTGATGCAAAGTGTCCGCGTGTGCTATGCCCCTCTGTGTAATAACCTCACAGTCTTTTACTGCAATTATTGCTGCCGATTGTGGATATCTGTTTCCTTATCCGTATCCACTTTTAGCAGTGTTTTCTTTTTTTCGCCTCGTGCCACCTGCAGACTTGTAAAGGATGGTGAGACCCGTCAAGCGGTGTATCATTCACTGCTTTTTTCTCACCATCCCCAGTTTGCATGTGCAAACAGAAATAAGGATTGATTGATACCGACAGTGAAGCAGCACAGTCGTGCTACCAATTCAGCAGTACAAATCTCAGGTACATAGTGACACCACATTTTTTGCTGACCTTGCGAATCTACGGGAAAATACCGCTGTTCACAACACAAGACACTACGAATATTGGTATGTACCTTGTCCACGCACAAATTACGGTTTTCAAACTCTCAGGTATGTGTTGCCATCTTTCCTTAATAGTAACGCTTTCACTAATCAATCCATTCTTTCCGTTTCATATAACGCTGTCAGAAATATGTTCTTACAAAAGAATGAATCATATCCAACTGTAAAATAAACAAAGTGTCCATGTGCCGTGATTAAACTATCATTTTCGTGTGTGTAACAGTACCGAGACTTTTCTGGTGATCTGTTATGAAGATATTGTACATATTTGTTATTTCATGCATTCTCTTGTTATTGTTTTACTGCTGTCTGTCATCGCCGTGCCAAGCCGCTACGGGAGATGGGAGCTTTGTCAAGCCGCGTGCGCGGCTTTTTTTCCTTTCTCCTCAGCCATTGTACATGACTGAAATAAATGCACTGAACTGAACTGAACTGAATTACCATCCGAAACTTTGGTTGCAGAATATAAGCTTACGTGCTGAGAGTGGTCGATTGACCGCTATTACAGCTAATTCGTTTATAGAACCAAGACATTTAGCTTAGTACTTCTCATATTAACGTCGCAGTGATTTCGGTGGAGCACCAAGAGCTGCACTTACCCCTTTCCTACCCTCATGGCGAAGTCAATGCCCATATTTCCATAATAAAACGCCTCGACCATTCCATACATATATTTTTTCGTGGTCGACTCGCCGTTCTCCTGGAGGAGGAAAGAGCATTTGGAAATATATGAAATACTTTTCCGCTGCTTGTGGACACAACAAAGACAGCGCGCACAAAAATGCCCGCGGTAGAATTGTTTTGGTACTAATGAAAGGCGTACATCTCTCGACAAAACAGGAAGAGTGGTGACGCTTGCTGAGAGCGGCTTGCAATGCTGTAATTTGTGCCCCATAACATGTGCAGGTATGGACAGATGTAGACGGATGAAAGTTCGTGGAACAAATTTCATTTATGGGTGGCAGGGCTAAAAAGTTTAGTCAAAAGCAGAGAAGAATAAGGAAACATACATGCTCTATCTTCTTGAAAAAAATACCAACTGAGTGGGTAGCGAGGACACTTTTTTTGAAGTTGTTTCCATGATATGTTTCCGCGAGTACGCGTCCCGGAAATTTCTGTTCATCACTGCACCGCCACCCGCCGTGCATTTCGCTCGTGGGCATTGGCACGTCTCTGAAAGCAATGAAATTTCCTATAATATTTTGAAAACACATGTCCACCGTATGTTACTGTACATGTCTGTGCTTGAAATGTTTTAGAATAGAGAAAAGGTGATTTGTGCATCGATATAAAGTGCGTAACTCTGCGGTCGTGTTACCACAGTGGCAAGGCCTACGGGGTATGTAAGGAAGCGAACCGTAATAAAGGTTGTTCTTCTGCGTCAGGCATAGAGTCAGCGTCTTGCAATTCGAGGCATGTCGTATGAAGTGGGGCGCAACCTGACCTAGGCAGGAGCTCTTGAATGATGCGTCGAGGCAGCAACTGTGGAACAACGAACGATAGAAACCCTTCCTGGTCCGCTCGTTTTTACAACAACGTATCGGAGAATTGGAAGGAATTCAAGCAACGCATCTACTTTTATGTCAAGGCATAATGCAAGGAACACTCGAGTTTGGAAACGGTTGCGGTATTTTTGGACATAGCCCCTCAAGAGGCCATCGACGTCTTCAAATATGTTTTCGCTCACGTCAGCGCAACAGCAGGATTACTCCGTCCCCATTCAAACATTTGAGGACTACTGCGCACCGCAGCAGAACTTGGCCTTGAGAGGCACGTTTCTCGTTCCCGTATCCAGCAAGAGGGTGCAATATTTGACAAATTTCTGCGAGATGTACAGATAAAAGCAGAACCTTGCAATTTGTGGAACCATAAGAGACTCGCTCATATGAGGCGAGGTAGTGCGTGGAAAAAAAGATAAGAAGCACAGAGCTTGACTTTTCCTCCGCTTCAGGCGCTCCCTGCTTGAGTCAGACATTGGCTTGTCGGCGCATAGTGCGCGGCTTCCTTCCGTATGAGCCGTATGGTGCGATACCTATTTAGGTCATTGCGTGCGCGCTGCTGCATTTGCGGTCATGAAGTGTCTACGTCATCAGACGACATGTCTTAAAATTCCACCAAAACATCTGAAAAAACGAAACATGTGAGGGCACGTCCAGAAAGTAATACTGAAGTGAAGTGTTTGAAACGTGTTTCGGAACACAAGTGGAAGGAACCCCAGTCACTGAACACTTGTCTCCGGAAACATGCCAAAGCGAGGCGTTTGAAGTGTGCTTCAAAGCGGACGTGAAGAGAACCCCAGTCGCCTGACACGCGGAAGTCCCAAGTCAAGAGTCTCAAGTGAATCACACAGAGGTGACAAATGTGGAACAGGCGTCAATGCTTTCGCATTTACCCAATGTGGGTCGCCGCAGCGATCTGCAACATTTTCTGTTGTTGTTATTGAAAAGAAGAGCGGCGACATTCGCGTCTGCATGGCCCCGCGGTATATCAACGAAAACATGAAGTGCGACAGGTGTGAACATCGTAAAAGAGAGGATATGAAAACCGAGGTCGCTGGCGCCACTTGTTTTAGTAAACTTGGCACAATGCATGGGTTTTATCAGATATCATTAGACCAAGAACAGTCCAAAAACCGCATCTTCAGTGCACCGTACTGACAGTGCAGGTTCCTGAGATTGCCATCTGGTTTAAGCCCCGCATCAGAAGTATTTCAAAGGGAAATCTGTCGTAGACTGGAGGGGCTGCCGGGTGTGAAAGTATATATATCGTAGGTACTGATCTGGGCCGCCACAGAGCCCGAGCAAGACAGTCGTTTAAGGGTCGTACTCAAGGCGAGTTGAGAAGCTGGATACACCCTGAAAAAAGAGTTTATCTTTGTTGTCAAATAAACCGTATTCCTTGCAGATATATTCACGAGGCAAGGACTCAAGCCGGATGAAGATCTCATTCAGTGTGTTGCCGGCTTTCAACCCCATCGTTCAAACATGGGGCGCAAAAGGTTTTTGGGAGCAGTGAATTACTTTGCGACGTGCATTCCCTGTTTCTCGGAAAGGGCGAAAGCTCTGCGGAGTTTAATTCGAAAGGACACGTGCTTCGAATGGAACAACGTGCATGAGAAAGCGTGGAAGAGCCTTTTGGCGACAGCAACACTCACCCTGGCAGTATTTTACCAGCGATAGCTGACCAAGATTAGCGCACATGAGTCGAAGCCGCACTATTTCAAAGACGTTTTTAGGACTGGCGACCGGTGTCATATGCTTTACGGGCGCTCACAGCCGCCCAAACAAGTTAGAACCAGATCAAAATTATGGTTAGAATTACTTTTGGATGAGAAAGATTTTCATAGTGAGTAGCTGACCCTGAGTAACTGTGGAAACTGATCATCAGATTGTTGGCGTTAGGATAGGAGGACACCGTCTAAATACCGCCTCGTTTGCAGCGACTTTGTTTTTGCTACTGGTTGGATTTAAATATTACTTCCTGTTCTCGCCGGAAAGTGCTGCTATTAGCCAGTGCTTTATCCCTGAAAGCAGCTTCGCCTAGCGCCTAACGAAGGGGAAGACGCTAAAATTCATGCGATGCAAATAGTGGTGAGCATCTTAAGTGAAAAAACGAAGCAAGAATTGCAGACGCCAACAAGCAATGAGAGACTTGCACCTTGATAAATTAACTGTCCATTGCGTCAGTATCAAATCAGAGTTATCCTACATTGATGAAATATTGAAGGCAATACATAAGGAGATGCTGCAACGCCATCATGAAAGGCATCTTGTTGCAAATAAAATCAAACTGAAGGCCCGCTTGGTGATGTGAAAAACTGATGGAGGACACGACTTCAAAGTGCAACTTGTGCTGCCATTTCGCAAAACCATCAACCCGAATAAAAAGTCATCTAAAGCCCTGCAGCGCTTTTTCATGGGAAACAGTTGGAATCGATCTCTATTACCATTGAGGAGATTCCTACTTAATCTTCTATGACGCGTACTCAAATCACCTTGACGTGGAATGTCTTGCGCAGACTTCAAGTGAGAGCGTACTCAAGAAGCTCGAAACGATTTTTGCTCGGCATGGCATTCCTATATGATAGCGCTGGGAGCCGTAGTTACACTTGCGTGCAATTCGCGACATTGTCTGACTATGTTATTTAAATCATATCGTATCCAGCCTGAGATTTCGTCGAGCCAAATGGCCTTGCCGAACAAGTTCAGATCGTCAAGCGTCTCCTGAAGTAGTTCAAATATGCTCAAGAACTTTTTTGGGTCGGCCTTCTGAACTATCGTTTATCTGCTTTTGGAAGTGGTTGAATGCCAGCTGAACTACTAATGGGAGGACTATTGCGGGGACACCTCCCTCATTTCGAGGTCCAGCCTGCAGTGGAGGTCAAGAAGCAAATACAAGAACCTAGGCTAGCCATTTCCTCTGCGCCCAAGGGTAGACGTGGTACGTAATGAGGACGACTCCGGATGGACACATCAAGTAGCATCGTGGCCCTGCCTGCTTAAGAAAGAAGACGGCACCACCCTACGAAGTAATCGGCAATATATCCGAAAAACGATAATTTCGGCTAAGAGACGCGAACATCGAGTATCAAGAACGGAGCCAAGTCCGAGCCATTATGCTCGCTCTGCCCTCAAGTTCGACAAGGGACTTAGAGGTGAAGACGGGAAAACTGCTGCACCACGGCGGCCGGCTACAGCGCCTAGCTCACAAGATCGCAGCATTTCACATCTACCGATGCCCGAAGCCAGGTAAGACGAACCATATGATGACAAAAACCAATCCGGTCAAACATGCACCCGATACTGTTGATCATTTGGGAAGTCAGCGCTGGTCTACACCCATCAGGCGGGCGCCATCCAGGCTTACATACTGTAAACCGTTCCAATAACTGCCCTAGACTTTCATTTATGTGTCTATTTGTCTCTACTATACTCTGGTCTACTACACTCTACTCTACAATTTCACAACTGCAACTAATCTACAACTACTCTATTTTCCTTGAGAACGGAAAGATATATCGATATGTAGCGGGTTACGCTGTGGTCATCTGGCTACATTGGCCAAACCGACTAGCTGTAAAAAGACGCACAACGCAATAACGCTGGTTCTTCCCGTGTCAGTGACAGTGTCAGCGTCTCTTATTTCGAAGCAATTTCCACGTAAAATTTTTGCGTAGCTTGTCGCATTGCTAGCAGTATGACTGATATGCTCACGTGAGCACAACGCTTGTCGTTAGGAGTGCAGAAAGCCAGGAATAAAATGAATGGCGAGACTTTCGTCCTGAGTTCGGATTTCTAAAAATCATGTCATCAGAACTATGAATCCGTACTACCGCATTATCATTCTCTTTAGTTAATCTCTGTTGGTTGGCGTGTGCTGCGCACCAGAGAAAAAAAAATTGCCGACGATTACTTACTTCCTAATGCTAAATTTTAGTGCAGCTATTCAGCTGTTTCAGCTTTTCGACAGATTGAGGCAAAGAATTCCAGCAAGACATGTATGTAAAATTACCGGCAACGTTTCATTTTTCCCACAGATTCCTTCATCAAGAAACACTCCACTAACAGTTCTTGATTGTCATGAAGGAGGCTTTGTGGATGGAGAAATAGATGGATATATGCTCGAATGCTCGACATGCTTCACCAATGCCTGGTTCTCAAGGACGAGGTCTGCGGAAGTATTTCGCGAGGATGTCACAGCTGTGGGAGCCGAGCAAGAGGAACTGGATGTTACCCCGCATAAGTGATAAGAAATTCCCGCTTGTTATTATATCTTCATTAAAGTTCCTACCCACCATGCCAACCTGGCAGGTGGCAGCTTTGCTGAGAGAACGCTGTCAATGCGAAAGCATGCAGTGCACATCTGTCAATACCGCCATGTAGCTTAAAGCACAATTAAGGTGTCCACTGTTCCACGAGGGCAGTTATGCGCCTTCCCTCTGGTTCAGGTGTACTTCTTTTCCTCAAAAACCAATTTAGAAATTTTACCTTCTGCTCTCCAAGCCTTCGCTCTATTAGTTTCGCCGCCGCGGTGGCTCAGCGGCTATGGTGCTCGGCTGGTGACCCAAAAGACGCGGGTTCGATACCGGCCGCGGCGGCTAGAATTTCTTTGGAGAAGAAATTCTAGAGGCCCGTGTACTGTGCGATGTCAGTGCACGTTAAAGAACCCCAGGTGGTCGAAATTTCCGGAGCCCTCCACTACGGCGTCTCTCATAGCCTTAGTCGCTTTGGGACGTTAAACCCCATAAACCAACCTAAACCAACCATCTATTAGTTTCGCAGCTGTGGGAGACAGATACTGCGCATTCCATTTCCTCAAAAAAAAAACCGCAGACACTTTGGAAATTCTAAAATGTGCTTGGCCCAGGCTGACAAAACTTTATGACGCATAAGGGTAGGTGATTAAGGCAAGTTAGTTAGCGTGCCTTTGGCCATGGAGACCTTTGGCGACGCCGGCCCTTTCCACGGCCTTGTAGTGAATGTCGTCGCATCTTTCTCGCCGCAAAAGCGGCAGGAGGGATTTATATCCTTGTTCAGGAATTTAGATATGTAGTTTGGGTTGGGTACAGTCCCCGTCTGCAGTTGTCTCGAGATGGCCTGTTATTGTCTGGTCAGTGCTTTATGGGGTGGTGGGAGTGTTCTTCTTAATGCTTTGTAATGTGCAGTGAGTTCTTGGTGTGATGTGAGCTGCTCACCGAAAGGTTCCGGTTCCTGACTGCGCAACCGCTCGGCCGGCTAATTCTCGAGCGTGTTGGTGGGCAGCCTCTTCTCCCGGATTTCCCGCGTGAGCAGGGGTCCATATGAGTTCACTATGTGTCAAGAGACGAGAGCCTCTTACTTCTGTGAGTATTTTCGCGGCAAAACCGGAGACCCTGCCTCTAGCCGAATTGCTGATTGCCAACTTCGAGTCCCTTACTATGGCAGTAGCGTCTGTAAAGGCGATGCCCGCAGCGATAGCCGCCTCTTCCGCGACGAGTGGTCTAGAAGAGAAAACCGTCTCTGCCACAGCCAGTCTTTCAGGCACCCCTTGGTGCTACTACATTTAACTCTGGAAGAGTCACTTTGTAGGACTGGCACCAAACTGGGAAGAAAATTGACAACGTTTTTCGAGAACAGTACTACACACATGTTCAGTCTGCTCATTTGCCATTTTTGCTGGACAGAGACGACGGACTTCGAGGTGGTATGAAGTGCACGGCTACCATGCGCATGTCCCTCGGACCTCCGCATTCGCGATGCACTGACCTGCCTGACTCGGCCTGAATCAGTGCCTGGAATATCGGCGAAAGGCTCGTGTCAAGGATTCAGTGCAACGACGATAGTTTAGTGCGTGGCAGTTGTGCCCACAGCTGGCGAGCGCGAAAATAGCCCGGCATCGGGCTAGATGATGCTGGCACTCCTCCGGAGCATTTTTCCTGAATCATGGCCACGCCGAAACTGTGCGCGAAATTTTGGCGTACCGGTAAGCTTACTAGGTAAGTTGACAGCGAATGTGCTGGAAAGCCGACTATGTCTACTGCATTGCACTGACCCCTACCAGAGCGCATACTGCGGCCAGTGCCACAAAAATAATTTCTTTTACGCTGCACTAATAAAACTAAAGAGTTGAGGGCAAAGCGCAAATGAGGCAGGACGAAGGAATTAGCCAAACACGACGCTGTCTCGCTTCTGAGGATTCCTGTTGATTCCTGTTGCGAAATAAACTGGCGAAAACTCATACCCTACACGTGGAACTGCATCAACGACTAACAATGTTAATGTTAAGAAAACCCTTCAGAAGAGAAAACCCTTGTAAAGTGAACCTGTGAGCAAAAACCTTTCATGCATAGATGGTGCTTAGTGAGGTGACCCTGAATCCAGGAGCCCATCTGATATTGCCGACACTGTTTCCCGGTTCACAACCTTGTACAGAACCTCCGGACAGCCGTACTAGGTAAAGCACGTTGAGGGGCTAGATGGTGGATGCATATTCCTTTCTTCAAAATTAAACAGCGCTAACTTTTCAGACGAATACACAGATAGACATGACAGGACGGGCGCTGACTCCAACTATATTTGGAGTCAGCGCCCGTCCTGTCATGTCTATCAGTGTATTCGTCTCAAAAGTTAGCGCTGTTTAATTTTGAAGCAGTACTAGGCTCAAAGGTAATCGTGTTTTTTTCTTGTAAATGGAAAATAAGGTATGCTCAGGCTGCTGTTTTTCTGGTGAAATGAAAACAGAACGCTTCAATGATTTACTGCGTGCGCTCATCGTCATGTTTCCACCGTATGGGCGCCCGTCTGAAAGCAGGGGTGCAGTGTTTGGAGCCGAGCCAAAGTGTGACGAGATTGCTCTCCGGAGTGGGTTTGGAGAAGCGCTCGTTCTCTGTACGGCGATCTTTCTGGCACAGCACTTGCACCTATATAGCATCTCTTTCAGTATAGCTCTGCTTCGTACACCAGATTGTGCGCGGCACTGTGTATGAAAGTTATCACGGTGATTGTGTCTTTCTACCACATTTGTTCTACTTGAATAGCGCTGAGCCCTTACGTGTTCAGATTGTGCCGCGCAGCTGCTCCCTCATCATACTGACATTTACTTTATCCGAGTGACAGGGGTACAAAAGCCTATCATTTATGTCCCGGCTGTGAAATAAATATTTCGAAGTGTAAGGCTATAATTAAGACGTTTAAATGTTTGGGCGACTTGATGCGACATGCTTCCACGGTAAATCGCCTGAAGGGTAACATAGATGCGCAGTCATAGGCAATAGCATGCGGGATGCGGATTTGAGGAAAATAACTTAATCATGCACGGACTTCCTAGACAAACACGTCATTCATTCCATTATGTGGAGCTTCATCAGCCCGCAAACTTTAAGAGCGCGCGCAGCTCTTAGGCAGTGGAGCGGGAGCTTGGAGAGGAGAAAGTAAAATCGGAACCTCCTCCCCTCTTTAGCAACCGGCGCGCCAATGGAAGGCGCAGCTGTGCATAGCGACCGTGACGTCACACAGTAGCGGTAGAAGGAGCGCGCGCGCATCGGCGGTGGCAGCTACACCAAGGCGGGTGGCTACACCGCCGCTCCTTCGCCGGACGTGTCGTTGCAGTCGAATGAGTGAGAGCCATGGCTGCGAAGCGGCCCAGTGAATCCGCACCAAGCGGTTCGGGGAAGCGTTAGTGGGTTGACCTCTAGGTTTTCGCCAAGCACATTTTAGAATTTCCAAAGTGCCTTCGGTATTTTTTTTTTTGAGGAAAGGAAATGCGCAGTAACTGTCTCCCACAGCTGCGAAACCAATAGAGCGGGCTTGGAAAGCAGAGGGTAAAATTTATAAATTGGTTTTTGAGGAAAGGAAATGCGAAGTATCTCTCTCACACATGTCGGTGGACACCTGAACCAGAGGGAAGGCGCATATCTTTCCTCTTGGAACAGTGGACTCGACAACCGTGCTTTAAGCTGGTGACAGATGTGCGCTGCATGCTTTGGCATTGACAACGTTGTGTCAGAAACGCTGCCACCTGCCAGGGTGGCACGGTGGGTGGTGTCTTTAATGCAAATATAAAGAGAGGCGAGAATTTCTTATCACCTATGTGGGAGGACATCCCGTTCCTCAAGCTCGTAACGGCTCCCACAGCTGTGCCAACCTCGCGAAATATTTACGCAGACATCGTCTTTGAGAACCAGGCAGTTGTGCAGCAAGTCAAGCATATATACATCTATTTTTCCGTCCACAAAGCTTCCTTCTTGACAATAAAGAACTGTTGGTGCAGTTTTTCCTGAAGAAGGAACATGGGTGAAAAATATCAAGTTGTCTTTAATTGTACATACATGTCTTGCTCGAATTCTTTGCCTCAATCTATCAAAAGCTGGAACAGCTGAGGAGCTGATCTCAAATTTCGCATTAGGAAGTAACGTTATCGTCGGCTATTTTTTTTTGGTTATTCATTGGCTTGGTGTGAAGCAACGCACAGAGGTAAGTAGTTTTCGCTAAATTGTTTAAAAAATTTCGTTTAAATTGGAAATTGGTTTAGTTGCAGTGTTTACTCTATGTGCAGTGCTCTTGTACTGCGTGTGGTTTTGGTGTCGCGGCAAGTGTCGCTGAGGTAATGCCATGAGCTTGAAACACAAAAGGAAAAACTTGTGGAGCACAATAGTTTACACTGACCGCACGAACCATTGCGTGGAAGTTGGAGTTTAAAATACGACCGTCGCAGAGTGGGTGGAGGAGGTTTGGCTTACTTATGGAGGCACTATTCCTGTTTTCTCTTTTTATAAATTGGCGCTCAAAGACGCGCTAAACTACGATTTAAATAAAGATGTGGCAAGAATTTGTGCCAGCAGCGTTTCCTTAGGCGCCTCAGCACGAACAGAACAGATGCGGCTGCGTCTCACCTGGTAGTAGGTGTGTTCACCATAGCGAGACCTCGCAGTGTTTAGCTGATCCAGCTGTGCGTTCGTCAGTGCAGTGAGGTGCCGGTTGCGGACAGTAAGGGCCATGTCTGATCAAGAAGTGCAGAGTCGCCAAAGATACCTGCGAGAACTCAACGATTAAATGTGCAGTCAAAGGATAGATTCTTCGAATGCAAACAACCTATGACTACAAACTACGGCCCAAGCTAAAGAAAAGGCAAAATATCAGTGAGTATGGTAAATAAAGCGGCTACCTCGTCCCATGGCCACGGTTGCACTTACATCGCTGCAAAACAGCGCACAATAAACTAGAGACAAGAGTAAAGGCAACGACAGGACAAGCGCTGAACTCACAACTAAGGCTTTATTGCGAAAACCTGGGTATTTCGCAATAAAGCCTTAGTTGTGAGTTCAGCGCTTATCCGGTCGTTGCCTTTACTCTTGTCTCTAGTCTTTTGTGCACCGTTTTTCAACCATCAACCTATACCACCCCGCTCAACTTAACGTTCTACTTACATCGCATTGCGCGTGAACTTGCAGCTAAGGATTATCTTTATTTGTTAAATACTATCCAGTTTTTAAATGTGAAATATGAAATTCATTCTACTTATTGCGTTCACACTCATGGGCGCATGCAGACACGAGAATGGTCATAGCTAAAATGTGTATCGTAACATAATTCCGTAATTATCGTAGATAAGCCTTATAGAGACTTCTAATTGCCCAAGCTTCATGTGTCTAACAGCAGTATTTATGAAGAATAATCCACCGAAAATTCTGTGTACATGACCTGCTGCGGCGCGCTGCTTTAGGGAACCACACGTGCGTAGGCACACGCTACACATAAAAGTCCCGTCATCTTGAAAGTAGGGACACTGTCCTCTAATCATGCCCTTTTTACCTGAAATGTTCTCGCCCGCCGGCTGTGCGCGCTTAGAAAGGCGCGATCGCGCGTTCGCCGGTCCGTTGTGTTCGCTCAACCCATGGGCTTCATAACTTCGCGCTTTACTCGCGCTCCCTTAATAAAAAAAAAACACTAGAAAGTGATGTGACATGCTTGACTCCACCAAGAGCCACATTTATTGCATCCTCATTTGAGCACTGAAAGTGCTAAACGTGAACGCTTGCGGCAAGACCAGTCACCGCATACCGCGTGTAGGCCACATTCGCTTTTACCTTTGGTGCCGTCCTCCTCAGTAGGGTGCATTCCTTATCAGCTCAACGTTTAGTGAAAACTGATTCTAAGAGAGTCAGGTAGGCAGATACGTTCTGGCCAATGCTATTCACCGCATTTTTACTGGACGTATTCCGCGTCCTGAATTAGGAAAGTTAGAGACACGGGTTAATGGAGAATACCTAAGTAATCTGCGATTCGCTAAACACATTGCCCAGCTGTGTCACTCACGGAATGACCATCAAGGCATGATCAATGAGTTAGGCAGAGCAGAACCATGGGTATAAAAAATAAAAAAAATAAAATGCATAAAACCAAAGTACTGTTCAACAGCCTCGCAAGAGAACAGAAGTTCACAGTTGGTAGCGTGGTGTTGGAAGTGGTAAGGGAGTGTATCTGCTTAGGACAGGTAGTGACCGCTGTTCCGGATCATGAGAGCGAATTATCTAGAAGAATAAGAATAGTGTGGAGGGCATATGGTAGGTTCTCTCAGGTCATCAATGGCAATCTACCAGTATCCCTCAAGAGAAAAGTATACAACACTTGTATCATACCGGGTCTGACCTATGCGGCAGAAACGTGGGGCAGAAACGGGGCAGGACGGCAGAAATGTGGAGGCTAACGAAAAGAGTTCAGCTTAAGTTAAGGACAACGCAGCCAGCTATGGAGAGAAAAATGACAGGTGTAACGTTATGAGACCGGAAGCGGACGAAGTGGGTGAGGGAAGAAACGCGGGTTAATGACAACCTGGTCGAAATGAAGAGGAAGAAACGGGCTTGAGCCGGGCGTGTAATCCGCAGGCAAAATACCCGCTTGTCCTTAAGGGTAACGGAGTGGATTCCAAGAGAAGAGAAGCAGGGGGCGGCAGAAAGTGTGGAGGGTTGATGAGATTTTAGAATTTTTCGGGGATACGCTGGCCGCAACTGGCAAAGGACAGGGTTAATTGGAGAGACATGAGAGAGGTTTTTAGCCTGCAGTGGGCGCATTGAGGATGATGATGGATGCATGGACATATATTCATCAATATATTTCAACACACTGACACTTCAATAAAAAATATTTCCCCTTGCGCAGCACTTTCGCAGAAATGCTGTTGTTTGCAATGCTATTCTTTTGGAACAGCGCGAGATAAAGACTATTGCAAATAGGTCAATCTGTCATTACGCGAGTGACTTGTCAGGAGCGCGATACTGACCACGGAAATGCTTGGACATTTTCTGCAATGCGCGTTATGGGTTTTTTTTTTCGCAAGCTTAAGTCTGAAGAGCATGGCGCTTCGGAGTGGTGCACAATGAGTTTGTATATTGACTTGTAGATACCATTTTTGCGGCTAACTGAAACAGAAGATTTTTTCTAGTTTTTTTTTTTGCGTTGTCTTACGAAAGAGAATTTTATAACTGCTGTACAAGTGAGCCTGGCCAAGGACGTTTTTTAAAATTTTTTCCCGTTTGCTCAGCATACAGATGTTGAGACTAAGTGGTGGAAAGAGGATGCTCGCTAGGTGACCTATTTTTAGTCCAAAGCACGACCACGAAACACGTCACGCTGTCAGATTGTAAGGTTCAGGGAAAAAGTCAGTACTGTTTTATAAACTAAGAATTTAAGGAACCTGGTTTCACTTTGGAAACATAATCGATGTCTACCGTACCGATTTTGCCTGTGCAGGGTCAAAGCTTGCTATAAAAGGCATCTTTCCTCTGACTCGCTCCTCATGTAGTGTTAGACTTCCGTACAGTGGTAGCGTTGCGCAGTTTCGACGCTCGAACGAAGGCCTTCATCACTCTAACGATTAACATCTCCTATCATTCCTCGACAGACGATAGTATGACGCTTCTACAGCATCAAATGACATTGTTCTCTCGGAACAGACTTGAGCTCTGGTTCACACGAGAGACAGACTGCCGTATACGTTAGGAAACTGAGGTGTTTTCCATTACGTGCCACGGCAGAACCACGGGTAATTGCGTGCGAAAAAATGAACGTCTGTGACGCAAACTTTTTGGGGGAAGCAAAGACGGTGATTAGAAAATAAAGCCACTATAACAGGAACTATGCGCACGTCAGCAACAGCGAATAGAACACACAAAGCAATGCCTTAAAAACGCAAGAAAAACGTGCGAAAGGACACATAGTTGTCAGCAAATTAAGCAAGTGCGTCAGCTGTCTTTGTATAGCTTTAGGTACCAAGAAAGGCACAATGCCTCGCAGAAGACTGCGCTTTTTTGAAACAAAGTGTCTACGGCCAATGATTTGGGTCCACATTTTTTCATGGCTGATGCCATTTTTCCCCGAGGAATAACGAACAACACGAAGACGTTTTTCACGGCGGCTTTTGCATTGAACTGCGTAGCAACCGGGCATAACGCGGCACTAATATTTGGTTTGCAATTGTGAGAGCGCTACTCAACGCAGCTCAACCCACAAAGGATGCGAATGGCCGTCAGATGGCGCCGGAGAAAAAAAAACATATGCATATCGACGATTTCTTGATTTTGCCAGGCGATGCTGGGAGAGGCCAATCATCGTACAGAATAAAGCTGAAGAGGACCAGGAGGACCTGCGAAGGAGGCGGAAAAGTTCACGAAAGGGCGGTGCATTCACCATCAAAGAACCTTCTAGCGCCCTTCGCGTGACGCTGTGGCCAAAAGCCGCAACTCGCTCCATGTGAGCCGCCCATGAGTAAAGAAAACATAAATGGAGGGAAAAAAATTCAAACCGAACACTGTCGTTGCTGGAGCCTGTGGTATAAAGAGAGGTTGGTAAGATGGTTCTTTAAAATTACAAAGTGAACAAGTAAAAGAAAACCTCGAGGGGGAAACCCTCCACCGCTGTGAAATTTCTTATTCTGTGGGCAGGACCACAAAAGAGTTTCCTTGGAACTGAAATCCCGTCTTCAATGTACGCCTGTAGTTGGGCACTTCGACGAGGAGGCTGACACGGAACTACAGACTGATGCCAGTAACATTGGCCTCGGTGCGGTCCTTGTTCAGTAGCAAGATCGTCTAGAACACGTGATTGCTTACGCCAGTCATACTTTATCCCGTTCCGTAGTCAACTATTTCAACTAAAGAAAGGTATGTCTGGCTGTGCTGTGGGCAGTTAGGAAATTTCGTCCGTAATTCTATGGCCGCCCATTTCAGGTTGTGAGCGATGATCATTCACTGTGTTGGCTGGCGAATCTGAAAGATCCCTCGGCGCGGCTTGCTCGATGGAGCTTTCGGTTACAAGAATTTGATGACATCATCGCTCAAAAGTCCGACAAGAAACACCGTGATGCCGACGTGCAAGTCTGGCTACCGACGCGTCGGTTTCTGGTTACAGGGAAACCAGGTCCGCGCGGGGGGTTCATAGTGGCCAGGCTCTGAGGACACGGCGCCACGGGGAAGCGGCCTCACGGCCGGCCGCAGGCTTAACCGCCTTGCGGGACGCCGGGGGATGGGGGCCTAGTACGACCTCGGAAGAGTCTGGCAAAAACCGTCGATGTTGTGGAGTACCGGTGGAGTAGGCCCGGGTCATCTGACCCTAAGCCACGTTCTTGGTTAGTGGCCCGGTCGCCCGGTCTTGAACACTCTCTCCTCAGTAGGAGAAGAGCAAGCTAGGGGAGGAAATAAGTGCATGGATGGATGGTAGGAAGCACAGATGGGTCCCCACGGAGGGGACAGTTCTGAGGCCGCGAGGCCGTTGACGTTCTGGGCCTCTACTGGCCGAAGCTATCACACATAATTCCGCAGTCTGAAAAACCGCGAAAAGCACTTGATGGCGAGTAGCCGGCAGGTTGGAAAAGCCTCCTAGTGTCGTGGAAGAGCCCCAGGTAGCTACTGAACCCGTGTTAGGTTTTCCTGTCTCCGACGGTCGGAGCCCGTTGCGTATGGTGGGTGGTCGGGCATCCCGTGAGTGGGGCCGCACCATTGGGCAATCTCGATGCTCTCCCTGTCCTGGCTAGGCAGGCCAGCAATGGAGTCGAGACAATCGAAGGATATCAACAGCAACCTCGCTGTCCCCATTCCCAGCCTTTGTCCCAACCTATTCCCTACAACCATCCTTCCCATCCATTTGCCCATCCTCTCTGCTACTTCCCAGGGGAGAACGGGGGAGCCTCCCCGGGCCCGCTCCCCCGGCTGTGGGTCGCTATAGTAGCTTTTCCCTTTTATTTTACTTTTCCACCCACGGGTGGCGAAATTACAATTTGCCTACGGGCCTATTCTTTTATTTTCGAATTGGGTTAAGCCTGTTGTACGTACGTGGTGCAGGCAGGGGCTTATTATTTTTATTTCCTTTTCGGTTGCCCAAACCTATTCTTTGTCTATCCCGTGCTCCTATTGCCTGTCCCACGGGCGAGTCCGACGACGATTCGGCTTTCCTCGGTGCTGTCACCACGTCCACCCTTTCCCGCCAACAGAGGGCCGACTCCTAACTGCTACCCCTCATCGAGTACCTCGAAGGAACCGCTCCATCTCCTCCTCGACTTTTCAAGCGCGGACTGTTATCGTTTCGCTTGCGCGATCATGTCCTTTACAAAAAGAATTACGGCCCAACGTACACTGTCTATCTGCTTACAGTACCAACAGCGCCTCGTGACGAAGTTCTGCGTGCGTGCCACGACGACCTTCCTTCGGGCCACCTCGGGTTTTCCCGCACGCTGGAGCGCGTACGTTGAAGTACTACTGGCCCAGGCTTGCTGCGGCTGTCCAGCGCTACGTCCGAACCTGTCGTGAGTGCCAGCGTCGAAGACGCCGCCGACTAAACCAGCCGGGCTCCTGTAGCCGATCGATCCCCCGCGTCTCCCATTTCAACAGGCCCTTACTCGACCCATTTCCTCAGGCCTTTACTCGACCCTTTTCCGGTGTCTTCCATGGGTAACCGGTATATTACTGTGAAACTGACTATGTTAGCCGCACTGTGAAACCAAGTCCTACTCAGGCTTACTCAGGCCTTTACTTGGCCCATTTCCGGCGTCTTCCGTGGGTAGCCGGTATATTGCTGCTGCAACTGACTATCTTAGACGCTACTTGGAAACCAAGGCCTTTCCCCGTGGTACCGCAGCCTAAGTTGCACATTTATTCATTTACAACATTGTGCTTCCTCAGGGAGCCCCTAGAAGTGTATTGACTGACGGGGGACCGCGCTTACGTCGGCTCTTACGAGCGACGTACTTCGACTGAGTGGCACCAGCCATCGGAAGACTACAGCTTACGATCCGCAATCGAACGGACTGACTCGATGGCTTAACAAGACAATTGCCGATATGATTTCGATGTATGTCAACGCTGATCATAGGAACAGGGACCGGATACTGCCTTAGTTCACGTTCGCATAATAAAACACTGCGGTACACGAAACGACACGTTTCACTCCGTTCCATTTGGTACACGGTCGCGAAGCCTTGGCCATGCTAGACGCCATGCTTGTTCCGGATCCTGCTCCCTCTTCTGTCGTCGGCGCTGACCAATTTTTTCGGGATGCCGAAGCCGCTCGACAATGAATCCGGCGCAACAAAAACGCGACGCCGAGCTTTACAACCTCCACCGCAGGGAAGTGATTTACACACCCGGTGACCAAGTCTGGCTGTGGAGCCCGATCCGATTACGAGGGCTCTCTGAGAACCTTCTTCGCCGTTGCTTTGCTCCTTGCCGCCTCAGCGCGGTGACCTACGAGGTGCTCCCTAATGTTACTGTCCGGTCCTCTCGACAACCAAGGTCCGAAGTAATACACGTGGCACGAATGAAGCCGCATTACTCCCGTTAGCCCCTGTTCATAGAGACACTCATACCGTTAACTTTCCAGCTTACTTTTATTTTTAAGGCGGAAGCCTTTAATGCCTTATCCAGGGTTGCCGTTGGTGGCTACTTTGCGCCAAATTGGCTACTTTTCGACCCCGTCTGACGATGAAAATTTCACGCTGGCTCCTTGGCTACTTTCTGGCTACTTTGAACTTCTATTTTGGCGCATTTACTAGCCATTTTTTTTTGCAATTGCATATACAATAGCAAGCAAGAACAGAAAAGAACAATTATTTCCAAGCTTTGCTGTCCTCATTGCTGTCCTGGTCGTCTTGATGCGCGCGCGCGTCTTCGACGCATATATTTCTCCAACGAACTTGAGTCTGAAATAGGCCAGCAGCAGAAAATTAGCGGTGCACTTGATCGCGCATCATGTTTGACTTTCTGGCACGCAGCGGCATCGTACAAGGACACTTGCGACGAATGCCCTTTTCAACACCTGGCGCAAGGAGCACTGAAACTTTTGACCCTTCCAATTTCTAATGCTGATGCAGAGCGCGTGTTCTCTTGCGTGAACTTGACGAAAACAGAAATCCGTAACAAAATGAACCTGGACTTGCTTATGACGATTCTGCGAATCAAATTTGGGCTACGACTCCAAGAAAAAACAGCATCGTCGTTTAAAGTTCCTGCTGAGGGATTGAATAGAATGTGCCAAATTTACTCCGGCAAGAACACTATCTACTCTAGATAAACTACGCGGACTGAACTTTTATTTATTTGCAACGTACCTGATACTTGAAGGCCGAGCAAGAGGCCCAAAATTTCGTGCTCTTTATTTACTCCGTTTTTGTGTCGATTCAAAATGATATTATTTATTGTTCATTAATAAAAGTTGCTTATAATAATGGTTCTTTTCTACTTGGCTACAAATTTGGCGCCAAGATCAGGTGGCGTGGCTACTTTTGGCTACTTTTAGCTTCAGTTGTGGCTCTTTTTGAAAAATTCCCAACGGCAACCCTGGCCTCATCATTGTAAACAGGAGTTGTCGACAAAAATGTCATGCTGTTCAATTGGTCGAAATGGTCTTGACGTCACAGTGCGCTAATTTCAAACGGGGCCAATTGTACTTTGGCTATCCATGCAACCGCTTAAAGGGATGGTATAGTGATGCTCCACATAAGTGGGACTGAGTTTAGTTAATTAAGCAATTAGCGTAATTAACCTTTCTAGTCAAACCAGATAAATAAAACCGAGTAGGAAATTAGACGAGTTTGAGAATCGAACCAGAGCCTCCGGAGTGCGAGACGAGCACGCTAACCATTCCGCACTGTCAGCGGAAATGTGTCTGTCTCGCATATTTCGGTGGATACGGATACCTGAACCACTCCGCACCGTCAGCTCGATGGTTTCGAATGAACAAAGGCGCGTCTAGTCAATACGGTGTCTTCGTTCACTACCATCTTCCTCTCTTCCTTTCCGGCGAGGTTCAGGTATCCGTATCCACCGAGATATGCGAGACAGATACATTTCCTTTCCTCAAAAACCATTTTACCTACGAGCAAGGCGTAGAGCCCAACAGGCGATGGCGTAATGTGGACTCCCTGACAGCATTGCAAGACGCTGCCGCGTTCCACTCTTAGAGGCTAAACTTGTAGGGTCCGCTCGCAGGCCCACTCAAATCCCGCGCCGCTCACCACGGGTAGCCTCGACAACCCTTCCTCCCGAGTGGTGGGGCGCGGGGAACAAGGCTACGCGGAGGAGCCTACTTAAGGAAGGCGCGACCACCGAGGCGCCCTCTCTTGACACCGTCTCTCTTGACGCCTGCCCGAGGACCACCTGACCCTGCTGCTCCAACGACACCCGAACCCCCGGCTGCGACAGAATGTGAGATTAAATCTTTTCTTACAAAGACCTGTCTCGAGTCACTGCCTGTGAGTCCTCGCGCAGAGGAATCGCCCACAAGCTTTACATCTTAACCACACAGTGACACAAGCAGCAACACTGGGCTTAAGGCTTCCGCCTCACCGCACTTTAGGTCAACAAAGTCCCTCCCTGAATTTTTGTTCCCCGCCCGTGCCGCATCGAGTTGATCCCTCTTGGAAGCGAGGGGGGCATTGCCACACTGGATGGATGGATGGATGGATGGATGGATGGATGGATGGATGGATGGATGGATGGATGGATGGATGGATGGATGGGTGGATGGATGGGTGGGTGGGTGGATGGGTGGATGGGTGGGTGGGTGGGTGGGTGGATGGATGGATGGATGAATGGATGGATGGATGGATGGATGGATGGATGGATGGATGGATGGATGGATGGATGGATGGATGGATGGGTATGTGGGTGGGTGGGTGGGTGGATGGATGGATGGATGGATGGATGGATGGATGGATGGATGGATGGATGGATGGGTGGGTGGGTGGGTGGGTGGGTGGGTGGGTGGATGGATGGATGGATGGATGGATGGATGGGTGGATGGGTGGATGGGTGGATGGGTGGGTGGGTGGGTGGGTGGGTGGGTGGGTGGATGGATGGATGGATGGATGGATGGGAGCGCCCCCTTTGAAACGGGGTGGTGGCAATTGCCACCATGCTCAGCTTTTCTTTTTTTTCTTTTTTTGTTTACTGTGTTGGCAATTCTCAATAAAAATCGCCATCATCTTTACCTACGGTTTCCTACAATTCTAACCTGATGCCACGTCTCCGCTTTTCAGCCACCAATCCTCCAATCGCTTTTTGCTAGCTTCCACTGCAGATTTATTTACATGACCATTGTTATCTTTAAACCCTAGAACCTCAGGAAGAGTGACTGCGCCTGCATCGACATCCGGATGGATACCATCAAATTTGATTATGGGGTGTTCAATTGTTTCCACAGATCTACCACACACTGCACATGTGTCATCTTCTTCGTAAAATTTCTTTTTGTAGCTGCGCTTTCGAAGACACCCTGACCTAGCTTCCAAAAGTAGGGCACTGCCTCTTGAGTTATCATAGAAAAATTATTTCCTGATCTGCCTTTTTCAGTATCGATATAGTTCTACACTATGTTTCTTTTCCATTGAATTCATCCAATTTTTAACTTCCGCGTTTTTAACCTGTCGTTCAATGCTCTTTCTTTCTCCGTCCTCATGACCTGCATACTTACTGGTTAGTTTTCTAGTTCTTTTCCGCCACTGTGAGTCAACGCTCTTTCTGTATAAATATTTAAATACCTTAGCTGTCCACCTGTTATCGTCCAATTTCCTCAGGCGTTCTTCATATAGTATTTTACTCTTAGCTTCCCGTGCATCGAACGATGCCCAGCCCATATCCCCTTGTACTGCCTCGTTTGTGGTTTTGCCGTGGGCACCTAGTGCTAATCTTCGAACAGCTCTCTGATTTACGCCTAATCTCGACTGAACTTTTGCCCTTAAGCACAGAACCGCATTGCCGAAAGTAAGTCCCGGCACCATTATTCCTTTCGAAATACCTCTTAGTACTTCATATTTGTTGTACCCCCATAATGCCCTATGTTTCATTTTCCCGGCGTCTCTTCGTCCTTTTGCCCTAAGAGCCTGTTCGTGCTTTTCCGTGTATATCTGCCCTTCCATTAGCTATATCCCGAGGTATTTGTATACGGCCACTTTGGGTAATTCGTGGCCTTGTATTGTAAGCACCTCGTCAGTTGTATCGTTAAAAATTATCACGCCTGATTTAGTTGCGCTAAAACTGAATCCTAGAGCGTCTCCACACTAATTAACCAAAGTTTGTAAATCTTCCTGGCTACCTGATAAGAGTACAATATTGTCCGCATACATCAAAACCCGAGAGTCCCTGCTCAACTACATTTCCGCCTATTCTGTACGACAGATTATAACCTAGATTAATTTCTTCTAGCCTTATTTCCATATTTATCACGTAAAGCATGAACAGCAGCGGTGATAGAGGACAACCCTGCCTTAATCTTTTGTGCACCCCCACAGTTGTGGTACTTTTTTTCCCTTCCCCTGTAATTTTAACTTCATTATCTCGGTAGATTTCCTGTAGAAAATCAATAACCTCATGACCGATACCTAAATCTTTCAATATGCTCCACAGGAGTTCCCTGTTCACGTTATCGTATGCACTGCTTATATCCAGAAAGGAAAGAAAACAGAGGTCTGTTTTCCGCCTTAGCTAATTCTATGCATTGGATAAGCACGAACAGGCTATCATCTAAGCGCCTACCTCCTGAACCCATTCTGAAGTTCTCCGAGTATCCCATCACCTTCTACCCATGCCAGCATTTTTAATTTCACCGCCTCCATTGCCAGCCTGTACATAACAGACGTTATCGTAATCGGACGGTAGGATATTATTTTCATCTTATCTCCTTTCTCTTTATCAATCAAATTCATTTTGCTCTGTCTCCAGCTGTGCGGAATTTGCTGATTTGTTATGACTGTCTCCAATGCTTTTATCAACGCTTCCTTGCTTCTTAGGCCAAGTTCATTAATCAGCTTAATTGGAATTTCGTCTATCCCTGCCGATGTGATTTTAGGAATATTCTCTTCCGCCTTTTCCCAGTTAGGACTAGTCAGTTCTAAGCTGTTCTCTATTGCGCTGTCCGGTGTTGCCGCCTCACTTGGGGCGATTACCCCATTGTCGTTGCTAAAAGACGCAGCTATAAATGATGTAATGTAGTTAACAGCATCGTCTCCCTCTAAACATTTTCCCTCAGCATCTATAATCTGTTCCTGTGTTCTTTTGTTTGTTTTTCCCTACCAGCTTATATGGTTCCAGAATTTTCTTGGCCCCCCTTTATTTGCTTGGCGAACTTCAGCAAGCCATTTATCAGAGGACTGCTTCATTTTAGCCTGGACTAGGACCTGAACTTGCTGTTTCTTTTGTCGATAAGATTCCCATTTTTCGCCTATTTCCTCTTCAGATAACTGCGCCTTCTTTGCTTCTCTGTGTTCCCTTGAAGTCACCCGTCGTTGTTCGATGGCCTCCTTAATTTCCATATTCCACCAGCTTCGTGGCTTCCTCTTTCCTCTCCAGCGGTTTACTCCTTTCACTTGTTTCATTTTTGTAGCGATGAGCAGTTCTAACTGATTATAATCCCACTTTTCCATGGGGCGTTTCTCGATTACTTCTTCCATTTCGGCTGATATTAGCGCTATTTGTTCATCGTTTAATTTTGCGTTGTCTTTTTGACTTCGCTGCATTTCTTTGTTGACTATGGCTCCCAACTGTAGACTAATACGTTTATGATCACTTCCTAGGCTGTACTTCCCCTCTTCGTCTATTTCCATTATTGCGAGCTTGCTATAGATGCCCTGCGACATTAGACAGTAGTCAATGGTTGTTTGCCTGTTACGGGATTCCCACGTGATTTGTCCCTCACATTTAGTTTCTCTGTTGACAATAACTAGGTTATGCCGTTCACACAAGTCTAACATTAACTTCCCGTTACAATCTGTGTATCCATCCAGATCCTCGGTGTGGCCGTTCATGTCTCCAAGCAAAATAATATCGACACCGTCTCCAATCTGCTTTATATCGTCATTGAGGCACTTAACTAGATCCTTGTTTTCTTGCCTGCATTTGTCCCCGTTCCCTAAATAAACTACCCCTAGCCATGTGCTTTTGCCAGCAATTGTACCTGATACCCCGACATGTTCTTTGCAAGTTGAATTTATTCTTTGCCAATTTGTTCCTTGATGTATCAGCATACCTACTCCTCCGCCCTTTTTCTCCGTTGTTCTATTGCACCCTTCCCAGATACAGCCATCGATTAAAGGTGGATCTTCTAGATCCCTCAGATGTGTCTCGCATAGAGCGTGCACACCTACTGCTTCGTCCTTTAACTGCCGTTCTATTTCTAGCCATTTCGCTCTCTCTCTACCCCCTTGCATGTTTATGTAACTGATCCTGGCGTTAAATTTGTTTTTCGTAGTTTTTTTTCTGGGCCTCCTAGTGGCCATTTTGTTGAGCTCAGCCGCCATTGTTACATTTACTACATCGCTTCTACCTACCCCTACACCCTGAGCCACCTTGGACCCCCTAAAAAAACTACCGCTCGGTCTCCCAGGCGCCCGCCTATCTCTTCTCCTACCCTCCACTGAAATGGATGCCATCTCTGCCCGAGTCTCTGCCCGAACCGGCTGTGTGCAATTCCTTGTTTATGTCTACCACCTCAAAGCCTTTCTCGAGGCCTAACTGCCTTATCTCTCGATTAAGATTTACAACGTCTCTAGCAACCTCTACATTCCTTCCTTGTACCTCCGGCACTGTACACACCACGATCTGCGCTTGCTGTGCTATCGCCCTTACACCGTCAACTCCCTCAGCTAAGCTTTTCCCTACTTGTGCCGCGTTACCATTCAGGACATCATTTAGCCCCGCCGCTACCACTACCAAGTTACGCCTTGCAGCCTTCTCGAAAAGTTCACTTTTAGTCGCTCTCAGAACATCGTCCATTGTCTTTCCTGGAAACACCCCGACTGCTACCCGCCTATCACCCTTCACCCGGTACAGAATAGCTCTTTTGCAGTGCCTCATGTTTGAGTCACCAGCGATAAGCACTAGGGTACTCTGCCCCTCCCTCCTAACTTCCGGATCTTGCTGCCTCTTATCAGCGACTGTGACGTCATTTTCCGGAATTAGCTCGTTCCCTTTCTCAGAATCGCCTCTCGACTTCCCAGCTGCCACCTGTGCGTAGCTGTTCCTGCCTGAACATATCTGACCTACTGGCTTCTCGCTGTCCATGCCAGTGCAAGCCCCATCCACGTGGCTGGCGCTGGAATGCCCGCCATTGTGGCTTCCAATGGCGGTGTCAGCCGTTTTGACTCCAACTGACAAAGCTGTTCTTGAAGCTTACGCTTCTCTGCCCTCTCTATCTGTAACTCTGTTTCTGGAGCATCCATCCTTAGCACTAGTTCGCTGTTCGCCTGTTCAGCCTTGTCCAGGCGTGCACCTAATACGCAGAATTTGCACAAAAAATCTGCGCCTTCGGCCTCCTCCACCGAATCGAACCGCGTTTCTTTTAAATTCACCGACGCCTCACACTCCGTACAACTAACCTTCAGTAGCTTAACCATCTTAGCAACACTCGATTATTGCTTCCACCAATAACTACAGGCTCAAGACAAACACACTTGAAAACACGTGCAAAAATTAAATAAAATTCTGCCTACCGCAAATGCCGATCGATCACTTAGAAAAAATAGGCATCTCTCTAAAGGATAACGCAGAAAAACACACTGAAAAAAAAAAACTGCCGGCCTAATAGTCCCGGCCGCATATAGGTCTCTAACCTAAATTCTATTCCTTAACCTGCGCTTCGCCTAATAGCCTAAAAAACTGAACACACTTTTAAAACTATTAAAGGAAAGTACTCAACTATTTTACGCAGTCGCTGTCGAAGTCGGTCCGGTCCCGGTCTCCACGCGTGATCCGAAGAGCACCTAAACCTACTTCCGCACAGCACGGCTGTCAACTGTCAACTCTGTCACTGCTGACACTCTGCCGGCGCCACCTGGTGGCCGAACCTTGTCTCCCAGCGCGTGGCCAAGCGTCTTCTTTGTATAAAACGAGCTCGGTGGTGCGCATGTATATATATATCCTCTTGCCCTCGCGGCCAGGACGATGGACAAGTTCCGGCATTTTCCCACGAAAGTTGCTCCACGGCCACGCGCCCTGCCGACCATCTCAGAGCTGGACACACATGTCAATAAGAAAGCCTGGGGAGCTTAACAACGCAGAGGCCGCATCTGGAAATTTAACTTTTCTACTCAGTACCTGTTCTGCGTACTCTCTATTTTTTTTCGTGTGGGTCCCACTCCCCCTAATTTCCTAACTTTTATGATTATTTTTCTTCTATCTGCTTTGTGTTTCTCGCGCACCTGTTCTGTGCCCACCCTCATAAAAAGGGGGAACATCAGGAAAGACAAATCACTCTTGAAGGAGATCAGTCTTCCGATCGAAACGTCGAATGAAGCGTATACTTCGCTATATACTCCTGTAAGCAGTCAAAAGCTTCATGCTCTCGCAGCCTCTATATATATGTCATCATCATCAGCCTGACTACGCCCACTGCAGGGAAAAGGCCTCTCCCATGTCTCTCCACTTAACCCTGTCGTTCGCCAGTTGCGGCAGCCGTATTCCCGCAAATTTCTTAATATCATCCGCCCACCTAACTTTCTGTCCTGCTACGCTTGCCTTCTCATAGAATCCACTCCGTTAACTTTAAGGACCAGCGGTTACCCTGCCTTCACATTACATGCCCTGCCAAAGCCCACTTCTTCCTCTTGATTTCAACTAGGATATCGATAACGCGCGTTTGTTCTCTAACCCAATCCGCCCGCTTCCGATCTCTTAAAGTTACACCTATCATTTTTCTTTCCATAGCTCGCTGCAATGTACTTAACTTAAGCTGAACCCTCTTTGTTAGCCTCCATGTTTCTGCGCCATAGGTGAGTACTGCTAGGATACAACTGCTGTATATTTTTCTCTTAAAGGATACTGGTAAACTGCCATTCATTATCTGAGAGAACCTGGTATATGCGCTCGACCCCATTCTTATTCTTCTTGTTATTTCCCCCTCATGATCCAGTTGATGCCATTTTTATAGACTTCTCGAAAGCAATCGATACTGTTCTACATTCCAAGCTTCTTGCTAAACTAAATGCTATACTAAATAATCCTCACTTGGTTGATTGGATTTCTAGCTTTCTCTCATCTCGTTCCCAGTTCGTATCCTATAATTCTTCTCATTCTGCTGCTGTTGATGTAACGTCAGGAGTGCCTCAAGGCTCCGTCCATGGACGACTACTCTTATTAATATGTATAAATGACTTGCTACATAACATTTCTTCTAAAATTCGTCTTTACGCTGATGACTGCGTTTTATACGAAGTAATTAATGGTCCTAATGATCATCGTCACCTCCAAGAGTCATTTGCTGTTTTGTAGTTGTTGTAGTACCTGGCAAATGAGAATTAATTTCGACAAAACCGTCCTCATGTCTTTTTGTGACAAATCTCCCGTTTCCCATTTTAGTTACTCTTTCAATGGCCGTGTGGTAGATAGGGTCTCTCAGTACAAATATCTTGATGTCATATCCACGCATAGCATGTCTTGGTCTGAACACATTGATTACGTATGTAATAAAGCACTAAAAAAACTAGGTTATCTACGACGCACGCTACCCAATTCACCAAAAGACACAAAGCTACTGTTGTGTAAATCTCTAATCCAGCCTGTTCTTGATTACGCAGCTGTAGTGTGGGACCCGTACAAGCAATTCGAAATTAACATGTTAGGAGCAGTCCAGAAGAAAGCTTTGCGTTTTATATATCATCGTTATGATCGCGATTTCTCACCCTCTTCTACACTTCTCTCATTGAATTTAACCACGCTGTCTGCCCGTCGCCACACTGAATCATTAAAATTCTTACATTGTATCGTCAATTCCTCAGTAAGGCTCTCAGCTAACCGCTACATCAACTTTGCACCATTATCATCTACAAGAAGTCATCACGAGCTTAATTCGATGCCGTATTTTGCGCATTCTAATTTTGTCAAATTCAGTTTTTCCCCGTTCAATAGAAGCCTGGAATTCTCTACCTGGGTCCATTCGTTCTTGTCCATTTCAAAACTTTGTAACTGCCGCTGAAGATGCATAATAGCTGTGTATTCCTACCCTGTCGTTAACCGTTCCTTTCTTGTTTGATATTTCGTTTGTGATTTGAACTTTTTTGTAGTGCTCACTTTGTACATTTTTCTCATTTTTGTTACCTTGCATTTTGTGTTTTTCCAAATCCTGCCATAGCGCATCTAACTGCGCTCCAGTATGTATGAATAAATAAAAAATAAAATAAATCAGCTGTCACTACCTGCCCTAAATAGACATATTCTCTTACTACTTCCAGCACCTGGCTACCAATTGCGAACTGCTGTTCCCTTGCTAGGCTATGGAACATTACTTTGGTTTTCTGGATGCTAACTTTTAGCCCCACCGTTCTGCTCTGCCTGTCTAATACAGTGATCATGCCTCGTAGTTGATGTGCTGAGTCACTTAGGAAGGCAATTTCATCAGCGAATCGCAAATTACACACACACACACACACACACACACACACACACACACACACACACACACACACACACACACACACACACACACACACACACACACACACACACACACACATATATATATATATATATATATATTGCCACGTATCATTGTAGTGCTTGTTCGTTCACTCTCAAGGCTGCAGGAAAGGGCTGTTATCATTTTTGTTCGTGACGCGAGAAGCGACCAGTGTAATCTCGATTGATCGCAGCTATGCGAGGCAGCATCTAGGTTTTTCCAGATTACTGTAGACGATCTTGTCCTACTATCTCGAAGTTTCTTTGCCGGCTTTAAATTGAGCGATGCCGCGAGCGGCAGGCATTCGTAGTTCGACGACCGACGAGCACGCTTGTTGCTTACGCCGCCGCCGAGTGAGTCAGTTCTTTTGCGGGCGCAAGTCAGCCCAAATAAAGAGCTTCGTTTCCAAGACTGGTTGGTGTCTTCCCAACCGCTGGACTGCCGTCACTACAACGTGACAATATATATATATATATATATATATATATATATATATATATATATATATATATATATATATATATAATCCCCTGTGCCCCTTGGCTTCTGTGGCTGTTGGCTTCTCTCGTATTTATAACGAGCCCCTCACTCCCCTTTCCTTGTCTGCTTAATTGCTTAACGAGGGCCTCGGTTCTGGCAGCCTTGATGCCTTAGGAAGCATAAGAGGGTTCTCACACAGCTTCCACCCTCGCCGTTCGATGACGTTCTACGTCACCTCAGCGGTAACTCAGGACGTGCTACGTCCGCCGCTTAAGAGCGTGGGTGGCGCTGGTGAACACTCCCAAGGTTGGGTTATTTGTAAACATAAATACTCCCGAAAGCAGAAGGTTTGACAGCCGTCGCCGTAGCTCAGTGGTAGAGCACCGGACGCGTAATTCGGAGGTCGTGGGTTCGTATCCCACCGGCGGCATGTGGTTGTTTTTTCTTCTGCTTTTCTAATCAATTAGCTTTAAGCGATAACATGTCTAGTTATATTATAAATTGATCAACACCACAAAATAAACAAATAAATTAAAAATCCCCTGTGCCCCTTGGTTTCTGTGGCTGTTGGCTTCTGTCGTAAATATATATATATATATATATATATATATATATATATATATATATATATATATATATATATATATATATATATATATATATATAGCAAACAAGGGAAGGGGAATGAGGGGCTCGTTATAAATATGAGAGAAGCCAACAGCCACAGAAACCAAGGAGCACAGGGGATTTTTTATTTATTTATTTATTTGTGGTGTTGATCAAGTAAGAATATTACTGTCGCTTAAAGCTAATTGATTAGAAAAGCAGAAGAGGAAGAAAAAAAAAACCACACGCCGCCGGTGGGATCCGAACCCACGACCTCCGAATTACGCGTCCGGTGCTCTACCTCTGAGCTACGGCGACGGCTGTCAAACCTTCTGCTTTCGGGGGTATTTATATAAATACCCCCGAAAGCAGAAGATTTGACAGCCGCCGCCGTAACTCAGAGGTAGAGCACCGGACGCGTAATTCGGATATAAATACCCCCGAAAGCAGAAGGTTTGACAGCCGTCGCCGTAGCTCAGAGGTAGAGCACCGGACGCGTAATTCGGAGGTCGTGGGTTCGGATCCCACCGGCGGCGTGTGGTTGTTTTTTCTTCTGCTTTTCTAATCAATTAGCTTTAAGCGACAGTAATATTCTTACTTGATCAACACCACAAATAAATAAATAAATAAATAAAAAATCCCCTGTGCTCCTTGGTTTCTGTGGCTGTTGGCTACGCTATATATATATATATATATATATATATATATATATATATATATATATATATATATATATATATAGCGAAGTATACGCTTCGTTAAAGGAAACATATTTATTAAACTCGACGTTTCGATCGGACGACCGATCTTCTTCAGGAGTGAGTTTACATTGTGAATGCATCCCCTTTTATAGGGGCGGGCACAGAACAGGTAAGTGGGAAACACAAAGCACATAGCAGAAAAATACGCATAAAAAATTATTAGAGGCAGTGCGACCCACACACACATACACCAAAAAAAAGAGAGCGCGAGGAACAGGTACTCAGTCAGAAAATACAAAGTCCAGATGCGGCCTCTGCTTTGTTAAGCACCATAGGCTTGCTCATTGACAGTCGTGTCCAGCTGGGAGGTGCCCGACAGGTGCGTGGCCGTGCAACAACTTTCGTAGAAAAATGCGAAAACTTGTTCCTTCTCCTGGCCGGGAGAGCAAAAAAATAAAATATGACCCTCCAACAGAGGGAGCAGACAACAGAAAAAAAAAGAGAGAAGAAAAAAAAAGGAAAATGAACAGAGCAAGGAAGAAACCTCGAAAAAAAAGTGAAATAGGTAAAAGAAAACCTTTAAAGTAGTGCTTTTTCTTCGCACCCAGCTATAGTGCACCCACCCCTGGTTGAGAGGAAGTATTGGAAGGAATGTAAAAAAAGCAAAAAATATAAGAAAAAAAAATGTGAGCTTACATAGTAAAATTAAAAAGGAAAAAATAAAAAAAAATAAAAAATAAAATTTTGTGCGGAATTCGCGTGACCACAAGGTGAGTACACCCGGGGGGGAAACGGCACAGGTGTGGCACAGGTGTGGCATGCCGAACGGGGTATGACCTCAGACGACTTAGTCAGTGTTGCTTTGTTTAATTTCGTAGGCCCCTGACCTCGGAAGAGAGGTGAGGGTGCCGTAAGTTTCATTAATGCCATTTTGCACTGTGTTAAATTTAAAAATAAAATATGATTCTCGTTGCTCGCGCTCACGACTGTTTTTGAAGCCACTCTGTAGTATTGTTACTTTAAGTTTGTCAAACTCGTGACTTTTCTCGCGGAGGTGTTTCGAAAGAGGGAGGTTGGGGAGGGATTGGGTATGTGAGCGGTGGTTATTAAATCTGAAACGGAAGGAATTGTCTGTTTGGCCTATGTATTGCATTCGACAGTCGCCACACTCGAGCATGTAAACCACGTTGCTGGAATCGCAATTCAGGTCTTCCCGGATAGAATGCTTGAAATTTGAATGGGTGCTTTTAGCCAGTGCCGTGGTTTCCATGTGTTTGCAGACTTGACATCGGCTTTTTTTGCATGGTGTGCAACCTACAGCTCTCGGTTTATTGACTGTCGAATGGACAACATGGTTTTGCAGATTTTTTGGTCTCCTATATGTTACTTGGGGGACCGTTGTGAAAATATTTGAAAGACGGTCACTCTGTTCTATGATATTAAAGTGTTTTTTTAGGATGTTGTTAATATTCGGGAGATTATTTGTGAAGGTTAGTATCAGATTACAGCGCTGTGATGATGGCTGAGATTCCTTAATGACATGATTAATATTAGTTGCTTCTGCCTTTTTAATGACATCGTTGATTATAGAAGACGGGTAATGTTGTTTTTTTAGAGTGTCCCGCATGCGATTAGCATTTTCGTGAAAATCTTTCGATCGTGAGCAAATTCGTTTGAATCTGATGGCCTGTGAGTATGGGATTGAAGTTTTGCAGTGGCGTGGGTGGCAGCTGTTGAAATGAAGATACTGTTGTCTGTCTGTGGGTTTTTTATAGACACTAGTGATTAATGTACTTCCTTCTACTCGAACCAGAACATCCAGGAAGTTAATTTTATTGGTTGAGTAGGTGTGTGTGAAAGAGATATTGGGATGGATTTTGTTGAATGAGGCGATAAAATGGATGAGTTCGTCCTCGGTTTCTGTCCAAACTATGAATATCTCATCCAGAAAGCGTTTGTAAAAAGCTGGTTTTGTTGGATATGAGGACAGAAAGTCAGATTCAATTTTGTTCATAAATATGTTGGCGTAATTTGGAGCCATTTTTGTGCCCATAGCTGTACCGCTAGTTTGAAGATAATATGAGTTGTTGAACTCAAAGGTGTTAAGTTTAAGGACCAAATTTGCAAGTGTCCCGACGGCACTTGGACTAGGGGTGTCTAGAATTTTGTATTCTTTATATGATCCAACCATTGCCTGAATTCCGTCGTCATGTGGGAAGTTAGTGTAAAGTGATACCACATCCAGGGTAACTAGGAAAGCGCCTTGAGGGAAGGTGACATTCGATAATTCTTTCAGGAAGTGATTAGTTCAAGAAGAACTCTAGTTTGGGCTAGTTGGTTCATGATTCAACAGGAAAATGGCGCAAAAGACGTCTTTTGCGCCATTTTCCTCTTGAAGTGATTAGTGTCGCGTATGTAAGATGGATGCTTCGGAGGTATATGTTTGATGAGCGTTTTGCCCTCTGTACATGAGATTATAGGGTCACGCGATGGCATGGGAACGGCAAAGATACCCACACAGCAAATCTTGGCGGAAGTCAAGGCAACAAATGCTCCGACAAGCGCCATACTTGGCTTGCCGTAAACAGGGTGTTTCACGTAAGACTTTCTGCAATTTTTAAAAATAAGCTATTTGAATTAGATGCGCGCTTTTTCTGGCATAGCATAAGCTATTTGAATTAGATGCGCGCTTTTTCTGGCATAGCATTGTCAGTGGTGTAGTACATCATAATGCAGCTAAGACGTGCTAACTAGCAGGCTTGTTAACCAATATTTAATAGTTAACTTTTAAACTATTACCGTTGGGCTCCTTAATTATTGAGAGGCATGCAGCCCACCGTAAGTAATGTCCATATCCGTTTTTAGAATTTCGAGAACGCGATTATCCTCGGCGCTGTGGCCCAACAAATTTCGCCTACATCGCGCCAAAATGCATGCGGTTTGAGAAGCTTGCAGGCAAAGCAACCTCTTCAGTGCACGTAACTCGTCGAAATAGCCAAAATTTGTTGGGCTACAGCGCCGAGGATAATCGCGTTCTCGAAATTCTAAAAACGGATATGGACATCACTTACGGTGGGCTACATGTCTCTCAATAATTAAGGAGCCCAACGGTAATAGTTTAAAAGTTAATTATTAAATATTGGTTAACAAGCCTGCTAGTTAGCACGTCTTAGCTGCATTAGGATGTATTACACAACTGACAATGCTATGCCACAAAAAGCGCGCATCTAATTCAAATAGCTTATTTTTAAAAATTGCAGAAAGTCTTAGGTGAAACACCGTGTATATACCCTCCGAGAGCGACGCACTTTCTTGCCCGGCGAGGCGTTTTTTTGCGCTAAGACAGTGGGCCCAAATATTATCCGAGAAGTGCCCTACTGGCCGCGTTCGAATCGGGAGGCGATCTAGAACAGAATTCCTAGTTGAAACTTGCTTCAGAAATAGGTCAGGAGTGGAACTCTCAACCAACAGATACACGGGTGTCTATGGGAGCCGGTCGACCTTGCGGGTCGTGGTCCTTTTCGCTGGCATATTCAGGCCCGGAAATACCCAAGGCGCCTTTGCCGGTGTCATGCCGTCACGTTCTCCATACGTAGTGTAAATAAGTGGTGATTACCTTTCTGCTAGAAGTTAGCATAAACGAAAGGACTTCAGAACAGAAAAGGCTGGGCAGGTTGGTAATTCATTGCAACACAGTAATCATAGCGCGTGAACAACGCAGGCGTGCTCGTCCCGTCTCGTCTTTGGCCTGCGTTATTCCCGCGCTATCATTACTGTGTTGTAACGAAAGGACGACAGAAAAGGGAGAGTTTTCACTGTTTCCTGAAACGTCATTTCGAGCTCTAGATTGTTCCACGGTAGCTTGAAGTGTAATGGAAATAAGTTTGCGCGGACTGTTAATTTGTTTGAATCGAAGTATACTTGGACGGATTAATTGCGTATTTACGAAAGTACACTTTAAAAACATTGCCAACACCAGAATACGAGTTCCCTAAACTCGATTTCGATCATTAGGTTGTTCAAAGGCAGCTCGAAGTGTGCTGCAAATATGCGAAGACGGACTGCCAATTTGCTAGACTTTAAGTATTCTTTGGACGAATTAATTGCGTATTTACTGAAGTACACTTCAAATACGTTGACAACACGCAAATGCCATTTCCTGAAACGCGACTTCGAGCATTCAACTGTTCAACAGCAGCTAGAAGTGTGCTGCAAATACATTTAAAAGGACTGCCCATTTGTCAGAATTGAAGTATACTTCGGATGAATTAATTTCATATTAACGAAAATACACTTTTAATACACTGAAAAGATACTAAAACTGCATGCATATTTTTTCACGTATTTCAAAAGTGCTCGAAGTGTGCTTTATGTGAAGTATTTTTGGCATATTTTAAAAATATATTTCGAATAGCAAGCATGAAGTTTCAGGAACGTATTTCCTACATATCTTTAGTGCATTCATGAATACAAAATATGTTTCAAATACAATTTAAATAGCACACCGTATATTCAAAACGTATTATTTTCTGCTAAGGGAAGTATCGCTACAGATTTTCTTGTGCCATGAAATTCCATCATCATCATCAAATTAGTAAATACCTTGTAGGCACCAGAAACAAAGCTCAGCGGTCTGTAATTTTTCAAGTAATAGATGTTTCCTTCCTTATGAATTATATAATATTATTTATTTATTTATTTATTTATTTAGGACATACTGCAGGCCCAGTGAAGGGCCCTGGCAGGAGGGGCACAATAAACACAATACAAAAAAGTACAAAACAAAAAGTACAAGGCAAGTAAAAAAAAAAAATCAATGAACGGCCTGTTCAATGGCATCAATGTCAACTGTTGATGATGGTGGCAACTGATTCCACTCGTTAATAGTGCGGGGAAAAAAAGAGAATTTGAATATGTTAGTTCTGGCAAAGTAAGGTTTTAACGATTCAGTGTGCCTGTTTCTGGTTGACCTGGACGTTATCGGTTGGAGATACAAATCGGGGGCCATTGACAGTTTGTTAGTTTTCAATAGAAAGAGAAATCTTAACCTTAGTATTCTACGCCGAGTTTCAAGGGACTGTATATTATGTTGAAGCAACAGAGCAGATGGTGAGTCAGTGGTGCGATATTTAGAAAATATAAACCGAACTGCTTTGCGCTGAATTTTTTCTAGGGCATTAATGTTAGTCTTTGTGTGAGGATCCCAAACAGTGCATGCATACTCAAGTTTTGGTCTAATCATGGTGTAATATGCCAATTGCTTAACGTTAGGTGGAGCTTGTTTTAACTTGTGCCTAAGAAAACAGAGATTGCGAAACGAAGAAGAGCATACGGTTTCAATATGTTTATTCCAACTAAGATTATTCGTTAGTGTTACTCCTAGGTACTTGTATTCTTTGACTTCTGAAAGGTGCCGAGTGGGAAGATTATATGAAAAGGAATGACTGTTTCTTTTATTAGTGATCCGCATAAATACTGTCTTGTCAGCGTTTAGTTCCATTCCCCATTTAACGCACCATTCACTAACATTCTGTAGGTTATGATTAAGTAAAATTTGGTCGCCTGGAACTTTAACTTCATTAAACAAAACACAATCGTCGGCAAACAACCTAATTTGAACAGGATGAGAGATGATGTCTGTAATGTCATTAATATAGATTAGAAACAGTAATGGCCCAAGGACACTGCCCTGCGGGACACCAGAAGTGACTGGAAGTTTGTTAGAACAATGACCATCGATACTAACATATTGAAATCGGTTAGATAAATAAGCCGCAACCCAATTAACAATAAAAGAAGGAAGACCTACAGATTCAAGTTTATGGATAAGTTTATTGTGCGGAACTAAATCAAAAGCTTTCTTAAAATCTAGAAATATGACATCTATTTGGCCGGAATTGTCCAGAACTTGAGCGAAATTATGAATTACGGATGTAAGTTGGGTGACCGTAGAAAAGCCTTTGCGAAAACCATGCTGAAAAGCCGATAATTTGTTGTTGTCATCGAGAAATGTTTTAATGTAATTGGCTACGATATGTTCAAGAAGTTTGCAGCATGAAGAGGTCAACGATATGGGACGGTAATTATTAAACAATGCGGCATCACCTGTTTTGTGTATGGGAACGACACGGGCCACCCTCCAATCGGGTGGTAGACTTGAAGACAAAAGAGAAGCACGAAAAATGATAGCAAGAAAGTGCGAAACCATCTCAGCATAACGATGTAAAAATGAATTAGGTATTTCGTCAGGCCCAGGAGTTGCTTTTGTTTTAAGATTCAAAAGCATTGCAAAAATACCAGGTTGAGATACGAGATCGTGCACAGGCTGGGAACAAGAATCACGAGTTGTGAAATTATTTGCAGGTTGGGAAAACACACTGTGAAAATATGAATATGAATTGTTCTTCAAAGCTTTGTTTACGCTCGAGATCATAAGGCAATGCGCATACAATGTGGCTAGCTTTCTAGTACCGTCTCCCCTGATCCCCACAAGCTGCTTTCACCCTTTGCATTGTTGCAAAGGCTTTCTTTACTTTCTCCTGCCTTACCGTTCAGATGTGTCATTCCTGTGCTCTACTGCCGCTGCCATTGACGTTCTGATTACATTCGTTACTGTGGTGCAGATTTGTTTAGAGCTCTTCGGCTACTTTAGCTATTTTATCCATACTGCTAAGAACATTGCCTCCTTTGTCTCTTAGCGCACACATCTTTGTTTTGTCTATGCCTAGTTTTATATTCCCTGCTTTTAGGCTACTTTGTATTCTTTAGAGCATGCTACATTTTCTCCGCGTTAAACTTCCTTATCTCGACTACCTTGCAGTTTTTTTATTAATCTTTACAGCTCGATCAGTCGTAATCTCTCCGTATGGCTAGGCGCTGTCATGCTTTGGCGTTTCGTAATTAGATTTTTCGTCTCCCGAGTTCGCTTGCAGGTATCCTTACGAACCACCCTACCGCCTCGTTCTGCTCCACACTCACTAATGGCAGCTGTCAGATTATCGTTCAATCTTACAAAATTAAGTCCGTTTTCCTACCGAATATCCGTCCCGAGGCAATATCCTGAATTCCTCTACTTCCCTCTTACAGCTAACTCGTTAATGAGCTTCCACTTCACTAATATCTTCCGCTCCCTTCTCAGGTCTAAGCCAATTCGGGGACTTGTCATTGTGTTGTAGCTACGACGCCCCTTTACAAGGACCTCCACATTCAGAACCATTCCAGGGTGAGCGCATAGCACGAAGTCAATTTCATTTTTATTCTCACCACTGGGGCTCTTCCACGTCCACTTTCTGTTCTTTCTCTTCCGGAAGAAGGTATTAATGTTCCGTAAATTATTTCTCTCTGCTGACTGTACTCATTACCCTGCTCTGCTGTTCTTGGAGTCTTTGCCATAGTTGCCTACCGCCTGGTCTCTGGTCTGCTTCTTGCCTACCGCCGCATTGAAGGCACCCATTTGTACATTGTACTGTGACTTTACTTTGATTACCGATTCCACGTCTTCATAGAAGCTATCAAGGATCTGGTCATCATGGCTTGATATCGGTATAGGCCTGCACGATATTCAGCTTGTACCTCTTATTGAGCCTAACTATGATAGCTCCCACCCTCTGGTTAATGCTCCTCTATGTTCCAAGCTATAACCTCTTTGATGAGGAATCCCACACTGAATTCTCGCCGCTCCACTAATTCATGATAGCTCGTACCTGCCAGCCCTTTAGTACTGTATATGCCTTATCTTTCTTCCTAACCTCACTAACCAGCAATATGCAGATCGAAAGATATTCCACGTTCCGCGGAGGCAGAGCTTGGTACCTCGAGGCAGAAAGAACTGTGACACACAAGCCGCCTCATTCGACATTTCCCTCTTCACCTCACAGAGGGCAAATACACTTAAATTAGCAGTGTGCGCATCGTGTATCATGTGACTTGTATGGCCACCACAGACTGATGTGCGCAAGTGCAACCCTGCTGTGAGGAATGAAACGACTACGTTGATAGTATTCACACATGATCGATTTGCACATTCACCACGAAGTCACCAAAGTGCATTCAGGTCAAATTAATGTCCCCTCCCACCATACCGTTTTCCTGAGGGACATGCGCCGACGCACCTGCTGCATCACACCCAATAGTGTGTGGCCACTGCTGATTGCCCATATCAGCGAATTTTTGGATAACAATTTGAACACGTCAAACTGCAGGGACAACTCACCAGCTTTAGGTGGCGATTGGGACCTGGGAAGCCAGAGCGATGTTTTCTAACACACACACACAGTAACCACCTCGACTGCACCATGACGGTGCGATAGAAGGAAAGAAAACATCCATCGACGGTTACCATTGTTTACCACTGAACTCACAACAACTATAAAATTATTTATAATTCGCGATATTTTGAAGTACAAAATCTGAGAGCGATTCCTGATCTGTATATCCAAAGAGCGTTTTTTTTTAGTTCTCCTTGCATACTCGTTCTTAGACTAACGCTCCTCTGCAGCGCGTCATTATAGGAGCGCGGTGCCACCGTAGCTGTTTGTAATGGGCCGCCGCGTGTCGCTGAAGACGTAACAGACGGACATGGCGGCGTTCCTGCACTCTTGCCACACTCTCCCATATGCTTCCAGGGTACCACTGTTCGGATCGTTCTAGTGGCAGCCACGCGCTGCTTTCGCATTCAGCGATCCTCCTCCTTCCACGCTAACCGTTATGCAGTTGTGGATTAGTTGACTATTCCGATACTCTCATCCGTCTATGATCGCCTCCCTCTGATTCGTTCCAATGGCAACATACCCCACCAGATAGCTGGCAACCAATAGTACTTCTGCTTCAACTTCGTGGACTGAACTGTAACTTCTATAGCTAGTGTTAGTATTAGTACAGCTACTACTACTACTACTACTACTACCACTACTACCACCACCACTACCACTACTACCACTACTACTACTACCACTACTACTACTACTACCACTACTACTACTACCACTACCACTACTACTACCACTACCACTACGACTACCACTACCACTACTACCACTACTACTACCACTACTACTACTACCACTACCACTACTACTACTACCACTACCACTACTACTACTACCACTACTACTACTACCACTACCACTACTACTACCACTACCACTACCACTACTACTACTACCACTACCACTACTACTACTACCACTACTACTACTACCACTACCACTACTACTACCACTACCACTACCACTACTACTACTACCACTACCACTACTACTACTACCACTACTACTGCTACTACTACTACTACTACTACTACTACTGCTGCTACTGCTGCTACTGCTGCTACTGCTGCTACTGCTACTGCTACTGCTACTACTATTAGCAGTACACCTACTACTGCGATGTGGAACCCGAAACAATCAGTTAACAACTGTTCCTTCAGAAGAGGCGCGCTAGTGGAGGCTGGCGGTAAATACCGACCCCTTGCGGTTCATAAACGTGTTCTGACATTCGATCGTATCGCCTTCGTCAAATGCGGCCGCCGCGGTATGAATTTGTGCCCACGTTGGTCGTACTTTGACGCATGGCGCCGTGTGAAAGCCACTTTTATTTTAATGCTTTAGTGTTACAGTAGCCTCGTAAGCGGAAACGGCGACCGCCGCCTATGCGTAACCAGTGGAAAGCAATTTTACTACAACCTTGTGGATAGGTGACCATCTGTTGCAGCAGCTATAAATACCTTTCGTGAGTTTACCGGGGATAAGCGGAATGTACGTATGCCAAATAAAATACGGTGATGGGCTACCTGCTGTTGCATTATTTCTAGAAGAGTAATTGAGCACTTTTTCATGCTCCACCTGTCATGTCAGCGCCGGTTGTGCATTGTCTTACAACGTGCTCGTCTAAATTATGTAGCACTCAGTTACATTTCTGTAAACATGGCACCTGGTATATCAGGAAATTTGGTGTCTGGACCTCACAAGTGTACCACCAAAGATATATTACACTTTAGTGTGTGTACCTCGGTTGTAGAAAACCTTTCGCTGCTAACGCTTTCAAAAAACCCACCGAGAATCGCATAGCAGTTTTCTATGGAGACAAATTACGCTCTGTGGCAACAGCACTTTCCGCGATGCTTAATGCCAGCACACAGTAGCAGGCATTTTCTGTGCGGAGAAAAAAAGGACTGCCTTTTGCGTTTTGCCAATTAAATTTCCCCATAGAACATAGAACCTTGCTGTTGGGTCATTGCCAATGCCGGATAATTTTATTTTAGGTTCTTTTAGACTAACTCTTTTATACAAATCAATCTAACCAGCCGTGTTTTCGGCATTCTGCACTTTTGAGTTCTATTTGAAGGAAGCTAGCGGTAACGTAAATAACGTATACGTCTTAATTTACTAAACATTACATCTTCCCTCATTATATTGCCGCGAATCTTTGTAATGGTTTGTAGTGTCATGCTTCAAGGCTGCCGACACGCCTCTTTATCGCTTCGTTTGTGACGTAAGACGCGCCTAGATTTGTCTGGATTGATCGCATCCAGGCGCAGTCGATTCTACTTTGCGCCAGAATGTTCTAGTAACTTTCCAAGCTTTATCTCGAAAGTTCGCTATCAGCTTTAAAAAGAGCACGGCCGACAGCGGCGGGCGATTTGTTCGACCACCGCCGAGCACGCTTGTTGCTACGCCGCCGCCCAGTGATTCAGTGCTTTGCGGGCGCAAGTCAGCCCAAATAAAGAGTTTCGTTTGGAAGACGTTCTTGCTCTTTTCCTGTTCGCCATACAGCGGTCACCACTACGTGACAATATTTTGTTTCAGTCGTGGCTTTCTCTATCGGGCATTCCATACTCACGACTCGCTGTTAACTTCGATATCTCTACTAATAACAGGAAAGAGGTACGCACCCAAAATGCTTCTGCTGGAAATTGCGATCACAACCGTCTGTGGGCGGCCGGTGATATCGGGCTGTGTATATTGCTGCTGTAACAAAAATCGGTACAAAATTCGCAGTGAAATCAATGAGAATGCTTACCTGGCGTAGGTGGTCTCTTGCAGCACGTCAGATCCAGCGCCGTGAGAGAAGTGACTATTCCTAGCTCAAAGGGATCGCTCAGTTTCGCTTTTGTATCAAACCGGGTTAGTAAGGTACTGCTCTTAACAGCTGCCAAGAGATAAAAAGCTGAGGTGTAGGGAGACGTAAAACACAAGACCAGAACAATCAAGCGGTCCCATTATATTTTCTTGCATTCTTGATATACTCGCACACATCTATTAAGAATCACTATTGGAAGCCAACGCTATTCCACATAATATATGAGCTGGCCTTCCCAGTAAGCGCCGCAGCAGCGTAGTATTCGCGCCTATTGTCTCGATTTATATGCTATCCATTAGCCACATTTCAAGCTTGGAAACAATATACGGAGACCGACAGCACACGGCCAAAGTGGCTGTGTTATCGGCCTCAGAAAACTGCAAATATTAACTCTTTCAAAGTAAAAAATTTTGATTTCACAACACCGGCAGAGCCTAAGAACGCGCGCCATGGAGAACTTTGGTATTTCGAAGTGGGCCTTAGAGGCAATATGTGGCGCGGTTTAAGCTGAACAATTAGCTTGCGTGCTTTTATCTTATTAGCCAGCTGCCACTGAAAAACTTGCGCATCCAACAGTGTGAAACCAATAAACAAAAGTTGCTTCATGCACTGCTTCGATGTATAGCGTCCAGACGCGCTCTTAACGATGAACGTTTGAGGCTTGAGATGATTCGTCATGCAGTCTGGATGCCTGTAAGTGACGTTACTGACACTACAAGTACAGCTTCATCGGAGTCAGGTTTGCGATTTCCAGTCTTCTATAAACTACACGAACATCTAGAGCAGTATACGCGGCATTGTAACCTCGCACACTGTGCACACTGTTACCGTTTCTTTGGAAAATGAAACGCGACCCAGTAAGCACCAACGTAGAAGGCCTATTAGGATTAAGCAGCCATATTAAGCTACAACACATCATTTACGCACAGCCAACAAATTTATCAGATGCACTGCAAAGAGGCGCAGGTTTAAAAAAAAATAGTTCGTTGTTTTCGACTGCTACGCATGGCTTTTTGCAGGTGGTCACCACTGCTAGATGTCCTGTATTCGGACATAGTGTATTGCCGCCCTACGCATATCGTTTCTTACCGTCGCTCCCTCCTTTCTCTCCAACTCGCTCTCTTCTCCATGCTCTTTCTCTCACGCTAGTCGCCGCTCAGATGTTTCAGGTTTCGATGGCACGCGTCGCGGCTAGCAACATCCTTTCCTTCCATTGCTAACTTTATTATTAAGTAGTTACTAACAACAACACCAACTCTACATACCTCAAAGCGCGATTGAGGTGTCCTCTGACCAAAAAAAAATTATTTATGCGACTTTTTTTCCTTAGAAATCAACGGAGTCTAAACCGTACCCTCGTTTCGTTGAAATGAAATGCGTAGAAGTGCCTCAGAATGTGGCTGGTCAGGACCGCCTGCTCACAGCATGATTGAGGTGACCACTGACCTTATAAGCCCTGTACACTTGCTACTCAGAGGCTTCGCACAGAAAACACTGAAATCCGGGGAGTGCAGCTAGAAGCGCTTTCTAACTAAAACAAAACTGTACAAACTACAATCGAAACAAAAATCAACCCGCATCGGTATAAAGTGGCTTGTCCTCCACCATCCTGGCTAATGGATGTTTTGAAATACAGTTAGATTTCGTGTAATTTCCACACCAACAAATACGTAGTGCTTGCGGTTGGCAACAAGAGCAGATTTGGAGCAGATTTTTACACCAAAAAAAAAAATACGATGCACTCGCGGTTGGCAATGGGAGGTTTCAACCGCGGTGATACGCTGACCGGTGGCTGCTGCGTCCAGTGCATGCATGGCGCCAAGACTTCGCAACGCCGGCATTCAGGAGGAGCAGGTGATGACAGCGGTCCGTTTTTATACATGGTACTTTCACTGTTTCTTGCAACGATACTAAAACTCTTAACGATATAGGTGGAATAGCGCAAGTTCATAATATATTACACCAATTAGGTTGTAATGCACTTTTCAATAAAGAACAAAGACCAATCAAACCTTAGAGGTGAGATGTACCAAGCGGCACCGTTCCGTCGATATCATTACGTACTAGTACTGTAAGGAAAAAGGAAAAAACACTGGATAGAAAAGTGCATCGGACCACTGTCTCCACTCCCTTCTCCTCGATGCCTGCGTGGCAAGATGCTGGCGTCATGAATACATGACAACGCTGCCACGTCGAAGCGTATCGCCGTAGTCCGAGGAAACAAAGCGAAACCAGCGGCGGCGTCTGCAAAAAAAAACATATTTGATCTGACTCCGCTGTGTATACGACACTTCTGTAAAACATACACGAACTATGCCTCCGGCGCTAGCGAAACCACTCTTGAATGGTATGGTACGCAATTGGCAAGAAAAGCGAAGTGTGAGACAGTGGGCGACGAAAGCAAAAACAGTACCATCGTAACGGATCTGCGCACCAAATTCCGGCAACACAATCTTTTTCTTCTTCTCATATAAGTTTACTGTCTCTTCACTGTGGTAAAGCACCGAATTCGTGAAGTTAAATATCCTGAACAGTGCACAAAGAAGCCACCTGCGGCCATCTGCACATTCGGCAAATAATTTTTGCTATTTCTCTGCCCTTAAACTTTTTTGAAAATAATTTCTTGAATATTTTATGCTCAAGATCCGATCGTTTCTGTCACTTAATTGAGCCGTCTTTAATGGAGCTTTTAAGGAAAATTTTGAATGCTGCGCTCCACTCACGCATTTAAAACATCCTTCGATAACCAAATTCAGCCACTTCATGAGTCCACAACATCGCAAAATAAGAGCTAAAGGATTCTCTTCAAGGGGCGCACAAAAATATGGAATATAACTTGTGCTCATTGTTTTTATTTTGCAGAAAAAACATAGTTCTTGAATTCCTATTACATAGTCCAATGTTAGACGTTATTTCAGCAAAATTTAAGCTTATTACAAAAACATTGCTACTAGCACGTCTCAAAAACACTGCGTTGACAATTTCACTTGGACATACCAAGTACGTTTATTCCATTGGATGTTCAATAACACCGGAATTACGAAAACCGCTGTTACTAATAGCAAAGGATTAACGCAAATTTAATAGTTACTAAGACATAGAATGTAAAAATTTACACCAGCATCAATTAAATGTCTGCTTAACTACGACATTTCGAGCTTAATTATTCAAAAAGAAACTAAGGGTGCGTAAAGTAATAAAATTTTCAATGACATGCAGGTTACAACTTACCTTTCTCAAAAATACAGGACTTTTAACAACATTTGCAACCACTATTTTTCGACACATATCAGATAGGGAAAAACTCGTAATAGGTACCCAAAAGTAATCAAGACGATTTAACCGCACATCGTGAAAAATCATGCAGAGATGACTTCCGCATTTGTTCACTACCCTTCTGTCTAACATGTGCTCTTAGGTAAGATTATCGACAAAGAATATTAGATACCTGACGATACCATTTTCTTAAACCCGGAGTCTAAGTCTCAGTACTAACTTCAAGATAAAGATGTAATTGCATTTTAAAAAAAATGCTATACATAGACATTCAAAAGCACTCCACAAAATCTACAGTAAATTATCACAGATACCCAACCCCTCACTTTTGTGTTTGTTCTTAGAAGCACATAGAACAAACGTAACCTTAGAAAAACGTATAAAATACATTCACTTTACGCACATTAACACAAAAAAACGCCATAAAACAAAACTTTACACTCAATAGCTGGAAGACCATGCTCTACAGAAAGTTTGTAAGCAGAGACCCACGTATTAGCCACTCATTTAAAGGCGTGCGTCGCTAATATAAAGTACAGCGCTCATAACTTATATGAAAATAATTAGAATACCGAAACGGGAACAAAAATACAACTGAGAAACATGCAAACATGTATACTTACGTCTTAATCCAACTAACAAATAGGCACTGATGCTCAAACACAAAGAACGAATCAACCTGGTATAACCTTGAGTGGCGGCACTACAAGCGAAGGAAAAGCACATGGAAAGAGGACAAAGTAGTAAGCGTACAGGCATTCTGTTCGATGGGGAGAAATGCATTCATCACCTTCAATTTACGATGAAGTAAAGTAAAATTCCAGAAAAGAAGTTCCCATGGCAAGTGATCAGACTAAAGTACTGGCAATTTCATCATCATTATCATCATCAGCCTGACTACACCCACTGCAGGGCAAAGGCCTCTCCCATGTCTCTCCAATTAACCCTGTCCTTTGTCAATTGCCACCACTGTATCCCCGCAAACTTCTTAATCTCATCCGCCCACCTAACTTTCTGCCGTCCCCTGCTACGTTTGCTTTCTGCACTGGCACTGGCAATTGCACTGACAATTTAGTGAATAAATAAACAATTGAATATCTGAAGGCCTGTGCAAAGCGCATTTTTGCTTGAAAACTGAAATGTTCACCAAATCCGTAATCAATATGATTTTTTTTTCTTACTGCTGGATATGTATAAATGGCAGCCACTGTGTCATGTGGCAGAACGAGAAAACTATTAGAGAGAGAAAAAAATGACAGAGTGCTGACATAGTTGCCAGGAAGCTGTCCACAAAGCGAGCCCCCGCTTGCGATGCCTGTTACCTGAGCTGCAGCCACTTACGACGCCAACTAATGGCACTCACACAGGTCAGACTTCCGGAACTCTCCCACCGTTTGTACATACAGCTCACTCGCCGCCGTTCTTGCGCGGCGATCTAGCCAATAGGACGGCTAGCGGAAGCTACGAAATGTGTATTTCGTGTTCCAAGACTCTGCAATGACGTGGTTCGAGAACTACGGGGCTTCCTTTACCAACTGGGGAGCGTTCCGCCGTGAGTTGCTCACCACCTTCAGCACAAACTAATGAAAAGAAAATGCCGAAATCGCCCTTCGCTCCAGGTCACAGCAGTCGAATAATGAAAGTGTCAGGTTTATAGCAGGCATGGCTTGTCTCTTCAATCGGCCTGACCCTTCCATGCCCGAGGCAATGAAGGTACGCCACCTCAAGCGTGGTGTGAAGGAGAAACTCTTCGCTGGCCACGTACGCGACCGTCGTAGAACCGTTGCTACTTCACCAAAGAAGCCATATGTGTAGAACGGTCCTTGTAGGAACGCAGTGCGCAATAAGCTCATTGGAGCAGTGTTGCAGTGCTATTCGCCTGGAACGAGGTGCTTTGGGATCTTGCGCGGAGTGTGGTAAGCGAAGAGCTGCGCATCCTTCGCTTAGATGCTCCTCTTGCAAGAGTTGCAGCTCTATCCGAGTTGCAGCCGCGGTGGCTCAGTGGGAAGGCGCTCGTCTATCGAGTCGGATACCCGGGTTCGAACCCGACCGCGGTGGCCGCATTTCGATGGAGGCGAAACGCAAGAGGCGCCCGTGCGCTGTGCGATGTAAGTGCACGTTAAAGATCCCCAGGCGGTCGAATTTATTCCGGAGACATCCACTACGGCACTTCTTTGTCTTTCTTATTTCACTCCTACCTTCCTCCCTTCCTTTACGGTGCGGTTCAAGTGTCCGCTGAGATTTGCGAGACAGATACTGCGCCATTTCCTTTGCTCCGAAACCAATTTTACAGCCACCACCGGCGCCACAGCGCGAGCCATACATCATAAGCTACAGCGAGGCCCTACAGACACCACAGCCGGAGCCGTACATCATGAGCTACAGCGAAGCCCTACGGAGACCTGCGCCGAGTAGCATGCATTTCGTCCTGCTGCCAATAAACCTCTTTCTCATTCTCGCAACCACTTCACTCAGATGCTCTACATCTGTGCATGACCTGGCTTAGGTATACTCTGTTACCACCGCCGGTACCTTACTGCACATCGTCAAATGTTGTTCTCTTTCCATATTCTGGAATTTTCCTTTACCTCTCTTCATTTTCGCACTAACTGTATATGTCCTCAATCATGAACTACATTTCTTCACCACTTACACTACTGTAGTAACAACATGAAATCAAATACAACTGCGCTGTTCACCAGAAGTCTTCCCATTTCTAAAACCAGTCCACTGCTGGACAGAAAGGGTCACATCATCTAGCATCATCACATTTTGCTGCCTATATGTGCCTTTTTGATAGAAAGTAACCGTTGATTTCAAATCACTGCAGCCACAACTGCAGAGTAGTTGGCGCAATGAAAAGTTAGTTCTAAGAATGTTTGCTCTTTTTTTTGCGGGACCAAGAGAACACAGGCTAAACCCTCTGCTTGAGATGTTAGTGCACGTTAAAGATCCGCAGGCGGCCAAAATTATTCTGGAGCCCTGGCAACGGCACCTCTTCTATTCTTCTTTAACTCCTTCTTTTACCCCTTACCTTACTTCACGGTTTAGGTGTCCATCGAAATGTGAGACAGCTACTCTGTAGCTTCCTTTCCTAATAAATCAATTTTAAAAGTGTCAAGGATACAGTTTTAAGAGCTGTGACGTTAAAACTGTGCAGATTAACCACATGCCGTACCAATAATTCAGCGCTGACAGCAGCTTGCCGAGTGCACTGCAGGGATGCAATTCCATACAAGAATTGGTGTAATTGTGCAATGTTACTTTACAGAGTGGCGTTTTGGTGCGCGTGCCAGAAATACCGTTGTAAGGGATCGGTAGTGTACGCGGGGTCAACGGAACGCGACTGGGGGCGCTCAAAGCCAAGCGTCTCTTTTCTTGGAACGCGCCCGCTCGCGAACGCGCTGGGAAGAACGGGTGTCCCCCGCCCCGCGGTGCCGATTCGCGCACGTGCTGGCACGAATGTGCATTTGTGTTTGTTTTTACTTTTAGTTTGCAATGCAAAGGGCGTTTTGCCCTACGGAAGCTGGAGGGCTGGCCATGCTCTCGGTAAACCAATCATGTGAGCAGTGTAACATGATTGGGTGCTATTAAATGGGGGCCGGGCCTTTAGGTCTTTAAAACCGGGACCCGGGGCCGGAAGCGGGGTTCTGCGCTAAGGTGAGATGCTATGCATCTTCGGCTATGCCGAGTAGGGGCCTCCGCTAGTATTAGCCAGTTCCACCTTTTTGTTGTTTGGTTTGTCCTTTTTGCTGTTTAATGTGTCTAGTGCCTTAACTTGTATATGTTGTAAATATCTGTATATAAAACTTCAAGTATTCGCCTTACCCCTGCGTCTCAACTCATCGCGAGAGCGTCTCTGACGGGGCACCTCTGGTGCAGAGATCAAGCTTCAGTCTTCGAGTTAAACCAACCGTCTTTGGCGGGGCACCCCTGGTGCAAGGAAAGGAAAGAGAACCTGTGAAATCTACTGCCGTTAAAGTATTGTTGTAGAGCATAATGTTTTTAAAGGGATAAACAAACATTTTGGCCATTTTAGAGGACACATATGCATAACAGGCAACAGGTGTGCAATAGTCACTGCACCTGAGTGACTTACTGAGTGAGTGACTTACTGCACATTACTGAGGGACGTTTTTTTGTACGTGCAAGAAATACCGTGGAAGTATTGTTGTAGGCACAATGTTTTTAAAGGGATCAACAAATATTTGGCCCTTTAAGAGGACAGTAGTAGTAGCAAGAGACTTTTATTCGACCATAATTTATAGGCCGAGTATGTCGACAGCCTGGGCGACCAGAAGCCGCTGTTCTTCTTCCCCTTCAGCGCCAAGCCAGTGAGCCAGGTGGTGATGGATAGAGAGGGTGCGGGGAAGAAATCCGACTGCTGAGCAGCCGGGCAATAGAAGGGGCAATGGGCCAGGTCCGCATAGATACAGGGGCAGTTGGGACAGGAAGGGTCCGATCGATTGCGATAGAGGAAGATGCGGGACGGGGTGATAACTGCATTCATCTGAATGTGCCGAAGAAGGCGAGACTCCGGCACCGTGAGTGATGGATGAGAGGGAGGGTAAAGGCGTTTGTCGAGGCGGAGCTCAAGGTAGACCTCTTTTATGGTGCGGCGAAGGGTGAGTCTCCCACCGTCCTCCGAGGGCTTGGGCCAGGGGATCAACGGTGCCCGTAAAAGTGTGTCGCGGACGAGCTGATGGGCCAGCTCATTGCCGTCAATCCCTGAATGCCCAGGGACCCAGCGGAGGAAAACGATGGAAGGCTGCAGTGCGGAGACCGCTCGTTCGACCTCCTGTTGGAGAGAAGGGGTCAGGGTGCGTTTCTGTATGTGGTGTATAGCGGCTTGTGAGTCTGAATAGACTGTGTACTCTTGGAGAGAGGGAAGGAGGGCAAATGACTGGAGGGCATGCGAAATGGCGAGGACCTCGAGGGACAATGCGTCTAGAGGGTGTAGATACGGCCCGCTGGTGTGGGTTTCAGGAGCAGGGAGGTGTGGACGGTACAGGGCGTAGCCGCAGGAACATCGAGGAGCCACGAAGGAGGCATCCGTGTAAGCTACACCCTGGGTATCAAAGAGAGGGGAATGGTGCTTTGCGGCCGCATGACGTTGTCCGACGTGCAGGACGGGGGACATGTTGGTGGGGAGGGAGTAAAGTTCACAGGTTCCCTATCTTCTTTCCTCGCACCAGGAGTGCCCCGCCAGAGACGGTTTGTTTAACTGAAGACTGAAGCTCTTCGCACCAGGAGTGCCCCGTCCGAGACGGTCTTGCGATGAGTTGGAACGCAGGGATAAAAGGAATACTTGAAGTTTGTGTACAGAAATTTACATTACATCAAGATTAGGCACTGGAGACACAATAAACGGCAAAACGATACAAAACAACAAAAAGATGGAACTGCCTAACACGAGGGGAGGCCCCTACTCGGCGTAGCCGAAGATGCATGGCACCTGACCTTAGCGCAGAACTCTTTCTCTGGCTCCGGGGCCCGGTTTTAAAGACCTAAAGGCCCGGCCCACATTTGGTGGTTTCCAATCATGTTACAATGTTCACATGATTGGTTTATCGAGAGCCTGGCCAGCCCTCTAGCTCCCGTAAGGTGAAGCACCCTCTCCCCCACAAAATACAAGTAAAAACAAACACAAATACACATTCGTGCCAGCACGTGCGTGAATCGGTAACGCGGGGCGGGGGGGGGGGGGGACACCCGTAGTTCCCGGCGCGTTTGCGAGCGGTCGCGTTCCAAAAAAGGAGACGCTTCGCTTTGAGCGCCCCCAGCCGCGTTCCGATGACCCCGCGTACACTATCGATCACTTACACGCCCTTCCCAAGATTCTACAAAGGGCTCAAATGCCACTTTTAGAATTACAACAAAGAAGGGATAGGTGTCGGTAACGAAACCACCCTGTGGGTGACATACAGCAGCTACACCAGCACTGGCACCAACAAACCCAAAAGCAAAATAATGCACACGGGCACCAACACAACATTACGCAAAATGCTTAGGGGCACACTTCACTTCACTTCACTTCACTTTAATACCTTAAAGACCCTCGTTAGAGGGTATTACATAAGGGGTGGGGCACACAGAAATGAAAAACAGAATGACTAACAGATAAGTTGAAAGTTATACAAACATAAGATTATCACTGAGCAAGTACACGCGTGACTTCTTCGATGAACAATGATTGGCATGTGATAGCAGCAAGTTCTCGGGGAAGGCCGTTCCAGTCGTTCGCGGTCCGGGGGAAGAATGATGAAGAAAATGTAGTGGTGCGGGCGCGAGGTCGTGACACTTGCTGCTGATGGCCGGTGCGGAGGGAGATGCGTGGTGGTGGTGCGCAGATGTAGGGTTCCTGTCGTAGCTCAGAGTAAAAAAACTTGTGAAACAAACATAAACTTGCAATGTAGCGGCGATGAGCAAGGGTAGGTAGGCTGGACTGTGATTTGAGGGATGATATGCTGATATCAAAAGAATACGATGAATGAATGAATCTAGTTGCTCGGTTTTGAACTGCTTCAATTGAATTACTGAGATATGCTTGCTTTGGAGACCAGATGGGAGATGCGTATTCTAATTTTGATCTGACTAATGATTTGTATGCGAGGAGCTTGACATGCTGAGGTGCAGAGCGTAGGTGACGCTTTAAGAATCCTAGTGTTCTGTTGGCGGATGATATGATGTTTGAAATATGCGTATTCCATGTAAGATCATGACAAATATGAACACCAAGGTATTTGTATGATTGGACAAGATCGAGAGGAACGTTACATATGCTGTATTGGAACAGAAGAGGGTTACGGCGACGATGGAACGACATATATTTGCATTTACTTGTGTTAAGTGTCATTAGCCATTCACTGCACCAGTCTTGCACATGAGTTAAATTATTTTGAAGGGATTGTTGGTCGAAGGTGTTAGTGACTGTTCTGTAAATAACACAATCATCAGCGAACATCCGAATATGGCAATCTAATTTCTCAGGTAGGTCGTTAATATAAATTAGAAACAAGAGTGGCCCAAGGACGGATCCTTGGGGCACGCCTGAGGAGACTGGTAGGAGGTCAGACATTTGGTTATTGACAACGACTGATTGGAAACGGTGAGTTAAGAATTCTTTTATCCAGGCTAGTATGTCGGGATGCAAGTTTAGGCGAGAGAGTTTCAGAAATAAGTGGCTATGAGGTACCTTGTCAAATGCTTTAGCGAAGTCGAGAAAAATTGCGTCAGTTTGGAGGTTAGCATCAAGGTTGGCATGCAAGTCATGAACGAAAAGTGCTAGTTGACTTTCACATGAGTATCCTTTGCGAAATCCGTGCTGCGATGAGTGAAAAAAATTATTTGAATCCAGAAAGTGCATTGTTAAAGAATAAATGACGTGTTCCATGAGTTTACATGGTATGCTGGTGAGTGATATGGGTCGGTAATTAAGTGGTGAATCTTTGTTACCCGACTTGTGGACCGGAACGACCTTCCCCACTTTCCAGTCATGGGGTATGACACCTGTAGAAAGAGACTGTGAGAACAGCAGGCATAAAAATTTGGCAGAAGTATGGTTAACGTTTTTTAGTACCTTGGTGTTGATTTCGTCAAAGCCGGCAGATGATGACAGTTTTAGTTTATCTATGAGACATGATATGCCGGCCTCAGAGAAAGTAACGGCTGGCATTAAACTTCTTTGGTGATTTGCTGTCTCGAGGGGGAGTGGTTCCTGTTCATGAGTGAATACTGATGCGAAAGCAGAATTAAATATGTTAGCACACTCGACATCGGAAACGGCACGCCCGGAATCATCAGTTAAGGTAATAGCGCGTATAGATTGCGGATTTAAAAGCTGCCAGAATTTAGTCGGGTTATCTTTAAGTATGTTGGGTAGGTCAGTATGATAAAATGAGCGTTTAGCGTTTTTTACTGTGACCAGGTATGTCTTTTCGGCAGCGTAATATTTTTCCCATGCGTAGTCATTTCCAGTATGTTTAGCACTGCGGAACAAGCGTTTCTTTTTGTTTTCTAGTCTTCCTAGAGCCTTGGTAAACCATGGTTTCTGTTTGGTTGCGCGGAAGCTGCATTTGGGAACATATTTGTTAGTAAGTTCGCTGATTTTATGGATAAACATCGACCAATTTTCGTGGATGGTTTGTTCCGGGAAAGAGTGCTGAAAAGATGGGAAATAAGCTTCCAACGCCCTGTTTATAGCCTCATAGTTACCTTTGTTATAAAGGGTGATTGTTTTTTTGGAAGTTTCTTTTATTGTTGGAGTGAAGGTAAAAGACGCATGGATGACTTTGTGATCACTAATTTCCCGGAGATAAGTAATGGAGTTGAGGCATTCGGGGTGGCTAGATAGTATAAGGTCAAGAATGTTTGCGGTGTCTCCGGCGATGCGTGTTGGCTGGGTTACTAATTGAGTAAGATTAAAATTTAAGCACACATCTACAAACTCCTGTGATTCATGCTGTCTAAAAATAGGGTGATAAGGGTTATTCCAATCTATGTCAGGATAGTTAAAATCTCCAAAAAGGAGCACGTGTGCATTAGGGTGTTTTGTTGTAAGTTGGTTCAGAATGTTGTGCAGCTTTCGCGGAAATTCGGGGTTATTGTGGGGGGGCCTATAGCAAACACCAATTAATATAGACACTGGCGTGGCGCGACAAAGCAGCCATAATATTTCGAGGTCAGATTGGATGTTAATGTGGGAACACTGGAGTTGATTGCTGGTAGCGATAAGGACGCCTCCTCCTCGGGGGCCTTTGCGATCGGCACGGAAAAGGTTAAAATTAGGTAAGTTGCACAGAACTTCAGTGTCGCCCACATTATCGGTCAGCCAAGTCTCTGTCAGCACAAGCAGGTTAGAGCCTGTTGAAGATACAAGGCTGGATACACTATCGCACTTTGAAAGCAGACTGCGTATATTAGTATAGATAACCGAAAAAGAAATATTCTGTCGAGGGGAGGTATGGCGAGGATTAGATAAGTGACGACTGTGCGGTGAGCGCTATGCTATTTCTTTCACCATTTCGGTGGCAGCATCAAAAGTGTAGCGTTTTTTGCCAAGAAATAGGGTCTTGTACCGTAAAGAAAACGGTCCGGTTTCTGCTCTTGCAAATGCGACCAGATGTTTGCGGGCTTTTTGAACAGAGCGGGTAAAATCTTCTCCAATGCTATAGTTCGTGTCCTTCAGCATAGGACCTTTGGAAAGGATAGTTTCTTTGGCTTTGAAGGAGACGAATTTTGCTATAATTGGCCGTTGGCGGTCCTCGTTATGGCGTCCCAAGCGATGGGCACGCTCTATCTGACTGGGCTCTAAGGTTAACTTTAACTTATCCTGACAGTGCTTAATTATTATTTCTTCAGATTCGATGAATGATTCGCGGGGATTGGAATCTGGAAGGCCATAGAATATCAGGTTGTTGCGGCGTGATCTGTTTTCTGTGTCGTCTATTCGGGCCTCAAGGTTAGTAACGAGAGCTGCCGTCCCGGCGGCAATGGAATTGACGGATTCTAGATCAGATTTTAGGGTAGCAATGTCCTGAAAGAGGCTTTCCAGGTCTGCTAGGCGTTTGCTCAGGTCGGAAATGGTTTGGTCGACAGAACGCATCTGACCTTTAAGGTCCTGTACATCCGCGATTATTTGGCCTTGACCGGCTGACAACTTCTTGAGTTCAGCAAGAACAGTATCAAGTTTGTCCGGACCAGGGTTCATCTCAACATCTCCGGACAAAAGAAGAAGAGATTTAACAACAGAAAAGCATTCACCAGCAATAGAAATGCAACACTGCAGGCTCGGAAGCTGTACCAGGCAACGGTCACTACATTTTTTAGAAAAAAGGCAGTATGATGGACTAACCTGCGTAGCAAAAACCAATGGATGAGGAGGCTGCGACATGGCACAGCTACCGAGCCCACAGAGCGCGGGCGGAAGGCGGTGCTCTTTATATGTTGACAGGGTCGATGTTGTCGCTGGCGGTTGCGCTTGCCATCCGATGTCGAGGGTCCAGGAAGGGAGTGCTCTTTTCACCGACGCATCTGCGCTGCTCAAACCGAATGGTCCGTTGTACTCGGCGCAGAACGGCTGCTCTGTGTCTGGTAGAACAAGCCACGAGGTGTCGAAGATGGCTGGGAAGATATAGGCAAAGGCAGGCGCGAGCACCTGCGTAGCAAAAACCAATGGATGAGGAGGCTGCGACATGGCACAGCTACCGAGCCCACCACACAAAACCGAGCACACACACAAAACATAAGCAAAATGCATACTTAAATACACACAGTGGCATGCCTGCCGTGCACCGTAACACGGCGTCCAAGTTCTTGGGTTGCACCCAGTTCGCCACCTCCAAGTACACACTCGTCCTCGCGAATGGGTACACATGCACACAGACACTTGCAACCAGAGCGTTCATTGGCACTCATATAGGGTCCGTAAGCGGCCACGTGAGCCTCCTTGGTCGCACCGAGCGTCCCCGTGTGCGTTCGAGCCACTACGTGTTAATCAACCCGATTAACGCCTGACGGTCTCTCACTCATTAGACTGGTGCCACAACGGGGTGATAACTAAAAACTTGCTGCCCTCCAGGATCGAAAACGTTGTGGTACTCGATGGGTCCAAATCCCTGATCACGCGACGCCCTTGAGGGCACGCTCTCTTCGGCGCACCAATACGAGACGCGTGCTGCGTAAGGAGCATAGCCCCTGTCCAGTGTAATCATATCAGTGCGGCCGCTTTTGCCACACGGGATTTGGCGTACTGCAGCACGGAACGTACTGCTCCACGCGCTGACTTTCAACGTAAAGGCCACGCACCTGCCTCCAGCTACTCTGCCTCGCTGGGAGCCATTTGTCCCGTTCCTGCACGGGCAAACCTTGAAATTGCCGCTCCCTGCTTGATCGGCGCTTGCCGATTTCACGGCGTCGTCTAACTCTGAGGCTGCATGAGATCCCTCGCAGTCACTTGACCCTAATTTGCCTTGTGGCAAGTCGCCACTCATTTCCGGGTCCTCAAATGACCTGGCCGGACACACATCGGGTGCGTTCGACAATTGCGCGGCGCTCTGCCCGGTCGGCCCAGCAGGCCCACCTCCGCTCTCTGCCTCGGATGAAAGGCTATTGCTATCAATACGGCTACGAGGCTCTTCATGCCCTATGACCGACACAGTGTGCCGTTCCAGCAACGCTAGACTTTCTCCTGTCACTAGCTCCGCGATCTGACATCTGTCGTCGCTGGCCGTTCCGTGCTGAACTAAATGCTCTTTTCCGCAGCTTCCTTGAGGCCGCGTTTTTGGAATTGTCAGAGTGACTTCCAACAGTCCTGAACTCGCGTCCGCGTCCCTGGTGTCATTTGGGGTTGAGCTAACCTGTGCAGCTGGATCGTCGGAGTGCGCGTTCACCGCCTCTAATACCGCGACGCTGCGTTCCGTCACGATACTTTCTTCAACTGCGATTCCAGTTTCGCAGAAATCTGGCTCAGTTTTTACTTTTGCCTGGCTGTTTTCTTGACCGGTGCTTGACAGGCATATGCTTTTGTGTTCCAGCACTGGCGGCCTCTCCGCTCGGGACTCGGAGAAGTTCTCCCTGGCTAATTGACTAGCTCTCCTAGACTCTTAGCTCAGCGAGTTCCAGCGCTAGCTGCTGGCGCCTTGCTTCTAATACCTCCAAGACGCAGTTAACATCCTGAGGTTTTTCCTCGCACAGCGGCGCCTTTCCTCCATTCACTTTTGCAAGCTCACCCTGAAAATAAGCTAAGCGCGCCTTCGCCAATTTCACTCGGTACCTCACATCGAGTGAGGGCCGGCATGGATAACTCTCCATACCGCCGTCTATATCCCTCAACTGTCCTACCGGCTCGAACACATGCACAAGGACGCTAATAATGCGACGAAGGAAACTCACAGTTTCGATGCGTCGATCCGCATTGCCAGCCCTCTGGTGTCGGAATCCACCGCCACTTTTACCGCACGCTGCGATGAGCGGTCGCACGCTGCTGGTCCTGTAGACGGTGTCGTCACCTGCTGTGACCCGCCGGTGACCGTCAAGTTCTCGACGCGCTGCTTTTCTGGACCGGATGCAGTCCCGCGTCGCTGGACTACTGCCGTGGTCCTTGCATACTTGCCGCCGTCTCTCCGCAGGTCCGTTCTCGAACGCTGACCTGTTTCCTTGTCGTCGCCTTTCTCCCTGCCTACAGTCTTCTTCCTGCGCCGTCTTCCGATGGCCTCAGGATCCTGTCGACTGCGCCAGTAAAGTTCACAGGTTCCCTATCTTCCTTCCTCGCACCAGGAGGACACCGGCAGAGACGGTTTGTTTAACTGAAGGCTGAAGCTCTTCGCACCAGGGGTGCCCCGTCAGACACGGTCTTGCGGTGAGTTGGAACGCGGGGATAAAAGGAATACTTGAAGTTTGTGTACAGAAGTTTACATTTCATCAAAATTAGGCACTGGAGACACATTAAACGGCAAAACGATACAAAACAACAAAAAGATGGAACTGCCTAACACGAGGGGAGGCCCCTACTCGGCGTAGCCAAAGATGCATAGATACATAGACCTTAGCGCAGAACCCTTTCTCCTGCTCCGGGGCCCGGTTTTAAAGACCTAAAGGCCCGACCCACATTTGGTGGCTTCCAATCATGTTACAATGTTCACATGATTGGTTTATCGAGAGCCTGGCCAGCCCTCCAGCTCCCGTAAGGTGAAGCACCCTCTCCCCCACAAAATACAAGTAAAAACAAACACAAATACACATTCGTTCCAGCACGTGCGCGAATCGGTAACGCGGGGAGGGGAGGGACACCATTAGTTCCCGGCGCGTTCGCGAGCGGCCGCGTTCCAAGAAAGAAGACGCTTCGCTTTGAGCGCCCCCAGCCGCGTTCCGATGACCCCGCGTACACTACCGATCCCTTACAGAGGGGAATGATACGAAGATTGGGAGTGGGGGTGGGAATAGGAAAGGTAAACGGGGAGATTGGAATGGGCGAGATACCCGCTTGAGTCAATAACCACTGACCCTGACGAATAAGGGAAAGCCGGGCAAGCTGCGAGTCACGATGGAGACTGAGAAGAGAACGAAGAGGATGGAAGAGGCCTGTGGCAAAGAGCTTAGTGGTAGAGGTAGTGATAGGGAGGTTGAGAGGTGCCTTGTAGAGGCCCAGAAGGGCAGTCTCGAGAGCGTTAATTTGAGTGTGAGTGAAGGAAGCGTAGGCTGCAAAGTACAAGACCTTGTTGAGGGCCAGCGCGTGGGCAACTCGGCACGCGTGAGCCTCGTGGAGACCTGAGCGTCGAGTGACCACGCGCCGCAGGAGGTGAGTTACAGAGTGGCAGGTGGTGACAGCGCAGTGGAGGACTTGCACATTCTTAGCCGCATGCAAAGGGAAGCCAAGAACTTTGCACTACGTGACGACAGGAATGGGAGAGCCATAAAGGTGGGGAGAGACGAAGTGGTTGTGTGAGCGCTGGTGTGAGGAATGGTTGAGAAGAAGGAGCTTGGATTTTTCAGGAGCAGGAGAGAGGCCAGCAGTGGTGAGGAAGGAGTCGATGAGATCTAGGCCACGTTGCAGGGTGTCCTGTGCGTGACTGGGAGAGCCAGATGAACACCAGAGAGGGATGTCATCGGCGTGAAATATATGATGCAGATCGGGAATTTCAGCTAGCTGGGAGGCGAGAGGGGCAATAGCGAGATTGAGAAGGGTAGGAGAGAGAACAGCACCTTGAGGAGTGCCACGGGTGAGGTGGTGTGGGTTAGACAAGTGGGTATCTACTCGAAAGCGAGCCACACGTTTAGAGAGGAATAAGCGGATATAGGAGTACATGCGGGAGCCACAATCCAAAGAGGCGAGTTGAGAAAGGATGTGATCGTGGCAAACACCGTCAAAGGCCTTGGAAACATCGACGGTCACAAGTGCGTAAATTTGAGTGGGTGTAGGGGACAGGAACGTTTGCTGGAGAATCAGAAACATGTCCTGTGGACAGACGCGGAGTCGGAAGCCAATGAGAGAATCGGGGAAGAACTCCCGTGCCTCAAGAAAAACAGAAAGGCGAGTCAGAGCCAATCGCTCAAGGGTCTTACCAACGCACGACGTCAGGGAGATTGGGCGGAAGCTAGAGAGAGAGGGAGGTTTGCCCGGCATTGGAATCATAGAAATAAGGGAGGATGTCCAGTTGCTCGGCAAGCAGCCGCTCTCCCAGGCCTCATTGTAGGTTTGAAAGAGGAATTCTTTGGCGCAGTCACGAAGGTTACGAGGTGTGGTGTATGTAATGGCATCCTCACCGGGAGCCGAGCGTGTAGCATTAGCAGCCAGAGCAGATTCGAGCTCCCGGAGAGTGAAGCATTCGTCCAGATCGGGATTAGGTCCACCTGAGTACACCGGGTAGGAGGGTGCCAGAGGGGGCGGGAGGTAGAGAGAGGCGAGTTGATCAAAACTTCGGAGGGAATTCCCTGAGTGAGGGCTTTAGCTAGAGTGGGAGCAAGGGCAGGCTTAGTGCCAAAGAGGGATTTAAACAGAGACCACGCGGATCGCGGGTGCAATGCAGAATAAAGTCCATCACAAAGAGCACTCCAACGAGAGTGCTCGAGGGAGGCGCAGTGGGCGACGATCTCGGCCCGCAGAGCAATGATCCGGGAGGAAAGTTGGGCATTGTGTGGTTAGGAGCGAAAGGAGCGTTGAAGACGTTTACGGTAACGCCATAAACGGTGAAGGTGAGGATCTGGGTCTTGGATTGGGTAACGAGAGCGAACGCAACGGCTACTGAACGTGAGCGCTGCAGAGATGCGCGAAGTCCAGTCGTCGTAGGATTGAAAGGAGTCGGAGGCGAGATTAGTGCGAAAAGCATGCCAGTCAGTGTGGATAACCGGATGACAGCGAGGGATGTAGGAAAGAGAGGTGGTGATATGGATGAGAAAGTGGTCACTTAGAAGAGTTTCGGCTGTCACCTGCTAGTGAAAGGAAAGTGAACCCCGAGAGAAAGTGAGGTCGGGTGTCGTGGGGCGTTGTGAGACAGTGCCCGCTCAAGTAGGAGAGCCAGGAGTATTAAGAAGGGCGAGGTGGCGTTCCTGGGCCAGACAATGGAGGAGGCGGCCGGGTTTGAGGGTTTGTGGGTAGCCCCAGAGTGTGTGAGGGGCACTAAAGACACCACCAAAGAGGAGATGGGAGGTATAAGGAAGAGAGTGAAGGAATTTGCCCAGAGCACAGAATAAAGAGGAAGTTACAGGGGGGTTGTAAAATGACAAAAGGACGAGTGAGATGCGGGAAGAAGGGGAGTAATAAACCACACCAACTAAATATTTAAGGAGGGTGGAGGGGATGTCAATTTGCTCTACGAGCACGTCACTGCGTACATAAATAGACGCAAGTGGTGTGGCCGTAGTGGCATAGTAGGCACGGTAGCCTGGGACATTGCGAGCCGTCCGGGTCTCGTGGAGAAGGAGAAAATGAGGTAGAGAGTGTCGGGTGAGTAGATACTGGTGGAGGGGGGTCTTATTGTGGCAAAGATTTCGGCAGTTCCAGTGCACAATCTCGAGATCCTCGCCAAACGCCATTATGAAAGTGGAGAGGAACGCGATGGTACGCGTTCCTTCTTTTTTGACGGGGGCAGTGACTCATGGACGGATTGGAGCATAGATGTGAAGGATTCCAATTGCTTTGATTGTGCTTGGAGGGTGGTAAGAATCTGGAGAACCGAAGTTTCCAGCTGAACCAAGCGAGTGTGATGTGCCTCTGTGGTGGTTTCGACAAGGTCAGCCAAAGGGGCGACCTGGGCGCTGGAGGAGGGAGTGGTGAACGTGGCAAGGTGCTCATTTAGCTTGCTAAGCTCGGAGTTAAGAGAGGAGGTGGTTGTCATGAGGGTTTGAGTCAAGGCATGTATCTGCTGTTGTAGATCGTGGGAAATACGCTGCTGCTCTCGCTGCTGGCGTTCCAGCATTGCGAGCCGGAGGTCGAAGGAGCGGCTCTCGTCAGTCAAGGATGGAGAGGGTGGTGTAGTGGAAGAGAGGGACGCTGGCACCGAGGATCCTTTAACTATGGCGGCGTAGGAGCCTGGTGGTGACGTGATCGGAGCTGATCGAGATTCATGATTAGAGGAGGAGGAGGAGAGGGTGGTGGGTTGAGTGGCCCGGCGCAAAGCTAGGCGTCGGAGGTATGCAGCTTTAGCACACTCGCGTTGTTTTCAAAGGAGGAAGGGGCAAGTGGGGTCGAGGGAGGAGTGGGTGTTTACCTGGCAATGAACGCACCAGGGCTGGACACACACATGAGCGGAAGGGTCAGCGGGTAGAGGAGCAGCACAGAGACGGCACTTGGCCGGAACGCTGTGCTGGGGGCATTGGTGGGCGCGTGGCCTAGAGTGAGACAACGGGTGCAGGTGGGAGGCTTAGGTTTATGAGGACGACACCGGAAGGCAACGCGTTTGAAATATACAAAGTGGGGGATGACGGTACCAGCGAACGTAATGAGCACTGATTGAGTGGATCCCATCATGCGAGCAACGAGAATATCTGTTTTGAAGGATTCTAGATCATGCATGAGCTCATCAGGAGTGAAGTGGCCACCGACGTTATGGATGACGCTGAGGCATGAGATGGGAGGATGGGGGGAATAAGTTTTGATGCTGACAGGCTTACCGTGAAGGTGAAGGTGCGTGATAGAAAGTAGGAGGTGGGCGGTGAGAGGAGAATGAGTTTTTAAAAACACAAGGCTTTGGGCTGGCTTGGCCTGAAGGGTGATGTCTGCACTGGTCTTGGAGGAAAGTTGTGCAGCGGAGGTGACTGCGGCGAGCACGTCGTAGAGAGGCAGCTTGGGATTGAGGGTACCAGGAGGGAGTTGTATGCCAACAGTGATGAGCTCGGAGCGGGGTCGGGTGGCGGAAGCAGGCTTACGGCTGGCACCGATGGTGCTCCAGCCGATTTCCGGGGATGGAGTGTCGTCTACCGGGGACGCCATGAAGTCCATGTCTGCCGACGAATCGTCAGCCTGAGGCGCAATCTGCGACGCTGGTGCCGGGCTGAAGCTCTTGGTGTCAGCGGGTAATGTGGCTGGTGTAGGCGCGGCGGCACCGGCGGCTGCGACGCGTCTATGGGCCCAAAGGTGTTGGCGTCCCTTAGAGCATGGAGTTGGCTAGCAGTGGACGTTGCGGCGACGACGAACGCTGCCGGCTGCGCCGCGGCCGTCGATCCGGAGCTCCCAGCGTCGCTCACAGTGTTGATTGCGACAGGATTTTGCGCGGTGACGTGGGCGGTTGGAGTAGGCCCCGCGGTTGCGGCATCACTGGGCATGGGCTGCAGGGGCTTCGTCAGACGCTGCATTGCAGAGGTGGAGGCGCGGCGCGTTAGGGTTAGCGAGGCGCCACGCCGCTTCAGACTTTTGGAGGCGCTTGGAGGGCCAGCTCGGCAGCGGGCCGTGATGCCGATGGTATCCACGTGCTTCGGAAGCCTTCCTGAATCGATGGAGAGGAAATCCAGGGGCGGGTGAAGCCCTGGACTAGGCCAGGAGCAGGTGAAAGCGGAGCACGATAGGCAGCCAGCTAACCAGGGCGGCGCCACCTAGCGGGAATCTTAAGAGGACACATATGCATAACAGGCAATAGGTGTGCAAAAGCAACTGCACCTGAAGCAGGTTCAGCTCTTTTATGTTAACAGCGCTGTGTGAAGAGCTATGTGAGCGACTATATTTGGTACAAATATACAGTTCATACATTTATAACCTGAGATACTGCTGTAAAGGGCATCTAGAGTTCTGCATGCCTATCTAAACACGGTTTCTAGCCTATGTTTAAAATATTTTTCTAAATAGGCAAGTAAGGAACGCATGATTGAAAACGTTAACTATCATGAACCACTGAGGATATATGGCACAGCCAAAGGCAGGTAGCACACATTGCCCAGCAGATGCTGGCAGCTGGCAAATGCAAATAAATACATCCAGACCAACAGCGGTCAGTGCCAGTCACAGTGCCATGAATGACGAGAAAAGAAATTGTCTACTGCTTCAGAAACTAAAATAAGCAACACAAAAAGCAATCAGGTGGCCCATGACAAAATAATGAGCAGACTGTATGTACTGCACCCATATACATTCTTTGAGGAGGGCCAGGATGGCTGTCATAGCCACATTGAAATATGAGCTGGCTAGAATACCATTACATTTTTATGCGCGATTAAAAGTGCTTAGTCAATCGAATATGTGTTGCGCAGGATTTAATCAATTCCCATCAGGGTGCCTTGCACCAGTGCTTAAGATATTCTTAAATTAAATGTTGTGACCAGTCTGCTTTGCGTAAATCAGAAGAAAGAATTAAAAAAAGTCCTGCCTTTATTAGCAAGAAGCCTGATATCTCACGTCACAGCTTAGCATCACACTAAAATTGGCAGTGTATTTAACAAATCTGCACAGAACAGAAAAGTGCACAAAGTGTGCAGAAGGCCAGTGCAAGTAAGGTCAGGAGAAACTAAAAATACCGAAGAACACTCGTGAGTTTGGTGCAGGGAGGTCTGTGGGTAGGGTCCCATGCCTGGGAAGAGATCGGAGCTTGAAGAATCGCCGGTAGCATAGCTGATGGCAGAAAACCAAGAATAATAACTGAAAGTGGAAATAAATACTAAACCATTACCAATGGCTAACGACTTGCAGTCGGGCTCCACAAGTGAGGAATATAGCAAAAAGCTAGAAATCCTAAATATGCGTGCAGTTGCATTCCCGACATTTTGCAGTGCTCAGAAAGAGAGGAAGCACCGACACCTACAGACCAGTCTTTGACATAATACTGTCACAAATCCTGCTACAATGGAGGAGCACTGATAAAAAGTTTACAAATGACAAGGCCAGAAATATGCACCGGCCTCATAATCACTAGTTGGACGAAAATACGTCTGGTCAGGCATTGAGTTAAAGGAAAAAGAATACGGTCACTGACCAAGTCAAGAAATTTTAGACGTTTCGGAACCTCGTACGGGTTCCTTGATCACTGAGCGGGACAGGAAGCGCCGCGACTTATATACGCAACACATGACGTAACGAGCGTGCGTAGATTGGTGGCATATTTCCTTGCATCCGGTTCTTGGTAGCTGGTGTCGACTGGATGATTAGAGATTCCAGTAGGCGCCGAGATGACACGTTCCTTTTCTTCGCGACGATAGTGGCGTGGTCCCAGTCAATCGCGTGACCATGTTCTTGCACATGCTGTGCAATGGCGTTAGTCGCGTGATTATTATTTCTTACGTCACGTTTGTGTTCACTGAGCCGTCTTGTAAACTTTCCCGTCTCATCAATGTACACCTGGGGGAAGGCACATGGTATCTGGTATATCACGCCTGGATACTCTTCAATCTGCAGTCTATCTTTCACGTTCACGAGCTGGTTACGGAGCTTGCTGGTCGGGATGTGGGCAATGCGCAGGTCGTATTTTGAAAATACGCGCGATAGTGCCTCGCTGATTCCCCGCACGTAAGGAATGGCTGCACGCGCCTGGAACGTCTTGTCGGTCTGTGTTTCCGGCTTCAATATCCGCTTTTCAATATTGCAGATAAAGCGACTAGGATAGCCATTGCAAGTCAGCTCCCGGTGGACCCTCTTCCGTTCGTTCTTTAATGAGTTGTCATCTGAGCAGATGCGTACGGCACGTGTTATTAAAGATGATACCACTGACGTCTTGTGGCCGGCCGCATGACAAGACATAAAATTGAGGTAGCGACCTGTATGCGTAGGCTTCCTATAGACCGAGAAGGTGAGGGCGCCCTCATCCCTGCGGACCAGTACATCCAAGAAAGGTAACGCGCCGTCTTTCTAAAGTTCCAGGGTGAACTGTATATGCGCATTCTGGGCATTTAGGCTGTACAGGAAGCGTGAGACGTCTTGCTTCTTCAAAATACAGAAGCAGTCGTCCACGTACCGGTAGTAGACTTTCGGTGCAGGATTGAAGGTGGACAGTACCTTTTCTTCCAAGGCTTCCATTACTAAATTGGCCGTTGTAACGGATATCGACGCTCCCATTGCCGTGCCCCGTGTCTGCTGGTAGAAGCTGCCGCCGTAAGAAAAGTACGTGTTGCCAAGGCAAAATCTCAGAAGCTCGCAAAGTTCGGGGACGTCGACGGGTGTGCGGCCAGGGAGACCAGTGTCAGCTTGCAGGGCTGTCTCGCACGTACCTACTGCCAAGTCCACTGGTACGCTAGTGAAAAGCGACGTGACGTCGAAGGAAACCAAGATGTCTTCTTCACTCAGCGAGATACCATGCAGCTTGGAAACAAACGTGGACGAATTTCCGACGTGCGTCGGGGTAGAGGACTCAACACCTGGTGAAGATAGCCTGAGAGCCGATAGAGCGGCGACCTGGTGAAGTCAACAATAGGTCGAAGTGGTACGCCAGGCTTGTGGACTTTGGGCAGGCCGTAAATTGAAGGAGCTGAGCCGTTCGTGCAGAGCAGCCGGTAATAAAGACTCTTTTGGTATGGAGGGACCAAGTTGAACAGTCTGGCGAGCAGTTTTTGCAGCTTGGTTTGCAGTCTGCTGGTTGGGTCATAGGCTAGAGGAGTATAAGTCTGACGGTCCTCGAGAAGGATCTTGTTTTTGTACTCGCTCCTGTCAAGCAAGACTGTAGCGTTTCCTTTGTCGGAAGGAAGGATGGCGATGCTACTGTTCCTCCGCAGGCTGCGAATGGCTTGCTTCTCTGCTACCGACGTCTGCATTCTTGCACTGTGGTTCCGCAAACCGAACAGCACTCCAATAGCACGGGTGCGTGCCTCTTCTCGAACGGCAGAGGGGAGTTGACTTACCGCTCTTTCGACCGCGCACACCACCTCGCTTGGCCTCGGTGATGTTTCCGTGTTGAAATTCAAACCGCGGGACTGCAACTCAGCCTCCTTCTCCGTCGGCGTATACGAGGATAGGTTGATGACGTTTTGTGCGCCTTGGGACACGTCAGGTCGGAGTGCCTGCAGTTTCTTCTCTTGCGACGTTCTCTGACGACGCTCTCTCATAGTAGCGGTGAAGTTCGCGTGCAACTGCACCTCTGGAAAGCCTTCCGGCATCAGATGCTCCCGTTGTCGACGAGCAAAAAACGTTTGCGTTTCCAAAGTCCGTAGCTTCAGACGACACTCCAGTACACGCGCCTGCAGCAGCTTCCGCTCGGCCTGTCGAATAATCTGGTGGCCTCCCACCGGCCTCCCACATGTGATCATTTTCTCCGAAAAATTTAGTGCGACAGATATTAGGGCCTAAGCACCATTCAGACAAGTACCAATCCCAAGCCAGAAAATTCGAAAGGACACCTGAGCTCCGCCTTAAGGGTATGACGCGATAGCGCAGTGGGCTATAGGCTTTCCACTCTCAGCAGTTTGGCACCTTTGGATGCATTTTTCTCTTTTTCATTTCTTTCAATTTTTATTGATCAATTGCACACCCTTAATTTCCGTAATTAGCGTCATCAAGCATTGGCTTGTCATTCTGAGCATTTTCACACCTTTCAACCCCCTTTTGCTATTATTTCATTCCTTTAAATAATCAATTACAATGATTTCAATTTCAGTTCAGTTCAATTCAATGTTTATTTTCTAGAAAGTGCCTGGAGGGTCTTCTTGGCTAAAAGCTGCTCATGCAGCTTGACTAAGGCCAAGTAGACCGTTATATAGCGGTATCGTAACATCATAATATATTTAAAACAGACATGTTGCCTATAATTAGCAGCAATAATTAAATATTTTATTCAAGACCCTGAAAACTGAATTTATAGCAGGTAAACAACGTAAGTGAAACGTCATATGTTAGAAAAGACATCTCAACAACGTGTCAACACCAATCAATTAGTAGAAACGAAGTACAAGAACAGAAAGAATGAAAAATAAAACATTATAAAGTGTAAGAAAACAACAGTATTACCGGAACATAGAAATTACAAAAAAAAACAGACCTCAATCCTCTTCTACTCAATACTAAAGTGTGTGTATTTTTGTTTGGTATAGATGGGAGGTTATGTGACAGGGCTTCTTGTGTATAAAATCTTCGGAACCTTGGGATTTTCCACAAATCTCTATTTCTTGTCGGTACATTAGTGTCATGGCGCTGCAAAGATGCAAATTACAATAGTTGGTTGATTCTTGTAAGGGAAAAAAAGTGAAATGTTTTCAATAGGCGGAATTCATAAATACCCTTAACACGAAGCATTCGAAATGTTCTGAAGGTACAACAGAATGGTAAGCTGGGCTAGTTGTAGGTTGTTCATGATGAGAATTTGTGGGCGCGAACAAACAAAAGAGAGAGAAGGTACCAAAGGACAAGCCCCTTTTTCACATCTAGTTTAATGGGAAGGCAACAAACACTTAAACATGAGAAGATATCGCAGGTAGGTACAGATAAAAACAGTTAAGATTCCACTTTATGACTGAACAAACTCAAAACTTACGCAGATAACCGATTTCCTTTTTCGTGAGCGATACCGACGGCTTACTCACGCAATTACCGTGCGAGGCAATGTGGAAAGCTTCCATCACCTCTCTGATTCTTTGTTCAGGGTGCCGGAATAGAACCTGTGTTGCCACAAAGATAGGCCGGCAATTATTGAATTCTTGGAGGTGTTCCCTCACCCCTGAGGCACTGCCATTGTTGTGCTCTTTAAGGCGAATGTTCAAACAACGCCCAGTCTTCCCTATGTACACCAGACCATAGAGAAAAGGGATCTTATACACCACTCCTGTTTCACAGCGCACAAACGGAGCTGGGTGTTTGACTGTGCATGCGCGGGAAATACGGTCAACCTTTACCGCCTTCTTTTGTACAAGGGAGCGTAGTCTCACTAATTTCAAAGGGCCGATAAGGCTACTTTGACATCATATCTTTTTGCCGCGTGTCTTAGACCATGTGATAAGCGGTGGATGTAGGGAATGACCGCATGCTTCTTCAAGTTCCCTTCAGCGGGGGGTGAACTGCCTTTGACCCGTTTTATTAACTTTATGCAGGACTGAGCAATTACATTATCAGGGTAGCCGGCGCTTACTAACCTGAAAACTTTGGCTTTGAAACTATCATTGAGAACATGTAGACATGATCTCGCCAGGCTGGATCTGAGACATGAAATAGCTATTCAATTCTTCACCAGTTTAGAATGTTCAGAGCTATAACTGAGCAGGGTTTTTTTTGACCTAGGGCAATATTGACAGCAGATATATTCGGGATTGAAGTGCAAATTGAGGTTTAGGAACTGTGAGAAATTACCTTTGGGAACCTCTAGAGTGAACATAAGGCCTGATCCACACTCTTTGAAAGTGTTCAAAATATTCACCATACGATTGTTAAAATCCCCCTTGTGAAATATAACCAATAAATCGTCTACATACCTTAAGATCCCTTTGTGCAAACCTTCTAATCTCTGGCTGAGTACGCGTTCCACTTCACTAAAAAAAATGCTGCTCAAAACGGGCGCTACAGGTGATCCGATGCAAATGCCCGACTTTTGTAGGTAAATCTTGTCACCCCACCCTACAATAGTGGACCGCAGGTACCCTGTCAAAAGTTCCAAAACCCTTCTAAGGACACACCCGATTCATTCACAAAAATCATTTCATCAGAACAACACTTGCCTTGCAGGATATATGCCCTTTCTCTTTTGGCGCCGCGCAGCCGAAAGCAGACTGCTTCCACTCCCATCCCTATATAGCGCCATATTCTATAATGCGTGTGACTATAGACGAGCAGTAGGGAAACGCAGAGCGGGACTTACCCGTTATGCGATTCATCCAAGCTTACTGAAACCGCGCAGTAGTCTTCGTTGCCCTCCTGGATGACAATAGACGTCGCACAGCCGCCTTTCTTTATGGCTTTACCCGCTGGAACTCGCCAGTGCTGACACAGCGGAATTCTTGTCGTTGGTTTTCAAATCACACTCCTGTTCACCATCATACTGAATGAATTCCTTTTGGTACATGTCGGCCGTACCAGCACTCAAAAAACGCCACAAAGAGCCAAATAAAACAAAATATGATGCAGAGGGCCCTTCCTACACAACACCCTGTGAAAAAAGTGTTCAGGAAATCACTTGGTTTTTTTTTTGATCGGGAGGCCATTTTGTCCGGACTCATCTTAGCAACGGCGTCGTAGCTGCTGTTTACAAACCGGGTGGTAGCAGACGGCCGCGGTGTAGCATTTGCGGTGCGGTGTAGGCGTACTTACCTCAACTGCTCGAATTTATTTTGGTCGTGCTCTCAGGCTGACGTTGGCGCCGTTCACTCATATCTCAGGTGGAGTTCAGCGCACAACTCCCGTTGTTGCGTGGATGAATTTCAACGTGCTCGGCGACCATGATCGCACGCGCATTGCGTCCACTGCGCCACTGCTTGTAGCCGTCGGGAAACCGCCGCTGCTCACTGAGGAGCATTCGCGCTGTTCGTTCACCGGTGATTCGATGCGGGGTGCGCTAGAGAGGTCGTGAGCGTATTGTGCGCACGTTTCGTATTCTGTGCGTGTAGTGTGCGTGTGCCATTCGCGCTTCCATTTCCATCGGTCGTGAAACCTCGTTGCTACTTGTGCGTGTTTTTGCAACGCTCCAGCGATTGTGACTGGTGTTTCGTGTAACTATTATCTTCGTTTCTCGACGACTGCGCTTATGTGAGTGGTGGGGGCCATGACATGGGCGGAGAGTGACATTGTACAGGAAACAGCTGCGTTCGCTTTGATTTTAGTATACAGAAACTTTGTTACATGCCCGTTTGAAGCGTGTGACGTATGAAGCGTCTTGCGACCTATTTGCCTCTGGGACGTGCCGGGCTCAAGTGTAATCGTTCACATCGAGGCCAAGTCTGTGTTCTGGGTCGCGCGCTATGTTTAGACCGGTTTCCTGTAGCAGGTTTTGCAATTACTTTTCTTGCTGATGTCATGGTCAAGGAGTGCGAAAAAGACGAAGCTCTAACTGAATTTTGAGGCCCTTTCTCACATGTGTTTATTTTGCCCATGTCCTGTGATAGTGTTATTTGAGGTAAAAAGTACTTAGTAAAATAAAGATCAACATATGCGCAGAATTTGATTGATGCCTGTGATTATGCTGAAGGAAAATTATTTTATGCATTCATTACGTACAAGAGATAGACTTTTATTGTCTCTACTGTCGATCACCAGTATGCTACAATGCACTGACATTACAAGTTAGAATTTCACCGATTAGAGAAACTCTGTGCGTATAGCTGCAGCTCTGCACATCAAACATGAAAATTCGCACTGATATGATGCACTGTACTGTGAAACTTATACTGCGGCGACTGCGTACACCTAAACTTCTAAAAGCTCTTAAAAGCTACGGTCATATATATTATGCACAATACTAGATCTGTGGATGTGAAACATGCTATGTTGCTATGCTATAAAGGGTGAATTTATAGAGATGGGCAGTTACATTTTAAACATGTATTTCTGGGACTTTCTTCATTGAAAAATAGGCGTTCAGAATGGTTATCGTATGTAAAATTTCAGTCTTTTGGAGGGAGGCGACACTCCAACCCCCATAAATCCTCTCCTACCGTCTACTAAAGGCACTTTGGCCCTCTCCATTCCTGTCACCTCTATAAGTTGCTCTTGGAGTTGTGAATCGAGAGTCATTGTCGGCACGGCCATCGTTACAGCACGTTATGATACCACATTTTGCGTTCAGGGTTAAGACATTTTAGTAAATCTGCCCATCCTCACTGCTGTATGAGAAAACATTCCTTGCATGGTCAGCCCCAAGAAAACATGCTATGAAGATAAGTATGCTACTTAAGATCAGCAACAAAATACTGCTGAATTTTTCTTATCCTCACTGCTGCAGCAGGAGGCACTGTTCACACAGCCAGCTTCCCAAACATACGCAATAGAGGCAAATTGCAATAATCAGCGACTAGAGCAGCATTAAAGGGCAGGCTGAACACTAAGGTGGGGTGTGACCATGCATAGCAGCATTGTTCGCGACTCAGCCGAAAGTAGACACCTGCGCACTCATTCAGCATATAACAGAGGTTTGTGCTATCCACCAGAGAGCGCGGTCAAAGTGTGGCCAGTATGTAGGACAATTTTATGCGAGCATAGCATGCAAACGACCTAACATGAATAACCTTGGTGAGAGATCTCATACATGACGCCCTAAACTCATTCTCGCAAAAAAAGACGTTTTTTACAACCTCATGAGCACATTTGACAGCTGTCCACTCAAAAATCATTATGCTCTCATATAGAAAGTGTTGCAGAGTGCCATTCAAACATATGCCTTGTGCCAGCAAGCTTGACACGCAAGGCTTCCAGGGTAGCCACATAACCAAATTTCAGGAAGCTCAAATTTAAATGCAGTACCTTACATTAAGGTGGGTAGTTGGATCGGAAAAATCATGTTCAAAGTGTACACAGATTTTGTCTTCTCTTGTGCTACATTTTGCGTGGTGCTCTTTATTTATACACAGTTTCACTCAACTAAAATTTTGTGCCCATCACTTTATCTGGTGGAACGAACTTTCTAGCCCTCCGATTAACGCGAGAATACGATGAACGGGATGTAAGTATGCCAGTATATTTTGCCAAGTGCAGCCTGCAAGGAACCCAGGGTCACATATCTCCACCGTGGTAAAAACGACGCAAAAAAAAAAACGTCGAAACACACTGCGTACCAAGGTGTGCTACCGCAATAACCGAGAGCTCCTTCCCGGGCTTACCGCTGTTGCGATAAGCGCGTTCGCCGAATGCTACTTGATTATGATCATGCAAGGCCGGACTGCTCGGATCGAACAAAAAGAGCAGGAATGACACGGAGACGACGCGGCAAAGAGCAATACCTAGAAGCCGCCGAACGTCTCGTAAGAATATTTCCCATGTCTCCAGTACATGAACAACGGTCAGAAACCAAGCGCCACCCGCGCTGGAGTCTCTTTGGGCTAACTCCTTCGCTGGGTTTGAAACGCGCGCCCGGAGAAATGTAAACAAGAGCGCGACCGGACAACATGGCGCAGAGCTTGATTCCGGCTTCAAAAAATATCACGTGTGGACCTCTCCTCTTGAGAAATTGCAACCCGCAAACGTCCGTCTTCAAATCAACAGTACTGGAATTATGTTCGCAAAAATAAAAACGCGTACATTTTCTTGATTTTTTTCATTATTTCTGAACACCAAAAGCGCCTTTAGTTGCTTTTGCTGGAAAGTCGTTTGTAGAAGCTGCGATCCTGTGATGCCATCACCCAGATTTAAGGTGCCCCGATTTCCTAGTAGATTGCGCTGTTGACGGAATGCAATATTGTTTCATGCCAGCCGAAATCCCTAAGTTGTGTCAAAAAAAGCGGAAAAATTCATCGTACCTCAAGCTGGCGAATATCTTGGATATGTTGGATGTCAGAGGCACGACGGAGAGCAGCTGCGATGCATTAATTTTCGCAACACTGGCAGGCTCGCCGGAGATCATCAGACTGACTGCTTGATCTGTGACCCGTACAAGCTGATTGCTTTAATATCAACTGCGTTAAGAAACTACATCGATACCGCGTCTCACTTTAGCTCATATGCAACAGGGGCTCACACTCGCCGCATCCTGTTCGCGTGTACTTTCACAAGCAAGAGCCCACATGGAAGCCGACAGAAGCAACCGTGTTTTCGAGTTCCTATCGTTCCGAGTATATGAGCAGCCTGTTTTAGGACGTACTCGATTTGAAGTTAGCTTGAGCGTCACGACGGGTGGCGATGGCGTCGAGGACTGGCTTAAGAATCGCCGCAACGCAGCCGATATCTCGGGCATATGTGCGCTAAAAGTTGCTTACCTGCACTGAAAACGTGGGCAGAACGTCTCGCTCAGTCGCAGGCAAGTCGTAAGCTGCTCAGCCAATCACTGAGAGAAAAGAGCTTTCGGCAACGACGCCGCCCGCGGGAACACCGGATTCTAGTTCGCTGTAGCACCGGGAGATAAACTGCGCGCTGCTCCCTGGCTGCCCTAGTCGTCGCTAAGCCTAGCCGGTTTAACATTGATGCCGCCGCTGGTTGCACTTCGGAGCTGGCTAGCGCTGAGATACTACCCTCGACACCAATTTACAGTGAACCCCGCGTCGTACTGTAATAAAGATAAAGATATGCTCGGTTTCCACGACCCCTTCAGGAGCGCAGCTAGCAGAGTGCAGGTGAGTCGCAATGGAGCTGCAGCAAAGCATCTAAGGGAGGATATTTATATTGCTGTTATCGCTTCTACCGACAACTTGATATTGGATAACGATACTCTATCCCAGGGCTTAGTATGGACCTGAACAGACAACAGTGGCGCAGGTTGGCGTAACCAACCTCTGCTGACGCCGTAGGTATACAGCGGCATCAACGCCCAACTCGAGGAACGGGCCTTACGAACTACTCTATAAAAACAGTCCTAGAACGTCGCGATTGAACCGATCGGGAACGCATGAGAATGCAGCGCAGAGAGCCAAGCTGCGCACTCGAGAAGCCGATTTAGCAATATGCTCAAGAATGAGCGAACATGGAGATTAATGCCGGATTTATCACGCTGCCTTATGAGACAAGGGTGTCAAGACAGCGAAATAAGCAATCATAAAGCCAAAATGAAGCTGACACTACAATAATGATAACCATGCATCTCATAGGCTGCAGGTTTTCTGCAGTTTTGGGTCACCAAAAGGTTTCTTGCGTGTGATAATGTTTGGTTGTGCCTGAATACATGCAGCGGCTACATTTTTTGGACCACCACTGCAGAATGCATGCCCCCTGGGTTACGGGCTTGGTCACAATGGTGATGGCCTTATTGTTTATGAAGAAAAGCGTTACTGACTGACGTATCACATGAACTTACGCTCAAAAAAGAGGCGACGAGTTATAACCCGCTTAAGTCTTTTAATACCAAAGACGCTAATACAAGCATAGAGGGGAAAATTACACTTCGTCTTCTCCACTTTTTTTGTGTGTTCTCCCATGAAACCATCAACGTTACACGGATGTCGGAATCAAGCGCAGTCCATGGTACTCGAGATAGAGAGTGAAGTTAAACACCAAAGATCGTGTTCATGTTACCTTCACAAGTAAAAAAAAAACGAATTTGACATCTCAGTACGCCACCAACAACAATCCATTGATGCAAATATCACAGTACAGCTATTTGTTTGTGACGTTCTCGGCCGATTGTCTTGGAATGCTCATATTAGCGCGGTGGTCGCGAGGCTGCAATGACCCTAAACTTTTCAGAACTAAATCTGGGTCACGCGCCGCCTCACCTAAAATCAACTGTTTTTGTCGCATACATTCGACCCATGCTCGAATACGCATGTGCGGTGCCTGACCCATGGCAAATAGCACTGAGAAATAAGCTTGAAAAATTTAAAACAGAGCTGCAAGGTTCGTCCCACGTCGATAATCCAGAGGTGATAGCTGCACCGACATGAAAAACGAATTAGGATGGGAAAGCCTTTCTTCTCGAAGAAGAAAAGTGCGCCTTAAGCTGCTGTATAAAATATTTCATGATAAAACCGCATCCAAGAGGAAAATTATAGACACAGGCCCCATTACGCCTCTTTTCGTATTGATCATTGCTTTAAGATTTGGAATACCGTATCGAAACAAATAGGTATGCAAATTAATTTCTTGTACGTTCTATCAGTGAATCGAATCGTCTTTCAGGTCAGCAAGTGTGCTGTATGAATGAATATGTGTTTTTTCCTTCATTGTAACCCCCCTGCTGTAGCGCTTCGGGCTAAGCGGGGTAAAAATTGAATAAAGAGTTGAATAAAAATCACTTCTTCGGTCATGGGCCAGAGAAACCAAGGAGCATAAAGGCTCAGCTTCGTTTTTTGAATTCGTTTCCTTGTCTGCTTAATTGTTTGACGAAGGCCTCAGTTCTGAAATCTTTGATGCCATAGGAAGCATCAGAGGGTTCTTACATAGGTTCCACCCTCGCAGTTCGATGACGTTCCACGTAACACCAACTGTAATAGAGGAGGCACAACGTCCCCCGGCTGAAAAAAAGTTCTATGATGCAATAACCTCAGAGATCATTCATCATAGAATATCATACAATTTGTATGTTATTCTATGATGAATGACCTATGAGGTTATTGCATCATAGAACTGTTTTTCAGCAGGGCCGCCGCTAATGGACAAGCGTGGCGCTGGTGAGCACTCTCAGGGTTAGGTCACACGTAAACATAAGTACCCCCGAAAGCAGAACATATGACAGACGTGGCAGTAGCTGAGTTAGTAGAGCACCGGACCCGTAATTCGGAGGTCATGAGTTCGGATCCTACCCGTGACATGTGGTTTTGTTCTTACGGTTTCTCTATCTCCCATTCATGAAAACCAATAATTAAAAAAAGGACATCCCCTATTCTGCTTGGTTTCTGCGGCTGTTGGCTTATTTCGTCTGCATAACGAGCCTCTCATTTCCCTTCCCTTCGCTTTTAGGCCATGAAGCGTTATATGTGACCCATTCTGAGCCATTGTGGGGATGTAATATGTCCTAGGACAGTGATCGAAGTGGCCAAGATAGAATTGTGTGATAACGAACAGAGGAACGATGATGGGAGAAAGAAAAAAAGTTTGAGGGGGAGGAAATGAAAAAATCTGTTCGACAGAGTGATTGAAAGAAGTGAAGAAAAACCGTGGCCAGGGGCGGAAGGAGAGCAACAAAAAAAAACAAAAGAAGAAGGCGGGTAACAGTGAAGACAAGGGGGAGACAATGAAGGAGCCTTTTTGCGTGTAGAGAAATAGAAAGACCTAAATGTCCGGTTGCTAGGGCTAGCTATAAAAAATTGGACGCGTGCCAAGTGGTAGAGGCCGGCTCTCGATGTCGGAGCTCGAAAGCTTTTGCGTGAGCCGGTCTCTCTCCCCGAGCAGCTGCAGCTCGGAAGTAAAGGGATAGGCGAGCGAAGATTCAAGGCCCTATAAAGAAAACAAACCTAAAACCAGCGCGCGTTTCGTATCGCGGCTGCCGTGCCGCACTGGTATGGGCAACGTGGATAGAGCTTCGACGTCGCCGTCAAGACCCAGCTGTGCACGTGAGAGATTGCGATGTGCAGTGCAGTCACAGAGAGGAACGAGATTCAGAGGAGGGTGCCTCGGGAGCCAGAGCCCAGGAAGTTGAAGCGCGAAGCAGGCGTCATTGCCACCCAGCGCCGGCTAACGCCGATTGCGCAAGTGAGCCGGTGTCTAGTTTAGCCAACTTTTTGTTGCGAAACAAACACTCCGATAGCCAAAGTGAGACCTCGGGTGGCCGCCGTAGCTACGCTGACCTCCTTTCAATTGGTCGAAATGGTGGTGACGTCGCAGTGCGCGAATTTCAAACGGCGCCAATTGTACTTTGGCTAGTACCCTTGCAACCAAATAAAGGGATCGTATAGTGATGCTCGAAGTACATGCGACTGATTTTATTTTGTTGCTTAATTAACCAATTAGCCTAATTACCCTTTATAGTCAGGGGTCTTTAAGGGCCAATAAATGATGATGATGATGAGAACAGATTGACTGGTTTGGCTAGAAATAAAGAAATAAACCAGATACATAAATAACCAAGAGTAGGAAATTGGTCTCAGGGAACCGAGCCAGGGTCTCCGGAGTGCAAGACAAGCACGCTTAGCCCACCGCCATGCTAGCTCGATGGTTTGGAATGAACAAAGGCATGTCTAGTGAATAAGATGTCTTCGTTCACTCCCATCTTCCTCCCTTTCCGTTACGGCGAGGTTCAGGTGTCCACCAACATATGCGAGACAGATACATTTCCTTTCCTCAAAAACCAATTTACCGACGAGCAAGGCGTAGAGACGAACAGGCGATGGCGTTCTGTGGGCTCCCTGGCATAGTTGCAAGGCAACTCTTCCGACCCCGTGCAAAGGGCTGGGGAAGGTCAACGAGCGGGTACTCCTGCGCCTGCTCACCAACACGATGCTGTGCCCGGCAACTCTACAACATTTCGATCCTCAATTCGACGGGCGGTGCTTACACTGTGGGGAGGTGTCTGACACTTACCACATGGTGTGGGCCTGCCAGCAGAACCCATCCCTACCCCCTATCCCGAACCCCACCCGAGAGGACTGGGAGGCGACCCTGTCCGGTTGCTGCACCCTCGAGGCCCAAAGGGCCTTAACGCAGCGCGCCCGGGCTGCGGCAAACGCCAATGGGGTACCTGACTAGGCATCCCACCTAGTGGTTGTTAGGGCGTGACCCTTCAAGTCACGACCCCAACACCTCTCCCTATGATTTAATAAAATTGGAGGCTTATCAAGGTTAAGCCCAGTGGATGCGAAGCATGTTAAGCAGCTGCCTCAGTGTGGATGGGGCTAAGTAACGGAGACGTGGTTTTAGGTTAATCGTCGTACTTTATTCTTTGCAGCCGACAAACACACTCTTATGGTCCGTAAATGCATGACTCTTGGTTTGCACGTCACTTATTCTTCGCGTTCTTCATCTGTTTCCGTAGCACGCTGCAGCCTTCGTTTTGCATTCCTATTATTAACGTCCTTAGCGTTTGGAGGCATCTTGACCGCATACACGCCCGGCGCAAAGACGCTGGCGCGGTTGCGGGCACAGAGACTGACGCGACGGCGGGCGCGCGCCGCTTCATCCCTGGCGTGACGTCACATATCACGTGATGCAGCGATGGTGGCGCCGCCACCGCGTCGCGCGCGAAGGCGCGAACCGAAGCGTGGAGGCCTCCGCCGGGCGACGTCCGACGGCGCGATATGAGGCCCCATCTGCAGCCGGTGTGACGTCATCACGTGACGTCACATCATGTGATCTCACTTCAGGGTCAATGGTGGCCACCGCCGGGCGTCGCGCGAAGGCCCGAAACCTACGTTGATATGCTTCGCATAAAATGTTTTCACCACCACCACCACCGTTCCACTCTCGGAGGCGAAGCTTAACATCTTAACCACACATCAGTGACACAAGCGGCACCGCCGCGCTTGAGGCTTTCGCCTCACCGCACTTTAAGGCAACAAGATGCGGCCCTGAATTTTTTTTTGTTCCTTTCATTTGTTATTGACATAGTCAAAGTCAAATTCATTTTATTCAGGCAGCAGTAATAGATGCGGAGGAGGCAGACATAAAGGCAAATTGGTGCCTGACTCAGTGTCGGCCCCCTTCCCCCCTTCTCAATCCCATCACTCAACAGCAGTTACAGTCACATCGTTAAACAAACTTTCGATCAGTAATCACCACCATAGAAGGAACATGAATATAAACAATCAAAAAACAAAAAGTGTATCGGAATCTTTTCTGTGGCTTCTACAAAAGGAAAGGTATTGCTGATAGTGTTATGCGTCTTAAAAAGCACACCACACCTTAAAAGTTTTGACACGATGCAAAGCAACATTGTTTTTTTCATTGAAATAAATAGTTTTATTGTTCTGAAGATGTACTCGTTTGAAATATCTGCTCAAGAATTCGGGTTTCCTCTGCTTGACTTTAACTAGTTGGCGCGCACTGAAAAAAAAAGGAAAACAAATAAAGCATTTCACTCAATGCACAGAGAGTGGATAAATGAGGCGTTCAGGTATACTATCTGTACTCAAGTCAAGTGTGAATTTATCCTGAAAGAACTTCATTCGCGTTGCGCCGTATATTTAACATTTGCACTAGAACTCTTTTTTTACAGTTTGTACTCAAAGACAGGGGACCGATTCAGCGTAGGTATTTTTCCTATTGGAAGAAAACAGCTTCCTCCATCGTTTCGCATCGGGATAAACAGTGTTTTTCTTCCTGGTTTAGGGCGGGGGACATTTAAGATTCGCTAGATTCGCAGGAGCTGCGTTGGGAAGACATTTTTTTGCACTGGTGTCATGGAAAAACACGCTGAATTTTCTTTTTCCACTCTGGATGCGCGACTACTATCCGTCATGGGATTTGAACAAGCATTTTGCACGATCGGACCGTGGAGATCCCATCGTCATAGCCAGCCGCCCGGAAATTTGTAGCAGAGATATCGATGAAATAAAAATATTGTGCTCGTAGACGCTGGCTTCTTGGAACTTATTGGAAAATTAATAGGCAAGGAAAGCATGTTCATCGTTCTTTCGAGCGTTTAGATCGGTGAGTCGAACAAAATCTGTTAGCTAGTGATACCTAGTGGCATGGGCTGGGCATTTATCTTTCTGTCCTTGCCTGTCCCACCAAAAATTTTATATCATTAGCATATCCTGTGGAACAAAAACTGATGATCATCGGAAATATCTCGCGGGCGAATGCACAAATAATGTAATATTTCCAGACTCATCTTGGTTCGAGAGAAGCAGACACTGTATATCGCATGGCACAATGGCCTACCGGCCACAGAAAACGACAACAGTCAGTAAGACCAAAAATGTTCTAAGAGTGTACATCCGCATATGTTAGGTTTCCACAAAAATGAAACAAAAAGATTAGATAGAGGTTCCAATCAAACGTCAAGCTGGTATCAGGATTGTAATGCACTGATGAAAGCATATTCAGTATTTTCAGTAGAAAAAACCGCTGCAGGTAGGGGATTCTACTCTATTACAGGGCTTGAAAAGAAAGGATATTTAACAAATTTGTACGCGAAGCATATGTAACAACTTATGACATCAATAAATAATTAACACCGAGTTCAAACTTCGTTTAGCAAAAAAAAATTTGGATGTGCGCTCACATTTTCTCACTTATGGAGCTCTATACCACTTGTTGGGAGAGGGGCACAGGGTGTGCAACTCTGGCCGCAACACTCGTTGTTAATTTTTAATAATACCAGTAGTTAAAAGTAACGTCTCGAAGCTGGCAACCATGCCAACAGCCAGCGCAAAAATTCCTAAGCGACATGGTGACGCTGCGGCTCTTCGGAGCTTGCTTTCAATTATGCATTCCTTTGCAACGCGCTTGCAATTTCGTGGTGCGTCTATGAAAAGAAGTGGGCGATAGAATGGGAGAATTACGACTGTCGTTTGACTGGGAGAAGCCCAGAGTACTGTTTTCAGGCGCTATGTGAATCTCGAAGCTTGTGGCAGTAATCCTTCATTTGAGGAAACTCGATGGAAGCAGACTTCCTGTACGATAGCTATATGAAACGCGGTGCACAGCGAAAGTGCCCTGAGATGAGATGTTGCCATTGGCAATCTAGGTTTGTGGTTGACCCGCAGAGAGTGCTCACAATTTAGTCGAGCTAATACTTGAAAAGTCCTCCTCTTTATCGGGTGTCTGTGGGCCTGGTCGCATCCTCTCTCGAAAGGGCACAGTGTAGTTTGTTTGACCTCCAGGAGGTGAGTTTTTATACCACATAGTTGTAATTTGTTTTCTTGGATGCAGCACTGCTCCAACCAACAGCGTGAAAAGATGAATCGCAAGAACAGTTTCTATGCCTACTGATATCTGAATTAAAGAAAAAAAACGCGCTTTACTCATACTAACATTTCCTCCTACTAACATTCACTCGCTTTACTGAAACTAAAATTACAGACGAACACAGTCAGTTTTTTATCGTCTCTGACCAGGCTGGTGGCAAATATGAGGCGGCGTAAAAAAAAAAAAAAGCCGTGTGTACCTGTCACTGAGAGAGTGAAAGTTGGGTCTGAGGCTACTGCAAGTTCTCACAGACAGAGAATATCTCAGTCAGTTCTCATACAATTTTTCTCTGCGTCGGTAAACTGTGCCAGCGCTGAGAAATTCAAATTAGCATTTGCATTCCTTGCGATGCATAGAAACCTCGCGAATAAGCACAGTCTGACAAAATATTTCAGTCGTGCACCATAAGTCGTGCATTTCAGTCGTGCACCTTAGAATTTAGCCATGATATTTTTTCATCATTTGACAAGGGTCTACAAACGAATTGCATTTTTTTAGATTTCAAGAAAGCGTTTGATTTGGTACCTCATGATTTACTACTGTATAAATTATCTTTGATCAAGATTCCAACTTCCCTTCTAAACTGGCTTCAATGTTACCTGCAGGGACGCAAACAACGTGTATTGATTAATGGGTCCCAGTCTGATTATGTTCCTGTATCTTCGGGGGTACCGCAGGGGTCTGTTTTAGGACCTCTGCTGTTTCTAGTTTATATTAATGACATTTCTAAATATATGACCTGTAAAATACGTTTATATGCTGACGATTGTGTTACCTACCATGTTATTAACAGTTCTTCAGATTCATATCATTTGCAGTGCAACTTGGACCGCTTACAACAATGGTGTTTGAAGTGGCAGATGTTTCTGAACCCAATAAAATGTCAGTTTATTTCTTTCACGCGCAAGCATCACCCTTTCTTGGCTGAATACAAACTAGATTCTACCCGACTTTCCAGAGTTACTAACTATAAATACCTCGGCGTTTACTTTTCGTCTAATCTCACCTGGAATGAGCACGTCGAGCACGTTTCTGCTAAAGCTTATGGCATGCTAAATTTTCTAAGAAGAAATTTTAAAATGGCACCACTAAAAGTTAAAGAGCTCATTTATTTCACCTATATTCGGCCAATATTGGAGTATGCTTGTGTTGTTTGGCACCCCCCTACTTTAAATTTAACAGACATGCTTGAGCGTGTTCAGAACTTTGCCGCTCGGTTTGTCTCAAGTAATTATGATTTTAACAGCGGTGTTACTAACATTAAACTAACGCTGGGATGAGAGCTGTTATGGAAACGCCGTACCAACTCCCGGTTAGAAATGCTGTATAAAATCTTTCACCGAAAAATAAAAATAGATAAAGAAAATTATTTGCTTCCACCGCATTTCAGGTCAAACAGACTTAACCATGGGTGGAAGATTAGAGAAATTAAATGCAAAACTAACACTTATGAAAACGCATTTTTCCCATCTACCATTCATGACTGGAATCGCCTGCCCCATGAAATTGTTTAGTGCCGTTCAGAGTCTATGTTCCGCGCGTTGCTGTCGGATGTATGAGTGCGCAGTTGGCTTTCTTTTTTTTTTCGTCATGTCTTTTTGTTGTTTCATATTTCATTCATTTTGTACTTGCTGTGTCATGCCTTGTTGTATTGCTTTTTTTTTCTTGCTCTTTTTTTTCTGGCCTATTCTTCTGTTATGTATCCTCATCCCCCCTGCAATAATGCCTTCGGGCGCTGCAGGTATTTCCAGTAAATAAATAAATAAATAAATAAATAAATAAATAAATAAATAAATAAATATCTGTAATTTGGAGCCGTTGCCGACACTAATAATGTTTTCTAAAAGAAAGTTTGCTGGTAAAAGATATGCTTACGCCTAACGGAATAACACGCCCTCATATCGCGTGGCCACCGAAGGGAAGAAAGCAAATCAACTTTCCCTTCGTCTCTGACGGACCAGATCAGAAGAGATCCAGAACTCACATATACACTTCTGAACTTCCAAATTTTATGATTTCACGTCCTGGAGCGATACGTCACCTACGGGATACATCATATAGCAGGGCTCAGGAATAATGTTTGTGATCTAGGACCGTATTCCAAAAGCTGTGCGCGTTGAAATGGCCATTTCGCCGTCTTATCGTGTGTCATTGGTTACTCAAGTATATGTGCACCTTTCAAGCGTCTGGGAAATGTGATCCGAGCATTGTGTAGAAGGTAACCGGACCTCTTCGTTGGCGGCACATATAAGCCAGTGAGATTCAATGGGCAGGTACGGTAGCCTGCTGTTGACAGAGCGCTGTGACGCACCTAATCAGTGGCTGCACATTGCAGTCAGTGTAAGCCATTGGTGAGGTCCGGTCACCAACCACCCAGTTACCATGGGCCTGTTTCGGTTCCGCCCAGTGTGACGTCTTCTATGACACCTTATCTCTGTGGGATCAGCGACGAATCGCGGAGGACCAACTGGAATGTAATCGAAAAGAATCGTTACAGAATACGAAACCATGTCTTCACAGGCGCTGTAAACGCTTGCATCAGTAGCCTCATCGCGTGATCAGCACGAATAAACTAATACATTACGGCATTATTCACCATTTTTGGCGGCATGGTTTAAAGCTCTGCGATGCAGTTAAAGTCCCCAGAGGAAAAAGCAGCGTACGAAGGGCAGCGCACCTAATGAATAAGGAAGCAGCAACTGTCGAGCTATTCATGTTTCTTGTCGTCTGGTAACGAGGTACGGTTTGAAGACGTCACTTAAGCATTGTTGCCAGCGTTATTTAATGATGGGCACTAACAGGAAACGCACAGCCAGTGCCGCTCTTATGACACTCTGTGATTACCGAAAATGCACTGTGGATGATGAGAGAGTGCGTGATGAAGAACTGCAGAACAACCTTCCTGGTGTCCTCTGACATAAACAGACTCATCGGCATGCAGGTAGAGCAGTCTGTTTTTCCCAGTTTCCAACATGCGGCCACCAAGGCCACGCACCAACGTGAGACATCGATCTGACAATCCCGGGCCCTTCTACCATAGAAACCAGGGGAAGCGCACACTCTGTATCGCGGTTAATTCTACGCAAGTTTATGATTGCGTGCGATCAATGGCCGTATGCTACTCTTTCACGCTTTGGTGATGGATGGCTACAGAAAGGCGTACCATGAGCACTGAGTCGAGGTTGAAATCGTAGATGGCGAATAAGGATGGTGCGCGAAACTGCGTGGCGACGACGTTCTCCAGGCCTTCGCTGGTCCAGAGGGAGAAGTGCTCCTCGAAGACCTTGAACACCACCTGGACGTGCTCAGCATCCGGTGCAGCCGCTTTTCGGAAATATATTATTTCCGTGGGGTCCTTTTGCGCGAGAGTGTAGCGGATCTTGATCCACGGCCTGCCGCAGCGGTCAAAAATTAGTCAAGTGGCGCACTAAAAACAGTCACACCTGGCTTCACCTTACGCGACAAAGAACAGAGAAGACCCAAGACAATCACGGGACGCACAAGCACGCTCTGTAACCACGTCGCATTTTGTAACTACACTGCCTTCGGCCGTCATATATCAAATTCTATGACGCACGCTCTGGAAAGAATGGGAATAATGAATTTTGTGATCCGCAAACCAGTGGGCTTTTAGAAACTGCGTTGTCTGCTTTTAATCAGGGGAGCGGGAAACTGCACCTCACTTTTAATCGAAGCGTTATATGTCGCATCATGCACAGACCTCGTGTATGAACAAGTTATTGTATTCTAGGTTCAGATGCCTCTGCGGCTAATCGCAGCGCATTGAGTTAAACACTAGAAGTTTTGTTCTCTCTAGTGCAATGTGAGCAAACACATGTGAAGTATGTGAGACGCAGGACCAGGTGTATTTGTGGGCGCATGACGAATTGTTAAAGCAGTACAAAGCTGACCAAAAGCGGCTGACTGTACAACTTACACTGAAATATCCTGTTTATGTATTGAAAGCCCGATACTATGCGACATGAAAATTGCTGCACAAAAGGCACCAATCGCAATGCGCAATGGGCCGCTTATAATAGTGAAATCCATCTTGTATGGCAGCCCTAAGTGCAGTATGTAAAGCAAGTCATGTAAAGCTTGCTTACATGGCTTGCTTACATACCACCTAGAGACGGAAGTATAAACTCACAGCAACCTTTCCTTCGTGTAGCATAGCAAAAGCATTACGCACGCTATTCCTGTTAGCAACTCAATAAATTCATTCAAAACGAAATGGTATTTCACCACGTATTCTTAAAAGGTGCTCGGTATCGATTTCACGTTATCTCTATTTGATTTACAACAAATCGCTGGCAACAGGCAATTTACCGGATGAGTGGAAAATTGCTCACGTGGTTCCTGTTCACAAGGGTGGTCCCAAAAAAGAAGTTGGTAATTATAGACCCATATCACTAACATCAATAGCATGTAAGATTCTTGAACATATCCTATATACAGAGGTAATGAGACACATAACTCAAAACAAATTGTTAATTGAAGAAAAGCATGGGTTTCGCAAAGGGCTCTCTTGCACGACCCAGTTAGTTGAGTTTTATCACGACTTAGCATCAGGTGTTGACATGGGAGGACAAATTGACTGTGCTTTTTAAGATTTTCGCAAGGCTTTTGATACAGTGTCACAGTCAATCCTTGTTAACAAGCTTCATTTATTAAATATTCACTCTTCTGTACTTAAATGGATTCAAAATTATTTGTTTCAGCGGCGACAATGCGTCGTTTTAAATGGGAAACGTTCAGGCTACGTAAATGTTACATCGGGCGTTCCGCAAGGCTCGGTTTTGGGACCACTCTTGTTCTTGGTTTATGTAAACGACATTTCTGATGGAATTTCATCTTCTGTGCGGTTATTTGAAGATGAATGCGTTGTGGACAGGAAAATTGTTGCTCATAACGATATTTCATGCTTAAAAACAGACGTAACAAGAATTGAATCATGGTGTTCCACTTGGAAAATGAATTTAAATGTCAAAAAGTGCATTCATGTTTGTTTTACTAGAAAGAAAAAAACAACTGATTCTCGATACATGATTAACAACGAACTAATACGTAAAGAGGCAGCGAATAAGTATTTAGGCCTAACGCTGGCATCTGATTGTTCCTGGAGCGCGCACATTGATGACTTGGTGCGCAGGGCAAGTAGAGCCCTGAATTTTATACAACGCAATTTGCGATGTTCGCATGTCAATTTAAAAAACAATGCTTATCTGAGTTGCGTCAGACCTATTTTGGAGTATGGCTGTGCGGTTTGGGACCCTTCGAACAAGACGCTCACTGAGCACATTGAACGAATCCAAAACCGCGCAGCCAGGTTTGTCTTAGGACGATTCCGAAGGCGGGATAGCGTAAGTGCCATGAAGAATGAGCTCAACTGGGAACTACTTGCCTCTCGCCGAAGGAAATTAACACTTAAACTCTTATACACAATATTTCATAATAAAACCGGTATTAATAGAGAAACCTATCTGAAAGAGCCTCACTATGTTTCATGCGCACACACCATAGTCTCAAAATTCGTGAGTATCACTCAAGGACTGGCACTTACGCAAACTCCTTTTTTGTTAAAACAATTGGCGAATGGAATCGACTCAGTGAAATGCAGGTGTGCTGTACTCACGAGGATGAATTTTTTTCAATGCTGTAACCCCCCTGCTGTAACGCCTATGGGCGCTGCGGGGTAACCTCTGAATAAAGAATAAAGAGTTGGTGAACGAGTATTACTGCGTTCACATCTATTTAGGCGTAGTGTAGAGGCACCGTTCGTTCATTCCTATCTTACTAGGTAAGCAGCTGTCTTTTAAATTAAATATTATGCATTTTGCTTCAGGAAGAATTAGAAGGGCTATCATGGTTCCTAAGGAACTTGCTTATTAGCTCCTAGTAGCGCCAGATTTATAGAAAGAACCTTCCTCCATTCCTGCACAAAGCCTGTCTAGGATAGCCTCGATATCTTTACTGGGGTCGGTGGTCAAGGGACAACGTATACGTTCGACACGGAAGCAGGTAAGAATGGACTGAATATGGAAGCAGGCCGAGAAACACCAGGCGAGGAATACGTAGATAGTTTAAAATGTTAGTTTTGGGAAGACAAAAGGTAGGCAGAGTGTCCACAGTGCCCACTGGGCACCTGCTGCGCGCTGGCGGCACTGCCGACGACGTTTCTTTTTTTTAATGGGCAGCTTATGCCCGCTGCAAGACACGGGGACTGTTCCAACTCTTGTTTCATTCCGAAAGCATTGCTTCACTGGATGGAATCGGCTCACCGCATTTTAGTGCTTGAACTTGAAAGTGGAAAGGTTAACTAGGCGAAACTCAGCGCAGCAGTTGCCCACGCAGAAATAGAATAAATATCGCCGCGACACTATGGGTTGCCAGCCCGCGGAGGCGCGAACATAACAGCTTCACTGGCCACTTAACCGAGGAAATATGATAACGCCGCAGCCGATCACGCCTAGTGTTAAAATGCACCACACTCCTGGTTACCGCTTCCCATCTGCTGCGTAAACAAATCACTGTAGCGGAACCTCAATCGCAGCCAACCAGCAAACATTTGCTTTAGCACGAAGACTCGGCTTAGCTACGTTCAAAGCCTACGACTTTTTCTTGATTATTGGCGTCCAAAATATTGCCGTAAAAGTGCTGTTACCGAAAGTCCAGATCGTCTTAGCCTTCAGAAAACGTACAAGTTTCCAAACTTGAACAGGTGCACCACTTTTTTTTTGTGCCGTTTTTTGTACTTCATTTCGACAGCGGTATGCCAAGAAAAGCAAACTGGTAAGCGTTTTAAAGGTTAATTTTGAACGGTTACGTAGGCAGAACGGCAACCACATTAATGTCGAACCATGTAGCACGTGGCCGCGATCATTCGAGATGAATATGGTGCCATCTCGCCTCATAAAGAAAGTGATAAAGCCGCGTGCTGGCAGCTTTCAGCGTGAACAGACAAACCACAAAGTTTCGCGGCAATATACTTCAGTGTGCTCAAGTTACCAATAATAAAAATAATTTTCTTCCACGAACATGGAGAACAATGTTCGATCGGGTATCAAAACCTCTACTTCGCCAGAACTTCTTGTTCGTCCATGAAGAGGTGTTCTCATACGCTGTTTAACATATTTGCCCCTATGGCCATTTGCTACGCCTAATATTCTGGTAGATTTCATTCATTACCTATCTCACCTTTGACGTCGTCAGGTTCTTTTCGTTCCTTATTTTCATTTTTATTTCTCGCATTGGTGCTTTCTCTCTAGGGAACTTTTCTCTCAATCATCATTGCCATTTTGATCAAGAATACGCCACTTAAATTACATGGAAAACATATTTTGATTATTGGGAAATGAACGGCCGAGCAATTGTATCAATCTAGGCGGACACCTGAGCTGCGTTGTTTTGGAAGGAATGAAGAACGCACTGAAAGAAGTACAGGTGAGTGCAGCCGTGAGGAAAGGCCACGGATTTTCTTTGAGAACATAGGGTTAGTTAGAGTCCTCTGACATCGCACAGCACACACGCGTGTTTTGCGCTTCACTTATGTCAAAAATACTGCCATCGTGGCCAGGGCTTCAATTCCCATATAATGCACTAAAGGAATGAGACGCAGCCGTCGTTCACTGACAAACGCGTAGGCTGGGGTGGGTTGGTCAAACATGGCTGCTAATAGGGGCATGAAGTGAGGTGTAGAATGTGAAGCACCTTGGCTTTCTTTGCGTACGCAAGTAAAAAGTAAATACCGGCACGCACCGTTCGTTGATGAAGGGCTTGCCGCTGAACTGCACGTAAGATGATGGGTACAGAGTAGGCGTAATGGGCATTTCCATGCCATTCTTCAGTGCAGAAAGGAAGGTAAGAAAAGGGTTCGTTTTAATATTAACGAATAATATCATTTTTGAGGAACTCATTCAAGCAAAAAAGTAACTGCTAGTTTATTTAAATTCCAATAGTAAGGCGATCATTGATCAGATCGCTTCGTTTTCTTTGTTTACACTATTGTGCCGATCCTGAATTCATGCAGAATGCCTGTTCCGAAGAGAGATCATAAACACTTATAATTTATCTCCTGCTACTAGCTTGTTTATTCAGTTCTTGCGAACTAGTTTCCTTCGTTCCTGGATCTAATCTTGGCAAATGGCGACCACACGTGCTATGGTATTAATGTGCCTAGCATGCACCTTACTTAACTCCTGCGCATCAGCTTAATGTCTGGATGCGGGCACAATCACAACTCTCATTTTTAGAGTGGCTGTTCAGGCTCATCCAGGTTCATTTTAGATTTCCCTACTTCAGGCTGAAAATATGCCAGGTTAAATTTTTTCTTATCGTAACTTGTTTGTATTTATTTTCTGTGAAATATTACAAATTTTTTACTAAACTGTTTAATAGTCTCTGCCGGCATTACCAGGCTGTACGCAATTACCTCGTGGTACCTGGCCACCTGTCTTCGTTTTGTATGCCTTGGCACAGAAAAAGCTCATCAGTACAGAGTACTTCGTGTTTCTTTACTCAATGCCGCATGCGCATCTTCATAGAACCTTGGCACTGGGTCGTTATCAAGACGATGCGTGCGCGAAGGCCTGGTAAAGCCTCAAATTGGGCGTCTGACTAAGCCTAATCATGATAGCCGCCGCACTCTCGTTATTGCAGCACAAGTCAGTATTGACGACTACATCCTTATTGATTAGTAATCAAGCACCTACTCCTTGGCTGTCCTTTAAAGTATGCTAGAAGGAACCGTAAAACAGAACGACCACAAATCGGTTCAAAAATTGGTGCCAGTGACACCAAAAGTAAGCAAAGATGAGGCGTCGCTGCTTGATGCAAAGAGGACTAAGCCAATTACAGAACACTGGTGCGCCGGAACTGCCTATCTGCGTGGCAAAGGGCCGTCTGCTAATTTTTTCAAAAGTCTGAATAAAAATGCTGCAAATAAACTAAGTATTTTATTATAGCAAAACACTTTGTTTAAAGGTGAAAAATATCAAGCAAAAGTAAGTGCGTACGAAGTTTTGCTACTAAATTTGCTGGTGGTTAACTTTTTCTGCCGTCAGGTTGCGCTGAGGTGGGTAAAACGAGAGCATGGCGACCTGCAGGAAAACAGCTGATTTCACGTGCGCTTACTGATTTTTGCGCCTAACCTCCTTCAGGAGTCGAAACGGGCTTCGCAGCAACTCGTACGGCAAGTCAAACGCGTCTTCGTGCGCCATCCGTTGCTCGCGCGGGAGCAAGTTCCTATGTAGTATCGCAAGAGGGTCATTATTTACGCTGACAAACGCAACGCCAAATAAGCCGCCTCAAGGCGATCGCAACAAAAAAGAGTTTGGGCCAGCATAATTAGGAGTTCAACGTCATCACTTCTCCCACCTGCGTGACCGTCTTGTCCGTCGTCTCTGTGCGCTGCCTCGCAGCAATGACTAGAACCGGGGCTCATTGGTCCGTTTTGACAAGACTGATTTCACAGTTCCTGAATGCTGCCAGAGATTATATATCCGTGATTTACTTCAGGATATCCTTCATCTGTCCTGTTATAACCACTTGGCAAATAACGCCCCTTTTAATGCCGCTAATTGTTTCAAGAGTTCTGCTAGGCTAGCCTCGTTCATAAGGGTCTTGCCTATAGATCACCACCTTCTCTTTCCATTTCCGACTTGTCCTGATCTGAATGTTCTTACAACCCCCTGCTGCGCCAGAGGCCTGGTTGTTAACTTGGTCAAGGTCCCCGCAGCTTTTGGGAACTAAGGCCTGGCGTTTTGATTAGTACACTTATACAGAATGTTACGATCAGCGGATATACCACGGTGTTTTAATCATGTTCTGTGGAAAATCACTTAGGTATTTTTTTCAACGTTGGACAAGCACGACTGCCGGACGATCGAAACTCTGGTCCTCTTGCACACCAAACGGACAATGTGCCTCTGCGGCGCCAACTTACTCTGGGGAAAGCAGCATGGCTAGCGTTCCCAGGATAAACGAAATGGGCCTCGTACACTGTCATGCCGGCTGTGTCGATGTCCAGTGCTTTCATTGTACCGAATTGCCGCTTTCCGACCTCGAGTAGCGGCTGATCATCCACGAAAAACTGCGTGTGGGGTAGGCAAGATCATGTATCGTTCAATCACTGTCAAACTTTATTTGGCTCAGATTACCTATTTTTTCAGCTATCCATTCATTGATTCCTGCATCACCAAGGCAGATAAATAGTCGGTCGAAGGGTTTGCGTCTCAATTTTACGCTTCTCAAGGTCACAGTGGTAATATACATGAACAAATTAAGCTTTAGAACCAAAATTACCTAAGCATGATGCATGAGGAAAATATGATTATTGATCTGCTGCTTGTTGTAAATCCTCTCCAGACCAGCCTTAAAAATATGTAGGTGTATAAAAATTTTGCATCGTAAGCCAGAATTGTTCAAGATCTCGCCCAGCCTAAAGTTTTGTCACGGGTGAACAAAACGAATTTATGATTATTAAGTTGATGCTCGATGTAAATACTCAAATAATTTACACAGCACGCTAGAATCGTTCAATATCTGGCACAACCCGCAGTTTTGAGACGAGTGAGAGAGTAGACATGTCAGGCTAGTTTGTAAAAACACCAAAGGAGCCTCTGAACGCTTGATTAAAAGAACATGTAATTTAAGATTATCCAGATAGTGTTGACTGACGAATGCACGCTACGAAAAGAGTGAAGTTGACCTGTATTTGATTGGCAAGGACACTAATTTACATTCTTTTCATACCAGAGCCTTGGTTTATTTTGATTTGGGGTATCTTTTCATTTTTCCTGCGGCAGCATATTGATTAATAAAGACAAACCAAAACATTTATGCATGTTCGTTTTCGCAATTAGGCATTCATTTTGCCATGTTGCTATGCCATACATTGTTTCACACGACCATCAAGAGCAATGATAGAACAAAGAACTTTCAGGTCACTATGCCTGTGGGCCAAGGAAGCGTTAAGCGAGCAATATAATGCGCGTTGAACTACCGTCATTCACTGCTCGTGGGCCAAATTTCCTCATCAGTCAATATTATCTGCGTTTTCCCGTTTAACTGAAGAAGAAAGATCCATGTCACTTTATGGCATTATGTCACATTAACTGTTCTAGCACAAACACAGTGTGCGCTTTGAGAGATATTCTGACATCACAGGCTTATCACACTAACAAGATATAACTAGAGCTATGCTTGCTTCGCGTCATGTGCAATGCGGGTGACAGATGGCGTCCATAGTGCAGAAGGTGCTACAGTTCAACGATCAACACTACGTCGTTCAATCTTTGCTCACGCTTTGGCTGTAAGTCCATTTGGGAAATCTGCAGATTTTTTCAGCAGATATCGATATCATATATCTGTAGATAAGCGTTCTGTCGCATGTGTAAGACCATATATTTTTATTTTCAGCACAGTAAGGGCCAAGCAACCAGTAAGAATAATCTGGAAGCCGGTTCTTTGTTTCCGCATATTCACAATATTACTTGTCGGAGGATCAATCTTTTACTCAGTTTGCCTCGTGCTAAAGTAGGCATCACTCTCAGTATATGAGTCCATGGTAGAGAGAGGGTGTGGTAGATGGTCTTGGCGATCACAAAATGAACAAGGGAGGGGAAAACCTCAGGTTGCTTGAGCAAACGTTTCGACAAGAGGACTTGTCTTCGTCTGGGCAACGCGTTCATCGTTGGCAGGGATTAAATAGGGCCTTTGCTCCGAGGAGGAAGGCCCCATTTAATCCCTGCCAATGATGAACGCTTTGCCCAGGCGAAGACAAATCCTCTTGTCGAAACGTTTGCTCAAGCAACCTGAGGTTTTCCCCTCCCTTGTTCATTTTGCGATCTCAATATATTAGGAAGTCATGTTCTCCATCACGTAGAAGTGTAAAAATGAAGCAGCAATATTGAGACACATAACTAACACTCGAAGGTTCCGTCTCGCTTTTCATCTTACGTTCATCATTTTTCTCTTCGAAACCGCTGCCTTTATGATGTGCACTCCTTCCGTGATCACGTAGTTGGTGGTGGCCAACGTCTCCTTCAGTGCATCATGTTGTGAGGATGCTACCGCTGTCCGCGTTTGGCCTTGGTATGATTGCCTGTAGCGTAACGTTTCTTTTATTTCAAAATGCCTCAGGTTGATGAAGAACCTGCAGATGTCAGATATGAAAAAATGGTTTAGAATAATTTCGGAAAAAAACTACTACCGATGTATATTCCCGGACCAGGACGAATTTTTCTTTAACTACGAAGTTTCTGAGAAAGCTGTATAGCTTTCCTTTGTAGCCGTATGGCTGCGCTCGAGTGGATGCCAATGAGTAATTACTCCCTTATATTCCGGCTGCAGAGTGACATTCGACAGAAGTAGAAGAACTGCTAATATTTAGGTTTCGCTAGTTATCGATATCCAAAAGAGAAGTCCGTGCTCATCCACATCTCTCAAACCTCTTCTTTGTTTTAACCCTACCACATATGCAGTGGCCGCTATAAACAAAGAAGTATGATAGGCACTTTATGACGATCAACATAACAAGAGGTGAAACGTGCTGAAGGCCTGATGAATTATTGGCCATCTGCAGTGGTAGAAGTTTTCAATATGAAACATAAGGAAGACATTCAGCCTTCGCTAGCCTTAAAAGACAAATGCGAAGCATCGCTGCTTTGTCCCTCAAGGGTTGTAACCCACTGTGGGGCAAAAGGCGGTGAGCAATGAACGCGGCCTATTAAGGGTGGTATAGTAATGCCTATTATGATATATTATTATTAGCTTATTATGAAATATTCAAAACTGGAGCTCTTTTGTGTTAAGTATTCTCGACGAAAAAGTGGGACATAGGAGTCTCACACTCTGCGAAAGCATCTGAAAAAGAGGGTCACATGTGTTCACTGACCCTGAGAGACAGGCGCTTCAGAAAAAAGAGAATTTTTGCCATGTGATGTGAACTCACTGTCGGCATACAAACTGCAAATGAGAGAACATACAAAAGCTTACTTTTTATGAAAAAAAATTCAAGAATTCTTAATGCAGCATCCGCTTGTTGTCGACATTCGGACAAGAGACATGGACCTGCCTGCAGCAGCCTCTTTTTCCTTTTTGAAACGCAGGAAGCAAATTGCACAAACAGTAATTATAGCGGCTTTTCATGTGGATCGTTTTCAAACTTTTCTTGCCTTTTTCCACCACCACCGCACTAGGAAACAAAGATATAACATAAAGCACAGCCGAAATATATCGCTAAAAATTTGGGCATTAAATTTTGCACTAGTTTTTGACGAATCATTATAGTCAGGACCAAAAAAACAGTTTAAAAAAGACATTTAACGGCTCTTGAGTAAAAAACCAAAGTTTTCATACTTCATCATCATCATCAGCCTGACTACGCCCACTGCAGAACAAAGGTCTCTCACACGTGTCTTCAATTAACCTCCACTTTTGACATCCGTGGCCCCGGTATGCCCGCAAACTCAATGTCATCCACTCAACTGAGTTTCCGGTGCCCATCACTCATCATTTACCAGCTGGAGAGCACTCCAAAATGCTTTACAAAATACTTGCAGCACGCGCAATTAGAACAGTACGTTTATGTTGTAGTATGTGTTGCCACAAGGTGAACACCAATAAAAGAAAAGCCGGAAAGAATCTTTGATCGCACATTAGGTTGCGCGAGAAATATGAAAGCAATGCATGCAGTTGTTTTAGCCTTATAACTCAAAACATGGCGATGGAAAAAGTGGGATGAATGTGTCCCACTGTCCGATAATGGGCTAAACTGCCACAAAGAACGAACGCTCCAAAGCGGCGTAGAGCGGCGCGATGCAACTGAGCCATCCTGTCCCCGCGTGTTTCCCTGCGAGAAGTCGTTATGACGGGATGGTCTCATTGCTTCAAGGCGGAAGTACCAATTCAATAAAGACGCGTCTTCGTTTGGAGCGGGCTGCCGGGAGGGTAGCCCCCACGATAAGAAAGACCCGTGCTCTTAGTCTCCACAAGCGGCCCACATCGACGACCATGTACATGCTGGTTGACGGTTTGACTCCTGATTCATGCCTTGAGGCTAGAAATTTTGTGGCTGGAAATTTGAGGTTGAGGATTTGAGGAAATTTGAGAAATTTGAGGAGATTTTTTCAGGCGAGAAATTTTGTGGTATATGATACGCTGATTCTAACACAATCAGCCAAGCAACTGTGCGACAAAAGTGGGGCCTGCAATCATTTCTCGAGTAACCGCCTCACTTGGGTAAGGCAGTGCGTCTTTGTTCACGAATCCTCTAATGTGTGCTTCCTGTAAATCATATCACGTCTTAAATATCGGCTCCCCACTCACAGCTGGTGAAAACACCATGGATGACACATGGAGCTAGGCAGTGAGGCTCCCGGCAAGACTGCATTGATTACTTTAATGGCAGAAAACTGAAGGGGCGCCCTCAACAAGGTGTAATCTAGCATGTGGGAGCGGGCGGGTAAGCAAGCGTGGAATAATAATCGGAGAAGTTTTTGAAGAACACTGCCGTGCACCACACTTTTTTGGTGCATTTTCCTTTTGCCTCACATCGCCTGTTCATATCATGCTTATATATTTGGCCTATTCAATTTTGTATAGTCTCGGACCTCCTGACGCCCACTTGACTTCTCCTGCACTACAAGACCATGCATAACGAAATTCACTATGAAAACGTGATCGAGGACGGAAAAATCATAATTCATACCCCCCCCCCCCCCCAAAAAAAAAAAAACGAAACGAATTCTCTCTGTGACACATGTTGAGCCGTGGTAAAGGTATTATTCAATTTCCGTTGGCAGCTGTGCTCGAACACAAGGCAAGGTTTTAGTAAGGAGGGGCACACTAGGAAGTGACGCGTAGCCGCAGTCCACCTATCTCGCTGAACAGTAAATGTTGTCGCGAGCACCTCCCGCCAGCGCGTTTGAACTAACGGCGTTGTCGCCGGTATCGACGATAGCGCACAACCCCGCCAAGCACACCGCTGCACTACCGCTATATCCCCCTCACTGCATGGCTGGCCACTGCAGCTGTCTGTTCCAAAACTTAGTATGAAAGAGCTTTCTCCAGCGTCCGTTAAAGAGAGTGAATCAGCACAAACACTAGACAGATCCACATCTTTGTCTCGAGTCACTCGAGACTCTTGCACTCCGCACTCGTGCACTTCGCACCCGTCATCATCATCATCATCAGCCTCACTGCACCCCCTGCAGGGAAAAGGCTTCTCCCATGTCTCTCGAATTAACCCTGTCCTTTGGCAGTTGCGACCACTGCATCCCCACAAACTTCTTAATCTGATCCGCCCACCTAACTTTCTACCGTCTCCTGCTACGTTCGCTTTATCTTGGAATCCACCCCGTTACCCCTAAAGATCAGCGGTTATCTTGCCTTCGCATTACATGCCCTGCCCAAGCCCATTTCTTCCTTTTGATTTCAACTAGAATGTCATTAACCGGTGTTTGTTCCCTCAGCCACTCCGCCCTCTCCCGATCTCTTAACGTTACACCTATCATTTTCCTTTCCATAGCTCGCTGCGTTGTCCTTTACTTAAGCTGAACCCTCTTTGTTAGCCTCCCCGTTTCTGCCCATAGGTGAGTACCGGTAAGATATAGCTGTTATATCCTTTTCTCTTGAGGGACATTGGTAAACTGTCATTCATGATCTGAGAGAACCTGCCATATGCGCTCCACCCCGTTCTTATTCTTCTAGTTATTTCCCTCTCACGATACGGATCACCGGTCTCTACCTGCCCTAAGTAGACATATTCTCTTACTACTTCGAGCACCTCGCTGCCAACTGCGAACTGCTGTTCCCTTGCTAGGCTGTTGAACATTACTTTGGTTTTCTGCATATTAATTTTTAGCCTCACCGTTCTACTCTGCCTGTCTGACTCTAATCATGCTTTGCAGTTCATGTCCTGAGAGACTCAGCAAGCCAATGTCATCAGCGAATCACAAATTACTCAGGCATTCTCCACTAACTCTTATCACCAACTCTTCCCATTTCAGGCCCCGGAATACCTCCTGTAAGCAGGCGGTGAATAGCATTGGCGAGATCGTGTCTCCCTGCCTGACACCTTTCCGTATTGGGATTGTATTGCTGATTTTATCAAGACCAATAGTAGCTGTGCAATAGTTATATATATATATATATATATATATATATATATATATATATATATATATATATATATATATATATATATATATATATATATATATATAAGAAGGGGTGAAGATCGGATGGATCCGGTAGAACATAAACGTAATTCGGTTGACACACGGTAGAAAAAACACAACTTTATTCTAACGTTTCGACCAGGGTCTGGCCTTCGTCAGAGTGATGGGGTACAGGCAAAAGACACAGTTTATAAGGGAACGTACGCGGGGAGGGAACATTCTGTGTGTCGATCGGCTGTCATCCATGTAATAAATCACGTTGCAAAGTCTTCGCGCAGATGTTGACATCAGTAACGGCTTCCAGCACTGCATCGAACTTTAAAGTGAAAATTCGGGGAAACTACTCATGTGATACCAGCAACGTAATCTACATGCTTGAATGCTCAGTCTGCAAAATTCAGTATATTGGCCAAACAGAGACACCATTCAGATATCGTTTTAATAATCACAAAGCTCATTGCAAGACAGTGCCTAGCCTTCCTATCTCTAAACATGTGAACAGCACTAAGCACCCTTTCGATAAAATCCAAGTAACGTTACTGGAATCAGGCTTCAAGACCCATCATGAACGCGAAGTTCGTGAGTCATTTTTTATACACAAATTTAATACTGTTTCTTGTGGTCTCAATGAAAATGTTGGGAAGCTGACTTGCCTATCGTCATAACCGCAACACTTCATAGTATCATGCCGTGTTTCATCTACGCTGATCATTTTCGTCCTCTTTTTACTGTCAGCGCCGCTTTTTTCTGTCTTAGTAAATTGTTTATCTCTGAAACAACACCGCATCTTAGTACCATACCCTTTCACAAGAGGCGTTGTTTAATCAAAAGCAGTATTCACCTGTTTCTCGTGTGTGATGATTTTATTTTTTATTTATTTATTTATTTGTTTTTTTGTTGTTGTTGTTGTTCGCCTTTTCTTGTGCATTTGAGCTAGGACCAAGACATTTTTGTATTATTTACATTTTTTTTCACAATGTGATTGCAGTTATCCTCCACGATGATTTTGTAATTTTTGACGGTGCTTCGTTGACTACATTTATCATTCACTGGCGATTCATACTGAGGTGTTTGCCGCTGCGATGCGCCAATCAGAATGTTCCCTCCCCGCGTACGTTCCCTTATAAACTGTGTCTTTTGCCTGTACCCCATCACTCTGACGAAGGCCAGACCCTGGTCGAAACGTTAGAATAAAGTTGTGTTTTTTCTACCGTGTGTCAACCGAATTACGTTTATATATATATATATATATATATATATATATATATATATATATATATATATATATATATATTCCAATATGTTCAATCCCAATTTTAACATAAACTTACTTGACTCGTCTAGTGCTGTTAAACACTTTAAGCTAATGCTAGAAATGTATTATATTAGAAATACGATCAGTTTGCCAACAAGAGTCACGTTACAGTCATCTACACTAATTGATATTTTTCTAACTAGTTACCAGTCGAATGAGCTTAAATCTGGTGTCTTAGCTTACGATATTAGCGACCACCTGCCGATTATTCTATGTGTCAAACCTCCAAATAAAGGAAAATTAGCACAGCGTAAAGTTACGTTCCAACGGATTTTGCCCAACCAGCTGGAAGCATTTCGCAGGGATGTCATGAGAGTTGACTGGTCAAATGTTTTCAACAGCTCGGATGCAAATTCTGCTTATGATTGTTTCATTCAAAAGTTCACTGACATTTATATATCTTGTTTTCCTTTTGTTGCTATTAATTTATCCAGAAAAATAAGAAAGCCATGGATTAATGGCGATCTTATGGCAAGAATAAAAATAAAGAACGACATGTTCCACAGGTTCATTCAGACCAAAGATATCATCCTCCTGAGAGAATTCAAGAAGTATCGGAATAAGCTAAATAAAGATATTACCTACCTACCTAGACACTACCTAGAAAAGTCTTTTAGTGCAGTTAAAAATTATAGTCAATCAACATGGAGGAAACTAAATGAAGTTCTGTGCCGCTCACAAAGAACTAGCCCAGTGGAAGAACTTTTGATAAATGGAAAAATAGTTAATGGGGCTTCCCTAGCCGACGCATTTAATGATCACTTCGCTAGCCTCCCTACCCCTCAGCTATCTAGACATACAAAGCTTTCTAATAACCCTCCTTGCCCACACAGCGTATTTCTTACACCTGCTTCAGACGAAGAAATTTCTTCTATAATCTTGAATCTCAAGAATTCACGCAGCTGTGACACTCAAGGTATGCAAATCGAGCCATTAAAATACGTTATTGATTGTATAGCACCTGTACTAACGCACATTTTCAATCTGAGTTTTACTACAGGTACCTTCCCGAAACAGCTTGAAGTAGCGAAAGTGAAACCAATGTATAAAAAAGGAGATCACAATGACCTCGGCAAGTACCGTCCCATATCAATTCTGCCAGCGTTCTCTAAAGGATTGGAAAAACTTCTTCCGGTTCACCTTGTTTCCTTTTTAGATACATTAGAGGCATTGTCGAGCGCACAGTACGGGTTTCGGAAACATCGGTCCACCCAATTAGCTCTACTTGATCAAAAGAAGTATATTTTACATAATATAGAAGCAAAAAAACTTGTGTTGGATGTGTTCATTGATTTCACCAAAGCTTTTGATTACCTGAACAGAACCTTACTCCTCGAAAGGTTGAAATCTTATGGCATTCGCGGAAATGCATGGGAGTTAATTAAGTCACACCTCTCTCATCGTTATCAATTTGTTGAGGTCAGTGGTCACCCTTCAGATTTAATACAAACGCACAATGGAGTTCCTCAAGGGAGTATTCTTGGCCCCCTTTTGTTTAATCTATACTTAAATGATATCGCCAGTCTTGATGATCGAGCTAAGTTCGTAATTTACGCCGATGATACTAGCTTATTCTTTTCTTCCGATGACAGCACTGAATTGTTTATGGTAGCCAACTCTGTACTCGCTAAGGTAGCTGCTTGGGCACAAGAAAATGGCTTGGTAATCAGCATCCCCAAAACAAAAGCGATTGTTTTTCGTCCTAATACACGGCAGATTCCATCTAATTTAACGCTTAGTTTAAATAATACGGAGATAGAAATAGTGAGTGAATCTAAAACGTTGGGAGTGATCTTCACGGAACATATATCCTGGGACAGACACGTCGATTACATCTCAAGTAAGCTCGCCTCGATTAACGGCATTTTGTACAGACAGAGATTTCCTCCCTAAAAATATTTTGTTACTCCTATATAATTCCTTGTGTGTCTCTCATTTACAATATTGTAGTCTGGTCTGGGGTACTACTACCCTAACTAACATAAACAAGTTGAGTATATTACAGCGAAGGGTTATTAGAATTATTACACGCTCTCAATATGACTGTGATATATACTCTGTAATGCAAAACCTTGGCATAATACGTTTTGAAAACATGTACAATTATCACCTGTGCCTTGGGCTTATCAGGGAAAAGAAAGCTAAATGCAATAGTTTAATAAGGTTTGCCGAATTAGCCATGAAAGGTCCTTCATGCTACCCCACACGCAATGTCGAGTTTTGGAAAGTGCATTCCTTCTGGACTAATTATGGATTTCAGACACTAAAATATCGAATTCCTAATATACTAAACACATACCTAAAGGATAACATTGATATTCTTGATCTTAGGCCACATGAAATGAAATCTTTATTCTTGTAATGCACCATTTTTTTTTGTATGTGTGTTCTGTATATTTTTTACTTATACTTAAGCTTTGCCTAATTCAGTTGTCATGAATTCATACATTTGTGAATACTTTCTTTGTTATGAACTATCAACCAATGTCGCCTTTATGTTGCTGTATTACATTTGTGCGCTCCTTTTTACCATTACATTTTTCTTTACAGTGTACTTACATAGTTCGATGCTTCCTTGTTTTATATTAGTGTCTAATTTTCCGCCTACTTAGAAACTTGTATTCACTTTTTTTTTTCTTTCCCATAAAAGAACTGCGTTCAGTGTACATACCTTTCTTATCAATTTGTTAACAAGTGTATGCTTTTGGTGTGTTCAAGTCGTACATTTTTTTCTTTTTTTTTATTGTACGAGCAGTACATTCTATACTTTTTCATATATATCTGTGTTTGTTTCTCTTATTTTTTTCTGTTTTTCTTCAATGTAAGATGTGTCGGGTTGTCGGCGTGTACTGCTGCTGCTTTGTAGGGGACGAGGACTAGTCAAGCTGCTATCGCAGCTTTCTGCCTCGCCTCCCCCATCTTTGATGGAAATAAATGGAAATTAAAAAAAAACACGCTTCCCCGCCCTGATTCCGCAATGCCTGCATGACAGCTGAGGTTTAGACTGTCAAATGCTTTCTCGTAATCAATGAAGGCTATATACAGGCGTTGCTTATATTCTGCGCATTTCTATATCACCTGATTGATAGTGTCGACTGTGGTCTATTGTCGAGTATCTTTTACGAAACCCTGCCTGATCATTTGGTTTACTGAAGTCTAAGGTTGTCCTGAATCTATTAGCGATTAAGTTAGGAAATACCTCGTAGGGAACGGGCATTAAGCTGATTGGTCTGTAATTCTTCAAGTCCTCCACGTCTCCTTTCTTATGAATTAAGGTAATGTAAGCGTTCTTCCAAGCTTCTGGTACTCTCGATGTCACAAGACATTGCGTATACAGGGTGGCTAGTTTTTCTAACACAATATCCCCTCCGTCTTTCAAAAAAATCTGCTGTTCCCTGATCCTCACCAGCTGTTTTCCTCCTTTGCATTGTTCCTAAGGCTTTCTTTACTTTCTCCTTAGTTACTGGTGGGATGTAATTTCGCACCCTTCACTTCACACTGCACGACAAACGCTTCTTTCTCCCTTGTCTCTGCAATTAAGCCTGCGTTCTGCCACATCAGCCCCGTTGTCTCCACAAACGGCTTAATTTCATCAACAGAAGTAACTTTCGGCCACACCCTGCTACATGTGCCTTCTCTTTGAATCCAGTCAGTACCCTTCAAAACCATCGATTTTCATTTCTCCGCATTACACGGCCAGCGAAAACCATGGTTAGGCATGCCCTTGAACCCGGGCAAGCAACGCCAAGCGAGGCATTCATAGAAGTGTCATTCTAAAAAGAGGTAGTTTTCTTCAGTTTCGACTGTTTTGAGCTAATGTCGATATGCTTTTACACACGCCTCAGATGTCCCTTCGAGGAGCACTCTGCCCAGAGGGGCCCTGTAACACCTCAGGAGCGCCAGTGTGGCTTCCGTCCCGGACGTCAAGACATTTTTTTACTTTTCCCGACGACGGTATTCTGTACTCGGAAATTAACAGCCTATCGGACCAATTATTATGGAACAGTGTGCTTCAAAAAGTTCTTTCGTGGTGTCATGACTCGCAGATGGCCATGAATGTTGAAAAAACGTTTTCATGAAAGTAACACTTAAGGTTTAGGTTTATTGGATTTTAACGTACCAAAGCGACTCAGGCTATGAGGGACGCCGTAGTGAAGGGCTACGGAAATTTCTACCACCTGGGGTTCTTTAACGTGCACTGACATCGCGCAGTACACGGGCCTCAGAATTCCGCCTCCATCGAAATTCAGCCGCCGCGGCCGGGATCGAACCCGCGCCTTTCGGGCCAGCAGCCGAGCGCCGTAACCACTGAGCGACCGTGGCGGGCCAGGAACACACAAGATCAAACCTTTGGTTTTTTGCTACAGTATTAATAATAGCTTGTTTTCTGAAGTAAGCAGCTGTAAGTATTTAGGACTATGGATCTCGAATGATCTTAACTGTAGTACCCTTACTGAATGCGTAATAGCAACAGCTAACAGTTTACTTTTTTTGCTAAGGCGTGCGCTTAAGGTTTTACGCCTTCTGTACGTCTCTTGACTTATAAATCTTATAAACAGTTGGCTGAAATCAGCTGAAAAAAATAACGTGGGCTTCAATTACTCTTGAACCTGGTTAGAGCGCGAAAGCTATGGCGTATCTGACAGCTATACGCAGCTTGGAATCTGCAACATTCAATGCATTCCGGACACTGCATAGACAGCGTGGCTACCCTGCCACCCTGGCAGGTGGAAGTTAGCGGTTGATCCCGAGATGGTCATCCAAAGAGCGCTGCGGCCTATTGCTGCAGTGGCGCGTGTCTGCCACAACGTTGTGAGCGCTAACGCATCAGCTCACATCTGTCACTCTCTCTCTCTCTCTCTCCCCATCCCACGCACCTAAAAGCGCTATTCAGTCGTGCATTAGCCCAGGTAGGCAGTTGTGTGCTTAAAACGTTGTCAACGCCAACGCCGACGAACACAATGAACGCCGACGGCCAATGGCTTTAATGCCGTATTTCTAACACCTCATTCTCAATGCCAACGCATGCAGCGCACCATCTGCCATAACGTATCTTACAGCGCGACTAAGGTGTCCACTGTACCAAGGGGCTAGTCGACGAAGCCTGGCTTCTTTCAGTCTCTCCGACTAACTTTCCATATCTGCCGACGAATCCCACCGAGCCGCCCCTTCTATATATACGATGCAACGCCGGCTCTCCCTCTGTTGGTGCAACGCAGTTTCACCGGCTCCTGCTCTGATGTCATGCCAGATGGCGCTGCAAGCTACGGCGGTTGCTAGGCAACGGCTGAGTTAGCGGTGTGGCCACCGGCCACAGCGAAACGTCGAGAATACGGTCAATGTAGCTCTCGCTACAAAACAACACCGTCTCTGCACCAACAATAACTGCATTTTTATCTAGTTTATGATGATGCTATTTCTTGTAGTATTCGTTAGTTTGTTTCTTCGCTGTACCATTTGTGAGGAATAATTTAACTTTCTTTTATTTCCTGTCGTTGAGCCTAGCTGTGCCTTTTTGTTTATTGGGCTTTCTATTGTATAGCCGGTGCTGAATGCATTTTTTTCTGTACATCCATAGTTTTGTGTCATGCTTGTACCCCCCTGCTAAAATCACCGTGTGGTGATTGCAGCAAGCAAAAATAAATAGATAAATAAATAAATAAACGTAACCTCCAGAAACATGCAGGTGAAAGTGCATGCGTCATCGGTACCAACTCCTGTCGCATGCTAGCCTCCATCTTGACTGAAACGTGTAAGCTATATGCAAAGAAAAATGCTACGACACCACCCGGAATCCTGTACGACGGTCGGCTGCTCAAAATTTTGCTGAATGTATTCGAGAATACTGCCTCCACATTGAGGTCAACCAGTGATGGCATCATTGGGATTTCGTCTGCACCTGCGGTATCGGTTGCTCAAGCCAGCGTCGTCACTTCGGAGGACGCGGTTTTAAGGCGAGAACGTTTAATGCATCATCGTTGCCGGTAGAAGGTTGCCAGCAGAGGTGTGACAGTTCTTCTAGTCAGACCAAAAAAATCTTTGTGCACGCTGGATTCGAACCACCATCCTTGCGCTCCGCAGCCGAGCGTGCTACGCTACTTCATGCCAACGCATATGCAGTTCTTGTATAGGACGCTGGAGAGTGTTTGCAGAAATGCCTCGAATCAGACGGACGCCTCCCAAACTCCCTCCAGTGTCTCCAGCATTTAAGATTCAAAAACAATTGTGCACTTAGTTAACATCTTAACCACACGTCAGACACAAGCATCAACACCGCGCAAAAGGCTTTCGCCTCACCGCACTTTAGGTCAAGAAAATGCCCTCCTGAATTTTTTTGCCGTGCCGCGCGTATCTCTGCTATGTCTCCTCTTTGCCGTCTGCACGGCGTCATTGTGACATCAACACGCACTCCTGCGGCTCGGGTTCAATTCCTATCTGGAGTCTAATTTTTTCTCTTATTTTTATTCAAATTTCTTATTCTACTGTCTTATGACATCATAGGACAGATGACGTCATAGGCAACCAACTTCCAGTGACACATTTTGCGGAAACTTCCGGCGTCAAAAAAAAACGAAAAAGAAAAGAATTTTCTTTCTCTTTTTATCTTTTTCTTTTAAACGGACCTCTCGGGAAGTAGTGCGTGGTGCAGGAGCAATGGCATGTGTTACGTGTACTGATTTAAACCTGATACCCAAAAACGAAAATGCGTGATGGTTACAACAGCAAGTAAAGATCCAGCACAAAGGACGAACACAAAACGACACGAGCGCTTACTATCAACTGATAACTGCTTGCCGTTGCCTCGTATAAATACAGTAAGCGCCAGCATGAAATAGGAGCAATGAGGTCAACTGATGCATACTAATGCAACTCAGCTCTTTTGCTGGTTGCCATTGATCTAAAATCGTGAGTTATTTTCCTGGTAGCGCCAGTGATGCCACGCTTACTCATGTTACCTAAAGCCCATGTCACACTGCGGAAACACAACAATGACATCAACCAAACACGTTCGCAAGCGAGCCGTCAACAAGTCGCCTAGCCAACTCTCCCACAACTTCCTGTCACCTTGCACGAAAGGGAGAGAAACGAGACAGGTTGCGGCGCTGTTGCCTCGTTATAAAACCTTCCGGGCGCTAGAAAAATAAACAAACAGCGTTCGTGGACCCGGTTGGCCCTGTTAGCCCGCCAGGTAAATTTTCTGCATACACCGCACCAACCGAAGCACGAACTTTGCAGTGATTCACCGCTTTTGTACCTTTCTTGCTTGGAAACATCGTTTCTCTTGGAAACGTCATAATGTGTGCCGTGGTACGGCGTCTTGGAGGCGGGGACATACGTAGGGTAAGGCTGCCGTGGCCATCGTCGGCTGGCGGATGCGGCCGCCGTGAAGAAGCACATTTCCTACTATCACCGTCGCATTCTTGTGAGCATGCGTACAGTTCTGACGAACGCGGCTCTCTAGGGAGCCAAAAGAAATGCCTTGTGCCTTGTGGAGGGACTGCCTCGGACGCAAGCTCCAGCAGTTTTTTGACGGGGTTGTGCGCGAGAACCACCCGTGCAGGAGCCGGCATACGAGTGTGCCGGCTGCTCGCGTGAAGAGGCCGGCGTCTTTCTCGTGCTGCCAGGAAATTGACCTGATCGCGATGATTGATGAGAGGCGTTTACCATGGGGTGTAACAGACACAAAGTATCGACGGCGTGATGTAAAGGAATCTTTGTTTCAAGAGATCGCTAGTGGGACCGTAATTCACAGGTGAGCGCCATTGCCTCTCCTGCTATTTTTTAACTGCACATGAACAAGAAAGCAGTGCTGCATTTTTTTTCTCTGAGGTAGCAATCGGAATACCTTTACTGGGTTTCCATTTCAACGCAAAAGTGATGCGTATTATTATACATTTTTTACTACTTGGAGTGTGTAACAAAGAAGATTAATTGCCGATATTGTAGCGTGATTTGTAGTGACCGGCCGGGTTGATAATGCATTGTGGAACAACAGCGCAAAATACGAAATACGTAGAAGTAGACACATGTCACAGAAATTAGACGCGTGTAGCCGGTGGTTAATTCTCTCTCATCTATTTCCCGAAAGCGCCTGGTTTCGGCTCACTTCGCAGCCCGTCGATCATCCAGCGCGGTTTCACTGCGGTGGCGACTCGTCCTCCGAGTCAGAATCGGCAGCGTAGTATAGCAGCAAGGCTGCTCCTCAGCAGCCGCACGCGTTCATAGTTTGTCCGATATCCTGCAAAACCGCCAGTAGCTACGGCAGCGCAAGGTGTCTCTAGTTTCCGCGACTGTTTGGACGCACTGAGGACAGCGTTCGAGCAAGAGCAGAGATGCGCCGGGGAACGCGATTGGAGTGGTTTTGTTGCGTTAGCAACACTACGCCAGGTTGTCGCCTCGTCGCGTAGCCGGTAGCCGGTAGGCACGAATGGCCTTCAAGAGCCGTTGCAAAGCAACTGTTTGAGCCGAGCTTCGCCAGATGGCGTCGCCGTCATCGGCGCCACGCCGCTGCTGCGCGCGTAGTCGCTCGCTCCTCCCAGATGCGTGCTCTTTGCCGAGGTGTAGGGTGAGGAGGCGGCGCTTCACCGGGGTATATGCGTGCTTCGCCTCTGTGGAATATTGCCGTCAGCGGCGTTTACATGAGCCCGACAGCGGCGGATGAAGTCAGGGGATCGAGTTGAGCGAGGTCAGCCTAACCCGACGGCTGCGCGTTAACATCAACTCGATTTTAGCCAGTCGAGACCGCTTCAACTCCAGCGACATCAAGCGTCAAACAGTGCAAGCGGGAGAGAGCAATGGCAGCCTCCAAGATGGCGGAACGGTACGGCTGTCTCGGAGGCGCGACGACGCAGGTGAAAAACAGGTTCGCTTTTATCCTCTCCCCTCCCGGTAATCTGACTCTTCGACTCCATGCTTTTAGACAGGCAGGTCATGCGAGTTAACCTACCCCCTGCAGGCGAGTTAACTCGACTCGCTCTGCCGCTTACTTTACTCGACCCGACAGCGTTTACATAAACCCGACCACTGGTTTTTTACCCGACAAGCAAACTCGACTCGAGACTATCGAGTTAATGTAAACAGGCCTGTTATCGAGAGCGCTAAAGAGAAGCAACGGCGACAGGACCAAGCTGGAAAGAGAAAACGCGCTCAAGAGACAGCAGAAGAACGCCCTGTGCGACTCAAAAAGCGTCGCAGCTAACGCAACTGCCCAAGCTTAGCCAGAACTAAACCACGCCTAATTTTCCTGGTGTGAGAGAGAGTTTCTGAAGAAATGGCGCACATGTGGCCGATACTTGCTGGAGGAGACAGCGACACGTTTCCTGACTGTTCGCGTTGACGCGGTGTGACAAGATCGCCAACCCGACGAACCCACTGTTTTGTCGGACGGGTTGACCGACTGTTTCCGCAGTGTGACTCAGCCTTAAACGTTCAATATTTATAGCCTCGATACCTCCCTAACCTGCTTGTCTTTGTTGTGGTTGATAATTTGATTACGTTCATTTAAGGGCACACGTGGCTTTGGACGGCCCCATTCCCAGATTTGATCTTGCATTGTCGACTCTTCTGGCATACGCTGCCCTGTTTGCTCTCATTAACATTGTAATTATTTTCTTTTCAACTGCTCTTTACGCATCTGCCTGTATGGCCAAAATATACATGTAAACTAGATATGTAGCCTTAAATATATTGGTCTAGTGGGCATGATTATGTTTCGCAGACAGGCAAACAGCTTACAACTTTTCCTCTGAACTCCGGCAGGGATGTCCGAAAATACCTTTCAAAATTCCTCACACTGCGACCTGAAACTCTTCAGAGATAAATGCGCAAAAATCTCATTAGATTTCCTTTCTCTTACGTAATCTCTGAATTCAACCCTTGCAGCGCGAGGCCGCGGCTCCTGGCGAAATGTTCCGCCGCTTATCTGGAGCATATGCAAAAGCTGCTGATGAACGAACGCTGGAATTGTCGTTAGAAAAGTAGGCTGGTAACTCACTCGATGTCCCTGCCTTGTAGAACAACGGCGAGAGCAATCACTGTATTGTTCAGCCCGAAGGCGTTGGTTATGTTGAATGTGTAGGCGTCGGTTTTCACGCCGTCACCCTGCAGGAAAGAATGTCTGCAGTCATTACCATGCATTGGTCAGCAAGAGAACTGAAGGTTGCCGTTCTGAGTTTGTGCGCCGGAATCAGCGGTCCTCCGAGATGTCATGAGAGTTTTCAAAGATGCTTTCTAGATGCTGCTTCTTATTCTGCCCGACGCCTTGATCATATGTGGGCGAAATTTCCAGCATTATTCTGTGTTATCATTCAGTTAGTACTCTGTTTTGAACTGCACTGCGTGGCATTGTTTTTTATATTATGAATTGTTTGTCCTTCAAATGATCGCAGTGGCCTGGCTTGAACAGAGCCATGCTGTGGAAAGGAAAAGATATACCGCCATTTGTGATCGAGGATAGACGTTCCAGGTGCCTGACATACCTAATGTCCTTTGCTATGATATGCGTTGTTATCGTCAGCATTCCCTTGCAAGCCTTGAGACGCGCCCGAGTGATTCTCTCATTCTTAAAGCAGCTCTAGTTCTGTTCTAGTTGAGTCTCTCATGCCTGTTTTCTTTAACAACATGCTCGAAATCTCTGATATCTGGCGAGATCATTGCTCGCAATTGTTGCTGTTGTTGCGACTGAGAGAAGGATGAAAAGGAAAATGCATGGGCCTGCCAACTGGCTCCAGCCGAGCCACCACCGCTGCCACGTGCAGATAGAGGAGAGTCAAAAGATCAGAGGAAAGAGAAAAAGAAAAGTAATGACGCGCGTCGCAGCAACAACCGCGTCTGCCGAAGCGGACGCTGGCTGAAAAAAATGGCTGAGGCTTAGCTAAAGTTAAGCCTAGTCAGATGCGAAGCATATTGATGGCTAGGCTTAGTAATACATGGCTTTCTTTGGTTGACGTTCATCCCGCTCTTCATCGGTCTCTGTGGCACCCTGAAGCTTTCGCTTCTCGTTCAAATCAGCCCTGCTTCTAGGCTGCATCCCAACACCTGGCCGCCTCGTAAGTGCCCGGACAGCGAGGCAAGCTCAGCTTTATACCGCTGCTGTAGCGTCACGTGGTCAGCTGCAGCGCCTCTGATGTGGAGCCTCCACCGCCGCGGCCGACCGCGCGAGCCGGCAGCCCATCTCTCCTCTGCTGTGACGTCATGTTGTCACGTGGTGTAACGTGGTCACGCTCAAGGTCAATGGTAGCTCCACCGCCGCGCTCGACGGGCTGTAGTGTAGCTCTAGTAATATGCTTCGCATAAAAACAGATAAGCGGCTGAAGCCGCGATTCATCACCACCTCCCCATTGCTCGCAATACTGGTTTCAGTAGTTTTCCCTCCGACAGCCCTCGAACGACTGTTGAGTGAGCTGCTGAAAAATATAACGTACAGCAACAGCGGTTTCTTTCTTAAGCACGTACCCGAAAACTTGCGGCAGGCCTTAATCTCTCAATCTGTGTAAAGCAAGGTGAAGCCTCGTCCTCACGTTATGATGCATTTCGGCCTGTAGGGGTGCCGTATGGCTACGTTATACAGTTGAGAAGAAAACCCTGTTGCACGCTTACTTTTGGCAAATGGCGTATGTGTGCTTAAGGATGGATCACCGATCTCTCTGCGCGGCTACTGATATTCGAGTTGCATAGAATGCACTCTCCGTACATCGGACCTTCTTTAGTATGTGAGGTGGGTAACAGACATTGAGGCTGCTATAAGTGAACGATATCTCATATTCATTAAACACACTCTCTTCGGCTGTCTGGCACGACAGCGCGCAGTCAAACTTGCCAAGTTAAAGGTTTTTTTTTAAAGGCGAAAGCCTTTAATGACTCATACTGTCGTGACCAAGTTGTGTTAGCAAATGTGTCCGTGTTTCGGCGCCACTACTTAAAACTGCCTAAGCTGGGAATCGAACCAGAGCCTTCAGCATCGCAAGCGGAGACGCTACCACTCCGCCACGAAGGCTCAGGGTTTCAGCATGAATAAAGACGCATCTAGTGAAAGCATGGGTTTCACAAATTGAAAAAAAAAATAATAAAAAATTGAAAATCAGAAACGAAACCAAATTAAAAAAATTAACATTAAAAGGGCGCGGGCTGCCCTGCGTTCTCAGTCGTGCACTGGGTGCATGTTCTTAAGGATGGGATGGGTGATGAAATGGGAGCGTAGGTCTGGAGGTAGGGGGGCCTCCTCGGTAGAATGGGTGATCGGGGTGATGCCTAGGTGACAGAACAGAGTGGGGCCTGTCGCGGTACCCGCCAGACGAGTCAGCTGAGGAGCTGGCTGAAGCCACTATAACATCATCAAATGTACTATCGGGGACAAAAGTGGTGTACTCCAAGCGGCGGGAGACGTAGCAACGGAAAACTGCCGCATTTTACCGAGCTAAAGTACGAAATATTGAAACGAGCCAAATGACACACTGGCTGTCTCAATCCCAGCTGCCGCCTGTAGATGGCGTACAAACGAAGCAGTACAAGCGGATATGGGCTGGGCATCGTTCGTTCGTAGCACGGGAAGCTAAGAGTAAAATACTATATGAAGAACACCTGAGGAAATTGGACGATAACAGATGGGCAGCTAAGGTATTTAAATATTTATACAGAAAGAACGTTGACTCACAGTGGCGGAAAAGAACTAGAAAACTAACCAAGAAGTATGCCGGTCATGAGGACGGAGAAAGAACGAGCATTAAACGACAGGTTAAAAACGCGGAAGTTAAAAATTGGATGAATTAAATGGAAAAGAAACATAGTGTAGAACTATATCGATACTGGAAAAGGCAGATCAGGAAAGAATTTTTCTATGATAACTCAAGAGGCAGTGCCCTACTTTTTGAAGCTAGGTCAGGGTGTCTTAGAACGCGCAGCTACAAAAAGAAATTTAACGAAGAAGATGACACATGTGCAGTGAGTGGTAGATCCAACGTTTCTAGATAAAGACAGTTGGAAAACTTGCTCCGAGTATGCGGCCCCTTTCTGTCGCCGATTTCATCTTAAAGAGATGCGAGCGCCATCTCTCGGGTGGTGGGAGTACCGCGTTTGTTTTCCTACGGCCTCCGTGACCAGCTCGGCATTAATCTCAGAGGCCACGATTTCTCTTCACCACCGCGGCGCCCATTGGCTGCGCTTGATCACAGTTTGCTGCACGCATGGAGGAAGAAAGCTGCACGAATGATTAACGTTAGCTCGCGCCTCGCATCGTCTGCGCCGGGGGCGGCTGCTGCGAAGTCCGCGTGCGCTCTACTTCTGGGGTGCGTGATGGCAGGATGCTCGAGGTTGAGCTTTTGGCTGTAAATATCGCAAAAACCTGGGAGCCCTTCTTTCCGCGGTTTAGAGAAACATGCCGTACCGCTTGCCTCCTCATAATTTATGTTGATAATATTATCTAAAAACGTTGAGCTGGGAGTAGCAGACGACGGGCTCATCCTAAAGCGACCGCAGCGCCACCGCCTAGACGGCGATCGCATGGGGCCGCTCTGCTCCCTGGCTCGCCGGCGCAGTTTCCCAACTGTCTTTATCTAGAAACGTTGGGTAGATCTGTGGAAACAACTGAACACCTCATAATCAAATGTGATGGTATCCATCCGGATGTCGATGCAGGCATAGTCACTCTTTCTGAGGCCCTAGGGTTTAAAGATAACAATGGTCATGTAAATAAATCTGCAGTGGAAGTCAGTAAAAAGCGATTGGAGGATTGTTGGCTGAAAAGCAGAGATGTGGCATAAGGTTAGAATTGTAGGAAACCGTAGGTAAAGGTGATGGCGAATGTTAATGAGAAGTGCCAACACAGTATACAAAAAAAAATAATAAAGAAAGAAAAGCTGAGCATGGTGGCAATTGCCACCACCCCATTTCAAAGGGGGCGGTCCTATCCATCCATCCATCCATCCATCCATCGTTGCTCCGGCTTCCGCCGCGTGGGGTGTACCACTTTTGTCACTGATAGTGCCTATAAGCGCGATTAACGCGTCCACTGACCCAGGGAGCCATTATGCGCACTTCCTTTCCTTAAAATGATCGGAGTGGAAAACGTTGTCAACGCCAATGCCAATGAACACAACGAACGACGACGGCCTATAGCTTCAGCGCCGCGTTTCTGGCACAACGTTGTCAATTACAACGCATGCTGCGCACATTTGTCACTGCCACCATTTAGCTTAAAGCAGGGTTGAGGTGTCCCTGTTTCAAGAGGGTAGTTATGAGCCTTCCCCCTTGTTCAGGTGCCCACCGAGACGTGGACACCTCGCCCTCACCTCGCGCTACGTATATCCTGGCATATCAGAGGTAAGCCACTGCCAGATTTTTTAAGGCGAAAGCCTTTAATGTCTCATCGTTGTAAGCAGCAGTTGTCGACAGAAATGTCACGCTTTTCAATTGATCGAAACGGTCGTGACGTCACAGTGCGCAAATTTCAAACGGGGCCAATTGTACTTTGGCTAGTAACCATGCAACCAATTGAAGGGATCATGTAGTGATGCTCGAAGTAAGTGGGAATGAGTTTAGTTAATTGCTTAATTTGCCCAATCAGCCTAATTAACCTTTCTAATCAGGCCAGATAAATAAATCAAAACGAGTAGGAAATTAGTCGAGTTCGGGAATCGAACCCCGGTCTTCGGAGTGCGAGACGAGCATGCTATCCACTCCGCCATGCCAGCTCGATGGTTTTAAATGAACAAAGGCGCGTCTAGTGAATACGGTGTCTTCGCTCACTCCTATCCTCCTCCCTTCCCTTCCGGCGAGGTTTAGGTGTCCACCGAGATATGAGAGACAGATACATTTCCTTTCCTCAAAAACCAATTTACCGACGAGCGAGGCGTAGAACCGAATGGGCGATGGCGTTTTATGAACTCTCTGGCAGCGTTGCAAGACGCTATCGCGTTCCACTTAGAGGCGAAGCTTAACATCTTAACCACACATCAGTGACTGCACTTTACGTCAAAAAAGTGCCCCCCCCCCCCCTGATTTTTGACGGGTGTCCACTGAGATATGTGAGACCGTTACTGCGTAATTTCCTTTCCTCACATACAATTTTCATTTTCTTCATTACGGCCCATCTTTGTCTTTCTTCTTTCGCTCCCACTTCCTCCCTTCCTCTACAGTGCGGTTCAGGTGTCCACCGAGATGCCAGAGAATTACTGCGCCATTTACTTTCCTCAAAAAGCGTTGCGTTCAAAGGGAAACGCATCGCGCCGAACGGCCGGTTGGTGGCGTTGCGTGGACTCCCTGGCAGCGCTACAACACGCTGTCGCGTTCCACTCCTAAAGGCGAAGCTTAAGCGTCATTAATTAGCAGTTAATTAGTATTCAGGCATTCATCAGTAATTAATCATTGATTGGTGATTTGTCATCACTTAGTAATTAGTACTCAATTACATGTGACGCCACCAGTGCCAGAGAAGCAGTCAAAGTGGTGCGGAAAACGCTTTCGTCTCTACGCACTTTAGACAGTCAAAGTGCCCCTGAATTTTTTATCCTGGACGAGGACCTGCACTTTCTGCTTCTTGTGTCGATAAGATTCCAATTTTCGGCCTCTTTCCTTATCAGATAACTGCGCCCTGTTTGTTTCTGTTTTCTCTTAAACCCACCCATCGTTTTTCTATGGCTCCCCAAGTTCCGTATTCCATAAGCTTCGTGGCTTCCTATTTTTTTTCTCAGCGGTTCACTCCTTTTATTCGCTTCATCTTTGTACTGTGTAGTAGTTATAACTTATTATAATCCCACTTTTCAATAAGGCGCTTCTCTATTGAATCCTTTGCACCGACTGTTATTAACTCTATTTATTCGTCGCTTAATTTTGCGTTCTCTTTTCGTCTTCTCTGCATTTCTCTTTTGACTATTTCTCCGAACTGTAGACTATACGTTTATAATCATTTCCCAGGCTGTACTTGCCTTCTTCATCTACTTCCATTATTGCGAGCTTGCTATAGATGGCCTGCTACATTGATGATCATCTGCCTGTGGCTAAATTTCTACGTGATTTGTCCCATACATTTAGCTTCTCTATTGACAATAACTAGGTTGTGGCGCTCACAAAAGTGTAGCGCTTACTTCTGGTTACAATCTGTGTTTCCATCCCGATCATCGATGGGGCGACTCATGTCGCCAAGCAGAGTAATACCGGCACCATCTCCGAACTTCTTTATATCGTCAGTGAGACACCTAATTTGATCCTTATTTCCTTGCCTATATTTCCAGGTGACATCCATTAAACAGCACTACTCAGAGGCACACATGCCACACACCTGTGCATCTGCCCCGATCGCGCTGAAGCAACGAACTGCCGTGGGGTAATTGGTCTTTTCGAATCATGCAAGAAGAGGCCCAAAAGTTGTCTGGCCAAGATGGAGAGGATAATCGCGCACTCAAAATTCCAAATCTCATACAAATATCACTGGATGTGAATCCCACGCAACTGAACACATAAAATACCCAAATAAAGTGTTTAAAAACTAAGGTTAAAATGAAGCTCCACCTTTAAGATCCCTCCCAATGCTGGAGCCATCATGTCTCTTCAAACAAAGACTATATGAAACGACGATATGCACACTGCCGCTCGCGTAATTACTATTTGCGTATGTGGAACTACTCTATTTACTCACCTACGCTTTAGCATACACTCGCAAAATACCACTTTACATGAAAGATAACACCGCATACATTAAAAGCATGCCAAAAAGCATGTTTGGCTGGCTATCCACGGGTCCTGAAATCGAATCCCGAATGAACGTTGCACAAATATTGGTTTTAGTAAAACCAGTTATTATGTAAAGTTAAGACGCTTGAGAATGTGACGACCAATACTTCACATTGCAAGTCCTCTTTTGAATTTATTTCCAGATAGCCAAGGTAGACGTGGGTTCGTGGTTGCAACTCAGACACCTAATTTCCGCGCAAAAGGAGCATTAGCATTATCCTTTGAAAACTTACGTGTTCAATTCCACTTTCACCATGCTAGATAACACGTGTTAAAGGTGCACTGAAGAGGAATCTAAACTCAACTTCAAGCCGCGGGAACTCGATCTACACGTTCTGAGCATTCTTAGAAACTTCGATTTATGGCCCTGTGTGGCCGATTTGCCTAATTAAATCGAATTAACGTACGGCTCCCGCCTTTTTTTTTTTTAATTCTCCCGGTACGGTGGGCGGAGTCGACCAAGACGTGGAGTGCCTTTCAGCCAGCTCCGTGGAGGCTTTGCTTTCGCTTTATTTTCTTTTTTTGAGGTTTCCGTGAATAAATATAGTTTCATTCGCAGATAATATAGCCGCAAAATAAGCCCGCAGAAATAAAAATACGCGCGGACTATTTGCTTCTACGGATTACTACGTATTGCTCCGCTGATGGCAGAGCGGCAAGCCGCCACGGGACTGGGTGAAAGGCACTCCACGCGTCGGTCGACTCCGCCCACCGTACGGGGGAGAATTAAAAAAAAAGGCGGGAGCCAGACGTTAATTCGATTTAGTTAGGCAAATCAGCCACACAGGGCAATAAATCGAGGTTTCTAAGAATGCTCGGAACGTGCAGATTGAGTTCCCGCGGCAAAAAGAAGAGTTCAGATTACTCTTCACTGCACCTTTAATAGTTTTCTTATGAACTAAATTGCTATTAATATAATTCTAAAAGAACGCTGCTATAACGAAAACCGACTTTTAAAAACTGCCGACAACCTTGAGTGGAACACCCTCTATAAGATCCCTTCATGTAGATTGTATGATGATGACAGTGAAATTTTTATGGCACAGGGCATTTGCAGCCAAAGGGCGCCATGGCACAAGGTATGGCACAAGGTAGCACGAGGCCAGCGGAAGCGTGTACCCATGGTATCACCCGTGGGTAACCGGCTCATGTAGATTGTATATTGCTGTGTAGGCCCTCTACTAAATATCAGAAGAAACCCCCAGGTTTGAACACTGTTTCTCCAAAATAATTGCTCTAAGCAATTACGAAATTTACAGAAAATGTCGTTTGATAAGGATCGTTCTAATATGGTTGAGCCTGGCAGGACAATGATGAATCGTTTACGTCCAGAACTTCGTATTTGTAATGGAGCCATCATCATCATAATCTTCAGCCTGACTACTCCCACTGCAGGTCAACGGCCTCCCCGATGTCTCTCCAATTAATCCTCTCCTTTGCCAGTTGCGCCCACCTTAATGTGAGAAGCCTGCGTAGCAGCGTGTGCAGTAATGCGCCGGCAGGTTTCTTTTTGCAGGGAAGGAGCGGCTCTTTGAAGGTTCAAACCCTGCAAACTCAGCACCTGGAGCATGGTTTCAAATACAGTTGAACCTCGTTGTAGCGAAGTTGAAATCTTCCGGCAATAACTTCATTATGGCCGTACTGGCCGAGCTCCCAAGTTGAGGCGTCATTACTTGGTAATATTCATTATTTCATGATACATCATATCCTTAAGAGCGAGATTCGGCTGTAATTACCGTGAAAATATGGCGATAGCGATTTTCCGGAATTTTGTGTACGGTACACTGTTCGCAAAAAAATTGGAGTTTAACTTTGACGCCCTTCAGTGTGTTTGCTTATTTCTTTAACAGAAATGTTACTCAAATTAAGTGAAAGTATTTTGACGTTTTAAGTTTCGCCGACTACCTTGCACCCATTTGGCTTAAGTGTGTACATAGATGGAAGATAGATAGAGAGGGAGGTAGAGGAAGGTGCGTAGGTATCTAGACAGACATATAGACAGACAGATAGACATAAAGGCAGACAGACAGGCAGGTAGGACGCCAGACTTCGTTAGATGGTCACTTTAGCTCAGTGGTTCTGCTGTTCGAATGCTCGCCCGAAAGCTGTTGGTTCGATCCCGACCTCAGCACTAGCATTTCAAGAGGGCGAATTCTAAAACGGTCGGGGACTGTGCGACGTCTGTGCACATTAGTGCAACCGAGATCGAAATTAACCGTACGTCTTGACTATGGTGGCCCTTACATCCGGAGTCGCTCTGTGGCGTCAAGGCAAATAAGCCAGCTAAACCAACCAAGATAAATAGATGAATGCGTAAATAGACCGAGAAACCGAAAGATTGATCAGTAGGTTTATACATTAACAGTTTGAAAGGTAGCAGCTAGAGAGGCTGAAAGATAAATATCTATATATATTGAGGATAGACAAAAAGAGAGACAAATCCATAGGTTGATGGACTGAGAGACAGGCAGACAGGCGGGGAGCCGGACAGGCAGCCAGGCAGATAGCCAGGCAGGCCCCCAGGCAGCCAGCGAGCGCGCCAGCCAGCCAGCCAGGCAGCCTTCCAACCAGGCAGACAGCGATGCAGCCAGCCATGTGGCAGCCAGCGATCGAGACAGCCAGGCACGCAGCCAGGCAAGCAGCCAGGCAGGCTGGCAGCTGTCCATGCAGCCAGCTGACACACACATACACGCGAACACGCGCACACACATGTACACGCGCTCGCACACACACACGCACACGCACGCACGCACGCACGCACACACACACACAAAACTTACATAATATACTATCTATGCGGTCCCTGTGGAGACACCTAGAGAATGCCCCGCAAATAACTCACTTTGTAATAGATCTGGTATCCTTTCTTTTCTCTCTCGATTCCCAGAGACACGAGTTGAGCGACGGTCAGACGCAAGTTGGGGTTGATCAGGGTCACTGCCATGCTTCCTAATTAGTCAGTCCCGATGTCTACTCTCGACTAGAAACAATAACTGGGCTTGGAAGTGGTTTCTTTGCGGAAAGCGTTATCTTTTCCTCACTTGGTGAGCAACTAACCTTGACTTTCTGCGGATGCTAAAACCTGACTGCAGCTCTACTATCTACGCGGATAAATGTTCGAGCTATTCGCGCAGCGTTGCTATAGTGCCCACGCTTATGAATGCGCTTGCGTTCAGAGACTGACGTCCCCTATATCAATGACTTGATGGGCACTCAGTTACCATGAAGGCCGTGTGCCTTCTTGCTCACATAGCAACTCCAGTGATGGACAAAGAACTTCATTCTTTGGAGACGCCAGGCGAGCTGCTCTTTATTGCTGCTTTTGTTGATTTCTGTCAGTCGGCGCCAGTGTGCCGGTGCATGCAAAGCTTGTGGGCACCGTTTATTCGCATTTTGTTTTTCGCGGTGGCATTCCCAGCTATAGCCGCAATATTACCAGCATTTTTGAGCCGAAATAACCTGAAATTGGCTGTTTTTTAAGGCAAAGGAATTGACGCAGTGTCTACCACATCTCGGTGGACACCTGAAGCGCGCTGTAGGGGTAGGGATAAAGCAGGGACCGAGAGAAGAAAGAGAGAAAGAGGGGCCGTAGTGGAGGACTCCGGAATAATTTTGCGCACCTATAGGTGCGCATTTTTATTTCAAACCCCCAAAAATTATAAAATGTTATGCTCCTCTAATGTAGGCATGGCTTCCTATATATCTACCTATATATAGGAAGACGCAAATATCTACCTGCAATGATGTATTTGCTTCATGTTCGAATTTTGTGTGCACTCGTCTGTTTGTGTACTTTCTGCGCGTTCTAAACTTTTATTTTACCCCCCTATGTAATGCCCACAAGAGCCTTTAGGGTAACTGAATAAATAAATAAATATAGTATCTCGTAAGGAACACACAGCTCGATTTATTAACCTCCTGTCTGTAAAATAGGATCCAGTTTTTCTGAATACAATATACTCGGAAAAAAAAAGAAAATGTACTTCCTGCATCACAAGAGGGCATTCTTGAGCCTCTGCTTTTTAACTTTCCTGTAAAGGGTGTAGCGCCCATCCAACAACCGCCAAAGTGTGCAATATATGGGAATAACACAAGTCTCTCTTGTCGTCCTCCGATTGTGCAGAGTACAAAAAAGGAACAACTTTTACATAACGGTTCAATTTTTTTTGAGGAAACATAGTCTCCATGTAAGTTCCAGCGCCGCTTTTTGACGGGCTAGTTGGTCCATGAAGTGAAGCTTTTGAAACAGCCCAAGCAGCGAGTCTTGTCACGCCCTTGCCTTTTGCGCTGTTTATCTCTGACAGCTCCAATGAAACCAAAGTTCTGTTTAAAAAAAAAGACAAAAACTTTCATGCAATCATAAAAAGTGATTTAGTTAGTCATAATCAGGCTGGCAATAAAATTAAAATTCTAGGTGCCATCGTCATCAGTCTATTGCAATGCCAAGAAGCGTTCATATCAACCCTTAGGATGATCTGCCGTATGTTCGGTATAGTCGATAGGAAAAGACACACCCTTCCAACTTCAGTCAAAATATTGTTGCAAAAAGCGTGATTCGTATTGTACATCAAGTATGCTTTTTTAGAGTCGAATGGAATAATGCAGTCAACTATTAACAATATTTTAGCCGTTCAGAGAGGGACTCTGTGTGAATGTATCTCATTCTGAACATACCCTTTATTGGACTGAGCGTACCATTTTTTTCTAAAATACAGCTGAATAAAAATTCAGTAACGTTGCATATCCAAACTATTATGCGATTTCTTCTTTGCATCACAATAACGAGTTTTTTTAAAGCACTGAAGCTTAATAAAACGGAACTTGGTTCAGATTTATTTTAGGGCAGGGGCTACATTGCAGGTTGCAGAATCGTCTTTTCTTCGGCTAGTTGGTTTTTCATGCTGTAGGTGTTTGCAGCGCACACGAAACACGGACGGACAGAAAAGGGAACGAAACACAGCGCTGTTTCGTTCCCTTTTCTGTCCGTCCGTGTTTCGTGTGCGCTGCAAACACCTATAGCAGGTTGCAGTTGGCGCATGCTAAGAGACAGAATGATTTACTAAGCTGGATGACTAATTCTACGCGTTCATATACCTTATCTAATGCCTTGCATCAGCGACGCCTTGTATATAGATGGAGGCCATTATTCTTCCACGTTAATTATTACAGCATGAGGAAGGGTTAATTATGGAGGCCAGTGTAGCAGGACATATCTGAAGTTTCTGTTGCATCTGTATGTTGCCCTAGCTACGGGGGGAATATTTTTGTGAGAGGATCATTGCTGGCTATAATAAGGTGGAATTTCCAGATAGTGACGTTCTTGTTCGTACGACGATCGAGTATTTTGATAAAAGTGCAGGTGGCCCCGCACTGTTAACTTTTGTTTATTTCTTGTCGATATCGAATCGTTTTAGAATGATGCCCGTTAGAAAGCAATGTTGACGGGGCTCTGGGGTTTAATATAAGCTAGGGTGCTTTTTTATAGAGTGTAAGTGTTTGAAATAGTCGCCGCTTGTAATTTAAGCTCTTCTCAGGCGCCTCGCCTGTCTTACGGTTATCTCATGTTTACAGTGTATTCGATGATTTCTAGTAAAATGCCGGTATTGCAGACGGTCTCTAGGCGTCCGGTTCTGATTTTAGAATGGTTGTTTCTTAAATGGACGGTAGAGTCAAGAAAATTGTGTTGTCCTTTAGAGCAGTAGACGGTAAATTTAATGCCAGAGGGTATGAATTAAGGTGCGACAGAAAACGTTATTGTCTCAGAACGATGTGCCCATATTATTGAAATGTCGTCTATGTAACGCAGGTACCAAAGCGTTTTTTTTTCTAAAAATGAATGTAGAAGTTTAACCAAAAAAAAGCGCATAAAAATGTTCGCATAGGTCGGTGCGAACGGTGCACCCATTCTTGTTAAAGTTTCTTGGAGATAATAAGAAGATCAAACTTAAAAGAGTGGCACATCAAGGTGGGATACACTTCAGTTTCATGCGTATTTGCAGTCTGAATTAAAGAGTTTCAGTTGGCGTCGATCTATATATTTGTGAGAATATTTGGGTTCAAGACGGCGATGTGAAGTGTGACCAGTATGCTATCGGCTGCGATAATGGCGACGTCATTACGCGGCTCTATTGCTCGAAGAATGTTCAGTCTGCCTCGAAGAACGCAAAAAAAAGAGGGTTTAAATATTTGCAGTATTGTTCGAAACGATACGCCTGACTGGGATATTTGCTGCAAAAAAGTTCACTGCGGAAACCTTAAAGATTTTAGGAACCAAGTAGAAGCATCCTGATTGTTTGATTTATGAATTGATTTAGGAGGTTGCAGTCATATTGCGTTATTAATTGCCTGGAAAAGAGATCTGCCACATTGTTTAAGGTTACTCTGATGATCCCAAAGTGGCATCGGAATCTATTTCTTTATAGTAACACAAATAGTTCATTTGCCTGATGGCAACATGTTTGTATATTCCGACTTGCAGGACTATAATGTTACGAGCTTTGTCCGCTGCCTTAGTGCCAGTTGATACTAAAAGCAGGCTAGTTTAGAGCAGCCTCTTCACAAAAAAAAAGGTATCTTCGCTTTCTAGCTTGATTTATGGTTTTGTGAGTTTATGTTAGCGTAACGTCCCAAACCAACTCAGTCTATGAGAGACGCCGTAGTGAAGGGCGCCGGAAATTTCGGCCACGTGGGATTCTTTAATGTGGACTGATATCGCACAGTCCGCGGGTATCTGTGATTTTGCCTTCATCGATATTCGACTGCTGCGGCTGGGATCAAACCCACGTCTTTTGGGGTCCGCAGCCGAGCGCCATAACCACTGAGCCACCATGCCGGCGATCTTGCTATGATACCACGTTGACACTGCAGGACAATGAGGGCTTTGTAGTTGATGTTTCGGAATTTATAGATGATAGTGGAAAACATGTTTTGAGGCATGGCCTAGAAATTTGCCCAGCTAACAGTAAATTCGACAAACATTACCGTCTAGGTATCACAGAATGTTTGCGGAAAATTCTTATTAAGGAGTACTTCACTGAAACAAACAAAAACCTGATTCTTAAATTACCTACATTCTCTAGCACATAGTCAACACGTGCTAACCAAACTAAAACACCCAACGTTAGTTCTACCGCTCTCAGAGCCGAGAGCGCTTGGACACTGGACGCCGAAGAGAGTCCCAAACTATATTTGTACGAAAATCTGTCTCCAAAGAAATTATAGACGAAACAAAGCAAACTCGAAAGCGAAGAAACCATTCATTGATCAGATTGGCAGGAGTTGGCAAGAACTATCTTCGGAACGCCCCTAAAAAAGCTTTTTTACGAGGAGCCATTTTAAGAAATAGCGATGTAGTAAAGCCAAGAAAAGTTAACAGTGAGTGACCCCTGTAACGAAATACTCGTACTGCATTCGCAACATAAGCAAGATTCAGTGGAATTGCCACCCTATTTCAACTAGGGGCGATTGTCTCAAGAAAACAATGGTGCGAATGTAATGTGACGAATATTACGCTCCCCACGGTATGGGACTAAAGAACTGCTTCAGGCTACCCAGCGGTCCCGAGCAAGATGGCGAAGCACTTCTTCCTCCCCTTCTGAGCTGTATCATTGCTCCCTCCTCTGCAGCATCGCCTCGATACGGTCTGTTTTCACAGTGGGACAAAGCGGTTTAGACGCGCAAGGTTGAACACAATTATCACGACACAGACCCGGCGGCACTCAGCTTCAAGTACAGTCAAAAGGATGGTTGTGGTAAGGCTTCATACGAATGACGTGCACAACATCCGGACGCTGTGGTCTGCGCGATGACCGGGCTGGGGGAACTTGCCGGCGAAACTTCGTACGTCTTGTCGCTAATGCGGCGCAGAACACGGTAAGGACCGAAGTATCGGCGCAGTAATTTTTCGGACAAACCACGGCGACAAACGAGTGTCCAAATCCACACATGGTCGCCTGGCTCGTTCGTAACAAATCGCCGTCGGCGATTGTACCGTTCAGCGTTGACGTGACGTTGACGGTGTAGTTACTGCCTGGCCAGTTGACGCGCTTCTTTAGTCCGCTGAACGAAAGCGGCGACGTCAAAACCAGGCTCTCGGTCACACTGAGGGTCGATGGGCAACATGGCATCCAGTGAAGTAATAACTGGAAGATCGAAAACAAGCTGCAAGGGCGTGAGCCGTGTTTTCTCCTGCAGGGCCGTACCGTAAATGAATGTTACGAATGAGAGAATTTGGTTCACTGCTTTATGCTCCAAATCCGCATACATGGGCACCATGTGGGCTAACGTTCTGTTAAAGCGTTGCACCAAGCCGTTCGTCTGTGGGTGGTGCGCAGTAGTACGCCTATGGCTGGTGCAGGTAAGATATCGGACTGCCTGTGTCACGCGGGCCGTGAATATAGCTCCACGGTCCGTAATGATAACCTAAGGGGCGCCATGACGCAGCATGATGGTGCGTACAAAAAATGTGGCTATTTCGACAGCAGTTCCCTTTGCAAGCGCCGCTGCCTGAGCAGACCGCGTCAAATAATCCGTCCCCACCGTAATCCCTCATTTTCTAGTGGGGGACTTCTGGAAAGGGCCAAGTAGGTCCATTCAAAATTTTGGAAAAGGAGTCGTCGGAGGTAGTTTGGGGTCCAGAAATCTGGCGGGTTTGAAGGGTGTAGACTTGCGGTATTGGCAGTCGCGAGAGGTTTTGACGTATATCCGCAATGACGGAAGTATACTGGGCCAGTACAAAGGTACGACTGACTCCCAGGTGGTCGTCAGATGGTTCGTCGTGGCAAACGCTGAAGATATCGGATCGCAGCTTTGACGGGATAACGAACAGTAATGCGCTAGTGTTGCTCTCAGACTTGCACCTGTAGAGGACGCCGTTTTGCAGAGTGAAAAATTGCGGTCCACGAAGTAAAACACGACGACACGTGGACGTCGCAGCCTTGTAGCGGCGCTAAGTCTGTGTCTGCACTTCGAAGATGTGCCATATCGGTTGCGTTAACAGCACCAAAGACAGAGAGGTCTGCAATGATTTCCGGAGAAACCAGGTCCAGTGTTGCGCGTGATAAACAATCCGCCTCTCGGAGCTTCCCCCCGAACTTGTACATCACCGTTACGTCGTACTTCTGTAAACGGCGGCTCCACCTCGCCAACCGCCCAGATGGGCTGGCCGGCGAGCATAACGAGTGGTGGTCACTGACAACACGAAAGGGTCTTCCGTATACTTATGGGTGGAACATACTGATGGCCTAGAGTACCGCAAGACATTGTTTCTCAGTCGTTGAATAGTTGCATTCTGAGCGCGAAAGTGTATGCCTAGTGTAAGCGATGACTCGATGAGCACCGTCCTGCAAATGCACCAGGACCTCCCCAAGCCCTACCTTGGAGGAAACGAAGCCGTCACAGGCATGCTCGAGCTTTTCTATACCGGGCGTCTCCCCTTGATGACCATGAAAGGTGCCGGGACCTAATAGGATTAGCAGTGCATGCTGACAATTTCGCGCCATACAGAACAGCCAGAAAGGAGTACCCAACACCACACAAATCCCTCAATAAGTTAGAAGAGAACCCCCCTAGGACACTACAAACCAACAAATACCTAACACCAGCTAAGTTACATCATTGGTACCTATACTATACTCTCCGCAGTGTGGGCACTGCGAAGACGTAGCTAACCTCTACCATATGGTGTCGGAATGCCAATTTAATCCCTTAGTTCACCCCATTCCAAACCCCTTGGAGGAGCACTGGGATCTGAGGCTAAAAAACAGCGCAAACGGGGACGAAGCAGAGAGAGGGACATGACGCTGCTTCGTCCTCTCTGCTTCGTCCCCGTTTGCGCTGTTTTTTGCCTCAGATCATGCACCAACCAGCCCAAATTTTCACCCTTTTGGAGCAGTGGGAGGCTATTCTCAGCGATGATCGTGACCGTCACCACTGGCTGGTGGTGTGGTGTGTATAGAGCCGCTCTGTACGTTGCGTGAGTTTTAATTGGACGAAGCCAGATTTATGCTGGCTGACCACAAGTCGTGTGTACATAGTTATTGTCTTTTGTTGATTGTTTGTGTTGTCCAGTTTTTTGTGTCAAAGCCAGGCAATAAAGAAAAAAAAAAACTGGCTGGTGGTGTGGGCCAGCGCAGCAGCAGCAGCCAGTGCACTACCGGACTAGGCGGCCCACCCACATGTTTTTTATTTTTATTTATTTAGCAAATACTGCCGGCCTGTGTTACAGGCCTTAGGCAGGAGTTGGGTACAAACATATTGATAAAAAATGACAAGTACATTGCAAAAGAAGCAGATAGCGAACAGAGCAAAAATCAGAACATACAACACAAAATTGAATACAAAGGCAGAGAACATGTAATTACATCGAACCTGGCAGCAAACGAAGGGATCGGGCTTGGCCTAAAACAAGGATACATAAGAGCCCTATACATCCTTCAGAGCTTGTAAAAATAAATTGACCGATTTGCAATTGACAACCTCAGCAGGTAAACCATTCCACTTAGTGATAGTATGAGGAAAGAACGAGTACTTAAAAACATTTGTTTTACATGAAAACGCGGTAACTTTCTTAGTATGGTAAGAGCGCGTAGGGCGTCGAGATGTGTGCTCAACTAAAATTCCTTCCTCTATTGTTAGTTTATTGTGATAATACAGATAGAATAACTTTAATTTTTCACGATGACGACGCATGGCCAGCTGCTCAAGTCCTGCGGTTTGCAGTAGGGCTGTTGGGGAAATATTCCAACTGTAAGAATTAAAAATAAACCTAGCAGCTTTGCGTTGGACATTTTCTATTTTAAGTTTGTTACTTTCGGTCCAGGGATCCCACACTGCCGCAGCATATTCCAACATTGGCCGAACAAATGTTTTATAAGCTAAAAGCTTTATTTCTTGTGTGGATTGTGCCAGCGTTCTTCTCAAGTAGTGCAGTTGTCTTAGAGCTTTTTTTTCTATATACGATATGTGCTCGTTCCATCGAAGGTCTGAGGCTATCTGAATTCCTAAGTATTTAAAAGCGTTGACAACTAAGAGGGGCTCATTGGCTATACGGTATGTAAAACTTAAAGGATTCTTTTTACGTGTCACAGTCATTGCTACTGTCTTGCTGGAATTCAAAGTCATTTTCCACGTGGAGCACCATTTTTCTACTGCAGGCAGTGAATCGCTTAAAAGGAGTTGATCTTCAGGGCTAGAAATTTCTTGATAAATTATGCAATCGTCTGCGAAAAGCCGTATTCTAACATGTACGTTGTGAACTATGTCATTACTAAATACCAGAAAGAAAAGGGGGCCCAAGACTGAGCCCTGCGGAATACCGGATTCTACTGGGACAGCATAAGAGAGGACACCATCAACAACCACACTTTGACGTCTATGCGAAAGATAGGCTTCGATCCATGAGAGTAGGCACTCGTGTTTCAGTATAGGTTTTAACTTCTGCAATAATTTTTGATGAGACACACGGTCGAATGCTTTCTTAAAATCAAGAAAAACAATATCAACTTGATTATGCCTATCTAGTGCTGCCGCTAAATCGTGAACTGTTGCAATAAGTTGTGTTACCGTGGACAGACCGCGACGGAACCCTTGCTGACGGTTATCAAGGACGTGGTTCGCCTCGAGAAAGTTAGTCAAGTGTTTACAGATGATGTGTTCAAGCAATTTTACTGAAGTGCACAAAAGAGAAATTGGCCGGTAGGAAGAAGGTGCTGATTTGTGTTGTTCTTTGGGAATCGGAGTGATTTTTGCGAGTTTCCAATCACTTGGCAATTCAGAGCAGTTTAGTGATTTCCTAAATATTAAAGTTAAATATTTGGCGGACCATTCAGCGTACCGTACCAGAAAGGCATTAGGTATTTCGTCAATCCCTGGCGACTTCTTTGTGTCCAAGTTAAGCAGAAGAGCCAGCACACCTTCCTCAGTTATGCAAATGTCACTGATTGGTGCCAGATCATCAAAAGAAGAAAACTGTGGCTTGCAGCCGTCATCGTGAGTGAATACTGAGCTGAAGTACTGGTTGAGCGCCTGCGCTGTTTCTAACTTGTCGTGCATACCCGCACTGTCTGCAGAAATGCCAAGAATCAATTTCTTGCGTGGCGCGAGATGTCGCCAGAACTTGCTTGGAGAAGAAACAAGGAAATTTTTCATACGTACAGTGTGGAATTGGTATTTGGCTGTACTGATAGCGTTCCGCAACGACAGGCGTAGCATGGAAATCTTATCTGCAGTGGCCGATGAAGGATGCTTTGAGTGTTGTTGTCTTGCTTTCTTAAGCTTATGTCCCAGACGCGCAATATCTTTTGTCATCCAAGGATTGCTAGTGCGCAAAATTTTCCTCTTTCTTGGCTCAAAATCGCTTATACATCGGTGAACTAAGTTTTTGAAGAAGCACCACATGTGCTCAACGGAGGTACTCTGTGTTTCGTACAAGCACGAAAAGGAAGAAAATGAAGTGTCTAGTGCATTTAAGATATCGACATCACTTGCACGTGAGAAGATCGGGATAATTGTCTCTCTCTTCTGGAGCTTTGATATAGGGCCCAACTGCAAAGTTAAACTTGACATTTTATGGTCTGATATCCCCTCTAAGACAGTCACACGTGGTGTTCGGCGTAGCAGGTTGCCAGAAACAAGAAACAGGTCCGGAACTGATTGAGAGTCGTTTTGTACACGGGTGGGCTCAGTGACTAGTTGTGTCAGGTTATGACAGAACACTACGTCGAGAAATAGTTGGGAGGCACCAGTGAGAGCCACAGGAGTATCAGGCAACCAATCTATTGACGGAAAGTTGAAATCACCCGTCAATAACAAATTGGCTGAGCGGATTTCATTTGGGCATAGGAATTCATTAAGCTTTTCTAGAAATGTGTTATTCGAATTCGGGGGACGGTAGAATCCTCCAATAATTAGGTGACATTCCTCAAGGAATACTTTGAGTATAACACTTTCTAACCCCTCAATGTTTGGCAACCTTGAGACCCGCAAAGACTCTTTGTATAATATGGCAACGCCACCACCGCGGCCATCTCTCTCTCTCCGGGAAGTGTTATAACCACAGGGTGTTATTTCAGAATCATAAATATCAGGATGCAGCCACGTTTCTGTCACGACTACAACGTGAGGATTATGTGCCAGGACAATGCTCTCTAAGTCAGTTACTTTATTCATAATGCTTCGGGCATTGACATTGATACAACGGAAGGTCTTATTAGAACAATCATCTATTCATTGTGACCGTTTGGAACTGCGGCGTTCTCCAATTATAGGAAGTCTTTTCTTCAGAGTGCTGTCCCACTGAAACACTTCGTCGTTTATTTTAATCTTATCGTATACTAGATTGACTTTCTTGCCTTCTTTTCTTTCCTCAGCTGTACTATCCCAGAGGTACTTTCAAATAGTTCTTGTGGCAGTGCAAAAGTCGTCAGATACGGAAATGCTCTTTCCTTTCAACTTGTGGCAATTCTTGAATATGTTTACTTTTTCACGGTGGTCGATTAGTTTAATAATTATTGGTCGCGATTTGTTTGTTTGTTTCCGCCCTAATCGGTGAATTCTCTGTATAGAAGACACCTTTACACCTAATTTTTCATGAAGTAAGTTTACTACTGCTTCCGAAAGTGATTCAGAAGTCTCATCGGCCATTTCAGTCGTGCCATATATGATAACATTGTTGCGCCAACTTCTGTCTTCAAGATCTAGCAGTTTTTTTTCCAGGCTCTGAATACTGCTCTGCAGGTTAGTAATTTTACTGCCTAATTCCTTTATAGTTGACACGGATTCATCTACCTGCTTTAACTTTGCTTCTATGCCATCCAAGCGGTTATGAATAGCTTTCTGTCCTTCGAGTAACTGTTGGAGCAGCTCTGCTGTATTACCAGGCCCAGGTTTACTTTCGACATCTCCGCAAAGCATGAGAAGAGCAACAAAAACATTCCGGATGCGCGAACATAAAGTACACACACTGTGAGGGCACACCAGCTGGACGAGGCAACGATCACTGGTTCGAATAGAACTATATTTGTTACTGACCTGCGTAAAACGCAGAAATGGGTTCATGGCGATGTTGTCGGACGGCCAGCCGATGTGCCCACTAAAGGAATCCCAGATCGGACTGCTCCTTATGTAGGGCGAAGACGATGACGTGCGAGGGGGCGGTGTCCAGGCGTTGGTGTCGATACGGCATGACTTTTCTTGTGCGCAGGCTCCGATCAGGTGAGTCTGATAGGTTCGGCACACTAGGTAGTTTTAGCTGAGCATTTTTACGGCCAGCGGGGCGGAGCGGGCGAGCGGATACACCAGCGGAGACGCGCGCGAGAAAACAGTTTTAGCCGGGCGGACTAGAGTCGAATTGCTCTGCTGCTCCACCTATTGGTCCCAATTCGAGTTAGAGTGAAAAGAATATCAATTAAGGCAGCTAATAATGCGCTGAAACTGTTCAGTAAAGGTAGATTCTGTGTTTTAGTTAATTATTTGGCAAGTGTTGCGTTTTAGATGTACAAAAGAGGCTGCCATGTTGAATACCCATACACGCCCGCGCGCTCTTACGCACGCTCGCGCGCTGCCTATCGCTCCGCTGGACAGGGCTTCCCAGCGGGCGTAAGCTTCGCTCCGTAAGAACGCTGGCCGGCCCAGCGACGTGCGCATGCGCAGTGGCGTCTGCGCTCGTCCGCTCCTCTCCGCTGACCGTAAAAACGCTCAGCTAAAACTGTCTACTGCTTCTTCCGTAGCGCTGTCCGTCAGAGCAGTTCCTAGCGTCAATATCTGCGTAAAAAGCAGAAATGGGTTCATGGCCATGTTGTCGGACGGCCAGCCGATGTGCCCACTAAAGGAATCCCAGATCGGACCGCTCCTTATGTAGGGCGAAGAAGATTACGTGCGAGGGGGCGGTGTCCAGGCGTTGGTGTCGATACGGCATGACTTTTCGTGTGCGCAGGCTCCGATCAGGTGAGTCTGATAGGTTCGGCACACTGCTTCTTCCGTTGCGCTGTCCGTCAGAGCAGTTCCTAGCGTCAATATCTGCGTAAAAAGCAGAAATGGGTTCATGGCGATGTTGTCGGACGGTCAGCCGATGTGCCCACTGAGAATATTGAACAAATAAAGATGTTTTTAATCAATAAATCACGAAAGCATCCTCTTGGTCGCTTCCGCACAAGAATGGTGAGTGGTCTTTGGTCAGCGTCGGCACCACACCGGCACCCAACCAAGATCCGCGCCGTAAAAGATTTCCCGATTCCCGTTCTTCAAACAATGTCCGTAGCTTTACTGGAGATCGTTCATACTTCCGCAGGTTTGGTCGAAATTTCGCAGCTGTCGCCTGTCTACTAACAGACCTCCTGAAAAACGATGTTCTTTATACCTGGAACCCCGCCCAAGTGGAAGCCTTTTCAACGCGTATCGCCGTCCTTACCAGACCATCTTTTTCTGGCCATTTTGACCGGTTAGCCCTTACTAAAGTTCGCACAGACGCCAGTGGACAAGGGATCGGTGCTGTGTCAGCCCCAGCCGAAGCAGGGCCATTAACGCGTTATTGCACACGCCAGCCGTATTTCAGCCGCCGAGCGCAACGAGTGCATCACTGACCGTGAATGCCTGGATGTCGTTTGGGCAGTTGGTAAGTTCCGCTCTTACTTCTTTGGACATCCTTTCTCCATCGTGACCAACCATCACGCCCTTTGCTGGCTTCCTCCTGTCAAGGAACCGACGGGACGTCTTTCGCTGGGCCTCAAGACTACTGGAGTATTCGTTCAGCGTAGTATACAAGTCAGGACGTCTGCACCAAGACGCTGACTGCTTATCTCGTAAACCAGTGCATCCGCCTGACTCAAATGAAAACGACCTAGCACTTTCTCTCTTCGCCATTTCTGACTTGCTGAACAATGTTACCCAACAGCAACGCGATTCATTGTTGCGCACGATCATTGAAGGACTCGCCGCTGTCTAACCCGATACCTCACTGCGGCTTTTTGCGCTTTAAGGTGGCATTCTGGACCGGCGCAATCTCCACCATGACAGGCCACACCTGCTGCTTGTCGTGCCGCAGCGCCTGCGCTCAGCTGTCTTGTCCGAACTTCAGAACCTGCGAACCACCGGGCATCTCAGTCTGCCCCGGACACACGACCGCGTCCGCCGCCATTTCTTTTGGCCTGGATTATACCGTGCCGTCTGTCACTATGTCACCAACTGCGACGCGTGTCAACGCCCGAAAAAACCATCTGTGCTGCCTACTGGTCACTTTTAGACTATTCGCATACCTCCCACTTCTTTCTATCGCGTCGGTCTTGACCTTCTTGGCCCTTTCCCGCTGACCCGATCTGACAATAAGTGCATTACTGTCGCCACAGACTGCCGCAAGATACGCCATCACGCGTCCCTTGCCGACGAGTTGCGCTAGAGATGTTGCGCACTTCATTCTGCACGACATCATCCTTCACCACTGTGCACCAGGGCAACTCGTCACCGACCACGAACGCTATTTGTTTTCGAAAGTCGTGGACGACATCCTTCGGTCTTGTTCTTGAATCGAACACTCACGGATATACGAGGTCTGTTAGAAAAGTATCCTTCTTTATTTTTTTCGCGAACACCTGATGGATATGAAACAAGCGCGCTTGCATCAGGCGACCTTGAACCTTCATGCGCATGCACGAATTTTTTCCCGCCTGCCGATAGCGTCAGTCGCTGGGACGCAGCATTTGAGTGAGGCAGTGCGCAGTGCTCTCGTCGGTTTTTTATTGCAAGGAAAATGGCGGAGTGAAAGGAGCAGCGCTACTGCATCACATTTTGCCATAAACTGGGCGACAGCCAAGTGGAAACCATTCGAAATATTCAGACGGCTTTCCGTGACGATGCTATGAGCAGCACACACATTAAGCAGTGGTACAATTGATTTAAATATGGCCGCACATCGGTGGAGAACGAGCCACGCTCCAATCGGCGATCAACATGCCAAAATGACCAGGTCATTGCCGAACTGAACGCTATGGTGATGCGGGACCGTCGCGTGACTATCCGAGAAATTGAGGAAGAGGTGGACATGAGATATTTCTCCGCACATTCCATTATCACCGAATATTTGGCCATGGAGAGAGTTGCGGCGAAATTCGTGCCGAAGCTGGAACACAGTGGAGCAAAATCAGCTTCGTGTTGAAGTCTCACAGGACATGCTGGATTCCGCCAACAGTGACAACGACTTCATCAACATCATAATCACTGGTGACGAGTCTTGGGTGTACAGGTACGACCCGGAAACCAGATCCCAGTCGTCACAGTGGAAACATTCCACGTCACCAAGACTTAAGAAGGCCCGCCAAGTGCGCAGCAATGTGAAAGTGATGCTGACTGCTTTCTTTGACACCCTCTGTGTGGCAGACCACGAGTACGCACTCCACAGGGTCAAACAATGACCAAAGAGTACTACAGGGATGTCCTCCGTTTCCTACGTGATGCTGTGCGGCGCAAGAACCCGGAGCTGAGGTCAACAGGAAATTGGCGCACCCATAGCGACAATGCTCCTACACATTCTTCGCACTCGATTCAGAGTTTTTGGCAGAAAACCAGACTCCTGTAGTTCAACAGACTCCTTAATGTCTTGATATGGCCCCTGCGACTTCTGGCTGGTTCCCAAAATAAAAAGGCCATTGAAAAGAGCTCGATTTCAGACAAGGAAGAACATTATGGCTGCAACGACAGCTGAGCTAAACTCCATTCCGAAAGGGGCCTTTTCGAAATACTTCGCACAATGGCAGCAACGCTGGGAGAAGTGTGTGGAGTCCCAAGTAGACTACTTTGAAGGTGAATAGGTTTGCAACGCTCCAGTTATGCAAGTTTTTTTTCTACGGCCAATGGTCGGATACTTTTCTAACAGACCTCGTATTATCTATATATGTCTCTCCCGACCATCGCGATTCAGAAGTTTTGCCTAGTATCACGTTCGCTTGTAATTCGTCCCGCCATGACACTTAAGGCTTTTCTATTTCTATCTTCTGTTCTGTCGCCGTCCTTACTTGCATTGGACACGTTTTACCGCCCTCTATCGCTAAGCCCCCACAGCACGCCCAGAATGCCACTACACGCGCCGCCACGGCGCTTGAAGTTGCTCGCGCTCGACTCTCTGCCACTGAATTCAAGCAGAAGGCCATTTATGACCACCGAAATCGGGCCGCCTACTTTTCCACGGGGTCCCACGCCCTCCTGTTGTGTCCCTTTCGACGCGTTGGACTGTCTGAAAAGCTGCTGACGTGCTACATGGCCCTATTGTAATGACGTCGACCTCTTTTTTTTCTAGTAAAAAGAGTACCATAAAAAGCACGCTTCGTTGGGTTGAGAACGCTTCGTCTGTGCACGTGCACAAATTGGCAACATCTTCGCTGCAATGTTGCGTTGCATCATTCTTGCACGTTCAGCATGCTGCGAAGAAGGCGGTGTATTTGCACTACATAGAAGTTTTGTAACTTGTTCTGTGGAGCTATCAAAGCGAGCCCGTCCGTCTACAGAAATATTTGCGCCCTTGATAGAGTTTGGTGAATTTGTAGCGCACCATTTTTCCACCGAAATGTACCAGGGAATTTATTTTCAACGTATAGGCAACCCCTTCCCTGCAGCTCTATTTAATAGGCGACTAAGAGCCTGGGTAGGCTCTGCTTTGCAGAAGTAGGGGCGCATAGCGCATCACTTTTAGCAGCCTTAGCATTTTTTGCTGTTAAACGCACAATACACTTACTACGAACATCAGATAAAACGAATGGATCCGCGTGACCGTTAGGTTGGTTACAAATGGGCTCGACTGCAGCTTCAGTCAACCGCAAAAAGCTTTTTTACGCTTCAAACTTGGACGTTACAAGTTAGTTAGGCCGGACACACATCGGGCGCGTTCGACAATTGCGCGGCGCTCTGCCCGGTCGGCCCAGCAGGCCAACCTCCGCTCTCTGCCTCGGATGAAAGGCTATTGCTATCAATACGGCTACGAGGCTCTTCATGCCCTATGACCGACACAGTGTGCCGTTCCAGCAACGCTAGACTTTCTCCTGTCACTAGCTCCGCGATCTGACATCTGTCGTCGCTGGCCTTTCCGTGCTGAACTAAATGCTCTTTTCCGCAGCTTCCTTGAGGCCGCGTTTTTGGAATTGTCAGAGTGACTTCCAACAATCCTGAACTCGCGTCCGCGTCCCTGGTGTCATTTGGGGTTGAGCTAACCTGTGCAGCTGGATCGTCGGAGTGCGCGTTCACCGCCTCTAATACCGCGACGCTGCGTTCCGTCACGATACTTTCTTCAACTGCGATTCCAGTTTCGCAGAAATCTGGCTCAGTTTTTACTTTTGCCTGGCTGTTTTCTTGACCGGTGCTTGACAGGCATATGCTTTTGTGTTCCAGCACTGGCGGCCTCTCCGCTCGGGACTCGGAGAAGTTCTCCCTGGCCAACTGACTAGCTCTCCTAGACTCTTCCCTTACAAAAATTTTTAGTAACATTCTTTAGAAAGTCTTTCGACAATTGTTAATAGAACCTATCAACATTGAATAGAAAGTCTTTTAAACGCCTTTGTACATTGTAGTAACAACCTATCAACCGTCTTCCGACAATTGGCCACCGATATCCAAAAGACTCAAGTACATAGAATGTCTTTATACTTCCTATCATCCCCTTACCGAGTTTGTATACACTTCCTACTGACCCCTTACCGACAATGTCTACCAACACCCTATTAACGGTCTTCCGACAATTGGCCACCGTTATCCAAAATACTCAAGTACATAGAAAGTCTTTATACTTCCTATCATCCCCTTATCGAGTTTGTATACACTTCCTACTGACCCCTTACCGACAATGTCTACCAACACCCTATTGACGGTCTTCCGACAATTGGCCACCGTTATCCAAAAGACTCAAGTACATAGAAAGTCTTTACACTTCTTATCAACCACATACCGACAATGTCTACCAACGCCCTATCAACGGTCTTCCGACAATTGGCCACCGTTATTCAAAAGACTCAAGTACGAAGAAAGTATAATTCCTACATCAACTTTTGGAAAAGTGTATGTTAACTACACAGTACAACACTTTTACCAACAGTCTTATCACTTCAAAATCATTTTGTGAACACTATCCTGGAGTGCTTAAAGAATAATAGAAGCAAAATGCAAATTATTACATTTATTGTGCACAAGTGTACATACGCGCTACAACACACGCATGATGCATCAAAATATTTTATGGAGAACAATAGAGGAACAGAATATTGCCTTCGGCACGCTTCCCCTCAGTTCCCTCTGAGTAACAATGACTGACACACAGCAATTGAAAAACATAACAGGTTTTAATTCACGATGTTTCGGCTGGAGGACCAGCCTTTTTCGAGTATAGTATAGCATTCGAAACAAAAGCTGTGCGCTTCAAATGCTGTAGTACACTTGAAAACGACTGGCCCTCCAACCAAAACATCGTCAATTAAATCCCGTTAGGTTTTTCTTACATATATACGAGGTGTTTCAGGGAAGACTAAGTAATTTTCAAAAAACAGGTATTTTGAGATGAATGTATGGCTTTTTCAGCATAGTATTACCAGTGTTGGCAGGCACCAGAAAACTTGTGAAGAGTCTTACGTAATAAGCTGGTTAGCTGATTTTTATTAATGAACCTTTTCACTATCAGAAACTTTGTTAAAACATTAAGTTGGGCTAGTTGGTAACGGCTTGAAGGAATCATACTCTTAGCGGTAAGAACACACACAACACCAAGACACACACACACAGGACACCCGCTAGACTTCAACTATCTTTACTGGACACTTGTACGACATAAATATGTATCACTGAGCACACGCAGGTGCCTCGTCATCGGCATCAGGTCTAACTACGCCCTCCCCTCTCCTCCAAGGCATACGGTTGCGCCGATAAACAATCCCTTTTTCTGCCAATGCCAGGGAGGGAGTGCTTACACACATGTCACCCGCCTCTTGAATACGAAAGGCCTGGGAGCCGAGAAAAAGAAAGAAAAATTATCGAAGTCTTTCGTATTCAAGAGGCGGGTGACATGTGTAAGCACTCCCTCTCTGGTGTTGGCAGAAAAAGAGATTGTTTATCGGCGCAACCGTATGCCTTGCAGGAGAGGGCAGGGCGTAGTTAGACCTGTTGCGGATGACGAGGCACCTGCGTGTGCTCAGTGATACATATTTATGTTGTACAAGTGTCCAGTAAAGATAGTTGAAGTCTAGCGGGTGTCCTGTGTGTGTGTGTGTCTTGGTGTTGTATGTGTTTCTTACTGCTAAGAATATGATTCCTTCACTATCAGAGTTAGGCGTCTAGTTGCCATTAGAGATTTGTAGCAGTTACATGCACTGGAGGGGTTTCTTTCCCTGTGTGCTTTCAAAAGCGCATGTATTTTCGCACGATGCAGCCAAATTTTGTCGAGCCACAGCGGCGAAAGTAATCATGTTTTGTACATTCCAGAAACTACTACGAACTACGGCTACTACGAACAACTGGCTAAAAGTCTCTAACTGCAAACAGTTGCAAACCTGTGTTAGTTAAAAAGTTAATTATCAGAAATTAGTTAACCAGCTTACTAAATACACCTCACCGGCTTTCTGGTGTCTGCTAACACTGGTAATATTATGCAGCAAAAGCCATATTTTTGAAAACTACTTATTCTTCCCTGAAACACCTGGTGCATATAAATACTGCTCACTTTCCTGTACAACACAGAAACGAAATAATTTCTTCTGTAACATGAAAGTTCCATGAGCCACATAACAAACCCGTGGAAAAAAACTGCATGCTTACACACACATCTCTCCAAAACAGCTAAAAAATCCCACACAGTGAAACAATGCTTACACTGTCTTAAGACCAACATTAAAGGCTGCAAACACTAGCGAATTAAAAGTCAAACAAATGCCAAACATATGCTAAATGTCCCCATGGATGTAGATATTAAGCTATGAGCTGATTTTAATAAAAATGCATCAGCACAGAAATGCTTAAGAGACTTTGTTGGTGCACTATCCTGACACTTGTCCTCAATATCAGGCAGCCTGCTTGTTGTTCATCATCATCATCAGCCTGACTATGCCCACTGCAGGGCAAAGGCCTCTCCCATGCCTCTCCAATTAACCCTGTCGTTACTTGTCTGCATCACCAGTGGAAGAGGTAGCGTCCTAGTGATGAGACGTGTGCACGAACAGGTAGCCTTCTCCATGGCAGAATGCAGCAGCAAGAGAACTGCACAAGAAAACATTCAAAGTATACAGTTATAGTAACTTCTAATAGAATCAAACACGGAGCAGCAACAATCAGTTAAATGTGCACTAAAATGCAGCACTCCGAGCGAGTCCAATAAGGCTGCTGAGTAATAGCATAAGCAGCAGTCACAAGACTAGAACTAAATGTAATGCGTCCTTGAACAAGAAAAAGCTATAACATGCTGTTGTGTTCAATTCTGCCCCCACATTCGAAGACTGAATGATATTCACAGGAACTGACATTAACGTGTTACACCTAATTAGGCAGGCTCGAGACAAGGCAGTAGGTGACTATAGGTTCTAGGAACACTAGGGGAGAGTTATTAGTAGAGTTCGCAGATAGAAATAGTTTACGGATTATGAATACCTTCTTCCGCAAACGAGCAAACAGGAAGTGGACGTGGAAGAGCCCCAATGGTGAGACTAAACATGAAATAGACTTCATACTGTGTGCACACCCTGGCATCGTAGAGGATGTGGAGGTCCTCGGTAAGGTCCGTTGTAGCGACCACAGAATGGTAAGGTCTCGTGTTAGCTTAGATTTGAAGAGGGAACGGAGGAAACTGGTGAAGCGAAAGGCTATTAACAAGTTAGCATTAAGAGGGAAGGTAGAGGAATTCAGACTGTCGCTGCAAAACAGATTTTCCGCTTTAACTGAAGAAGACGACCGCAGTGTTGAAACAATGAATGATAATCTTACAGATATCGTTACAGAGTGCGCCGCAGAAGTAGGTGGTAGGATGGTTCGACAGGATACCAGCAAGCTATCTCAGGAGACTAAAGATCTTATTAAGAAACGCCAAAGCATGAGGACTTCTAACTCCACAGACAGGATAGAACTAGCAGATCTATCGAAGTTAATAAATAAGCGCAAGGTAGCCGACATAAGAAAGTTTAACGTGGAGAAAATCGAGCATGCTCTAAGGAACGGAGGTAGCCTAAAATCAGTGAGGAGAAAACTCGGCATAGGTAAAAACCAGATGTATGCGCTAAAAGACAAACAGGGCAATGTCATCAGCAATATGGATAAGATAGTTGAATTAGCCGAAGAATTATACACAAATCTATACAGTAGCGAATGTAATCATCAAGTTACTGAGGGAGGCAGTAGAGCACAGCAATGGGACATCCTGCCAGTAACGAAGGAGGAAGTAAAGAAAGCCTTAGGAGCAATGCAAAGAGGGAAAGCAGCTGGTGAGGATCAGGTAACAGCAGATTTGTTGAAGTATGGAGGAGAGATTGTGCTACAAAAACTAGCCACCCTGTATACGCAATGCCTTGTGACCTCGAGAGTACCAGAAGCTTCGAAGAACGCTCACGTTATCTTAATTCATAAGAAAGGAGACGTCAAGGACTTGAAGAATTACAGACCAATCAGCTTATTGTCCGTTGCCTACAAGGTATTTACTAAGGTAATCGCTAATAGAGTCAGGAAAACCTTGGACTTTAGTCAACCAAATGATCAGGCAGGCTTTCGTAAAGGATACTCGACAATAGACCACATTAACACCACCAATCAGGTGATAGAAAAATGCGCGGAATATAACCAACCCCTATATATAGCCTTCATTGATTACGAGAAAGCATTTGACTCAGTGGAAACCTCAGCTGTCATGCAGGCATTGCGGAATCAGGGTGTGGAAGAGTGTTATGTGAAAATATTGGAAGATATTTATAACGATTGCACAGCTACTATAGTTCTCCATAAAGTCAGCAATAAAATTCCAATACGGAAAGGTGTCAGGCAGGGAGACATGATCTCGCCAATGCTCTTCAATGCCTGCTTACAGGAGGTATTCCGGGGACTGGAATGGGAACAGTTAGGGGTAAGAGTTAATGGAGAATACCTGAGTAATTTGCGATTCGCTGATGACATTGCCTTGCTAAGCCACTCAGGACAAGAACTGCAAAGCATGATCAACCAGTTAGACAGGCAGAGCAGAACGGTGGGGCTAAGAATTAACATGCAGAAAACCAAAGTAATGTTCAACAGCCTAGCAAGGGAACAGCAGTTCGCAATTGGTAGCGAGGTGCTGGAAGTAGTAAGAGAATATGTCTACTCAGGGCAGGTAGTGACCGCAGATCCGGATCATGAGAGGGAAATAACTAGAAGAATAAGAATGGGGTGGAGCGCATATAGCAGATTCTCTCAGATCATGATTGGTAGCTTACCAATATCCCTGAAGAGAAAAGTATACAACAGCTGTATCCTACCGGTACTCACCTATGGGGCAGAAACGTGAAGGCTAACAAAGAGGGTTCAGCTTAAGTTAAGAACAACGCAGCGAGCTATGGAAAGGAAAATGATAGGTGTAACGTTAAGAGATCGGAAGTGGGCGGAGTGGGTGAGGGAACAAACGCGGGTTAATGACATCTTAGTTGAAATCAAGAAGAAGAAATGGGCTTGGGCAGGGCATGTAATGCGAAGGCAAGATAACCGCTGGTCCTTGAGGGTAACGGAGTGGATTCCAAGAGAAAGCAAACGCAGCAGGGGACGGCAGAAAGTTAGGTGGTCGGATGAGATTAAGAAGTTTGCGGGGATACAGTGGCGGCAAGTGACAAAGGACAGGGTTAATTGGAGAGACATGGGAGAGACCTTTGCCCTGCAGTGGGTGTAGTCAGGCTGATGATGATGATGACCAAATTAGGCTACCACGAAGAGATATTTAGCCATTCCAGTCATATGAAGATAACATGCAGGCCATAAAATATAAAAATTATTTTGTGTTTCTGATTTGTCTGCACAAAAATTCAGGCAGCTTTTGTTTTCAAAAGTGATGGCACAAAGACATTGCAATATAATGCACATGTTGCTGTAGATAATGTATCATTTGGAGCTATACCAGGTGTTAGGGGAAAATGTATGAACAAAGAGTACAAAGGTGAGCAAGTTCGTCAGGGCAAGAGTGGCACACTCTAAAGCAAATGAATCAAAATATTAAGGCACACACTGCGTCAGATACAATACTTGTAAGTAAAGCTGCATAGAACTACAAGCGATAAAAGCCTCAGAAACGTGCCCCTAAGGGAGCAGCTGGACTGGTAGTTTTTTATTTGTCCCGCAGCACATCCCTCTAGTGCTGAGGCCTGCTCATATCTGTTTAAGTTAAGAATACAAGGGAAACAAGCAAACAAGTGTTCCAAAGAAGATAAAAATGTGCACTTAGGTTGTTCTTTAGGAAATTACCTGTCACTAATTGCAGCAATAAATACCTCGAGAAAGAAAATAAGTTGTTTACACAGCTTATTACAAACCTTGATGGCACGGGAGAAAGGCAACATCAAATGCATCGGTTCAAGTAAAGCCAGGGGTCTTGTTAAGGTCACAGCAATATTTGTTGACTTAGGCTCAGCTAGTGTAATGCAATCAGTAACTGAACGTCGGCATGAATAAAAAAACAATGCACCAATACTCAATTCCAAATGCATTTCAACTGTACAGTGCAGTCAGTTGTGACAAAGGGAGTGTGAAAGAAAACCTCAGCAATGCTCATGACATCGAATAAGCACCTTTCTTCTGTACAGCTAAAATATAAGCTTTGCAGGGTTTCATGTAATGCAAGGATAACCTGGTAAGGTATCAATTATTGATGCTAGCAACAAATATGCTTCTAAAGCAGAGTGCTCCACTTGAACGCCAATATTCAATTATGCATTGCCCGTTAGGCCATGCCTTCACATCACTGGTGCACTTCAAACATGCCATACCTTGTAAGAGGTAGGTACTGCTGAAGTAAACCTATAAAATTTATTTGCTGCTTTTAGACTGCTGTATAAAGGTCATGAAGCAGATAATTGTTTTAATTTGGTCTATACAGTGGTCAAGATTTCCAAGCACGAGAGGCATGAGGGAAAAAACTATAGAAAGCATTTCACACTATAACACAATGCACTTGACTAGGGGAGTGCTTTCATGACGCCCGCAATATCTTTTCCCTTTCTCTTGGTCCTCTTTTAAAAGAAAAAAAAAACGAAAGAGAGAGGGAGCCTGGACCAGAAGAGTTTTGGCAGGCTAAAAAAGACAAGGAAAATATACCCACTTGTCTACCTATCCTTTTACAAGTGGCACATGCTTGATATCCAGTGTCAATGGCTGATAGGCTGGACCAGCAGGTCTTGATGTCATTTGCCTCTGGTTGAGGTAGCATTGGCTCGATGACAGATGAAAGCTGGTGCAAAAGTAGCGTGATGATACCGGTGGAGCAGCTGTACAGGGCTTGACTGCGGGTGCATTTGAAGAAAGGCTGCATTAGAGCCATGCTTTCATAAACATCATCACAGAAGCCACATCCCATTAAAACCTCTAGCTGTTCAGTCCAATGTGTTCATGAGTGGAGGCTAATTATTAATTACCTATGCCTCCAATAGTTAGCAAAAAAATGGTTTACAAAGCTTGTCATACTTTTCTTAAAGCTATTATTCGCGAATCACGTTATACTTTTATCGCTTCAGACTGAAAATGGGGGAATGACATAAATGTAGTGAACGTAAAAAAATAAAATGACAAACCTTCCATTGTGCGATTACCTCAGCTGCACTGCAATGGAATGGTTCTGCTATTTTTAATCGTCGTTTCGTTGACCAGAACTATCAAGAAACACAGCACTTGATGTGACTGCGACGTAGAACGGGCAATGCTCCTTATCCAGTAAACACTCAGGCAGCAGAATCAAAAGACGCACGCCGCTACAAGCACTTTTCGTTCTTATGGTCTCCTTTTCACGCGCTGCTCCTGTTCAGTCGGAATAACGAATCAAGCAGCACCCCATAGTTCTCGGCGTGCAACCAAATTCTATCACATAACTCCTGCGCCGAGGAGCTGACGCAAACAGCGTGAGGCGGCGGGTTAAATGTTGCATAGTTGGCAAGCGAGCGTGTCAGAACACCTTCTCTCTGCAAACGATCGCGTGGTGCACGCATTTTGCACCTCACTGCGAACAAGACGTGAAGACCAACCCAAATGCATTCGCAGCCCTCAATCATACCCCCGACACATCGCAGAAGTCATTTTCCAGTTCTGTACTTACATTTGTCAACGTTCACGGCAAGCCGTTTCTTCTATCGGGCATAGGGCGCCGGCCGCTCTCGGCGTGGTTGCGTGCAGTACGTCAGAGCAGTTTTTGAGCACTGCGTGCGCGTAAGAACGTCTTCCGCAGCACTGGAGCCATCTGTCACCTTCCGAGTTCAGTCACACTACCACAACACTAACGAGGACGCACATTTAACACAAAGAAACTGAAGAAACGCACCCACAACTCCACAACCGTCGCACCCTGCACCCTGTCAACAAAGAGTCGTTTCAGCGTCCTAAAAAAGATAGTGTAGCGCGCGGCCAACGTGAGACTCGCAATCCGCCGCCAGCGAACGGAAAGGTGGCGCTAATGTCCCCTAACTTTACACGCGTTAAAAAAAGAATTGATAAAGCCCTTTTTGCCACAAACTTGTTGCATTAAACGACAAAATATTTTGTTTCAATTACAAAGTCAGCAAATTGGAATGATTGCGGTGAAAAAATGCGACTACTCACAAGCATCTGTTTCTGGCGGCGCTGCGAACGAAAGCTTGGAAAACCGGGCAGCATGCCGCTCAGCTACAGGCGACGCATCTGGGGCCAGGAAAGCCGCAGCCGCTGCACGGCTGCACTGTCTGCCTAGTTCTAAGGCTATAACTCAGCTCCCCGTAACTGCGTCGCAGAATAAGGAATGATGATGATGTTGCCAAACGCTACTGGTTTCGGTTTTTATTTTCGCATATTGTGTGGCTTAGCGTACTCTACACAGCTTGGCTCATGCGATTTAGTGTACGTGTGTGTACCTAGGGAACACGAGCGTTCGCACGCCGCTCTAGCGTGACGCGCGAAACTTTCAAGGCTGCGCTGCAGCATCGCCTCTGTTTTGTGTGTGTTTATATCACGTCATTGGACACCTTGCACGCTCTTTGCTCGAGCGAGCCCCGCCGACAGTCGCGCTACCGTAGTCTTTTTGTGTGCTTCCTTGATTGCTTTTTGCCTCTGCCTTATGCGGTCCTCGGCTCGGCCTCACGTCCGCTGATGGCAGTAAGAAAAGGCGAAGACTGAACACATGCTTTCGCGCGTCTACTCCGTATGACTACGTTAAAACACAACACTTTATTCCAGGATTCCTTAGTCATTGCATTACGGGAAGATAGAAAATACAGCTCTCACCACGTTTTCCCTCGCCACAGCTTCGTACCGTGTTTGCGTTGAAGGAGATGCAAGTGAAGATGCGGAAGAGGCACTGCGCCTGTGTTTTAGCGGTGCTCAAAGTGGGGGATGCTCTCACCCTAGCTTTTTCCATACTGGAAGCTCCTCTGTGGCTCAGTACTACCGAAAAATGTAACAAGTCAAGAATGAGGGCTTATAGTGCTCCAATTGCCGTGCACCTTCCTCATGCAAAGCCCTTGTTACCGCATTTGAGTACAGCGGGCCGCTGTTACCTGTTTTGTTTCTCTATACTTCTCTTTATAGTATCGGCCGCCGAACATGAATAAAAATTAATATTGCCTTGCCTGAAATTTCCCATGTACAGTCGCTGAGGAACGAAGCAACTTGAGTTCTCGAAGCTGTAAGCCTGCACACGTTACACAGAATATACTCAGAGCGCGAAGCGGTGCGGCCCTTTTCGCGCGGGGTTTTTCAGTCCCGTGCGATCAGCCATTGCTGGTCGCTCGAGGAGGAGGGTAGTGCGAGGGTTTAAATTGGGCGCTCCCACGTGGAGTGGCATAGTGTACCGGGCACTTTTGCATGGCGGGCAGTGTGCAGGGAAAGTGTGCTTGCGGTGCAGGTTCAGGAAGATGGTGATATAATTTGGGCGCCATTTGGGCTAGCGAGAACGTGTCATTCAATGAGTGTGGAAACACATCGGTGCAATGCTAAACTTGAATTTTTTTGTAGCTCGCAACAATAATCCCTCTGAAACCTCAGAGCGAAACGCTCTTAATGCTAGTGTGTTTTAGCACCGTCGTACGGTACATCACTGTTCAACTGCACGTTAAAATATGACCTATCAAGAATTACAACAATATCAACACCAACGTGTTTCGAATTGGCAGAGTTGTTGTACAGCTCTGCTGAAAGTCTTTGTTAGTTCTGAAATGTTAAATCTGTTTAATGACTGCCTGAGTACAGAATTTAAGGACGAATACGCTGCAGAAAGCATTGTTTTCGTGTAGAATGAGCCATCAGCGAAACTGATTCGCTGTAACGAAGTCATCATTGCGCTTATGTAACACAATATGTCACTAGCTCCTATTTTTTCTTAAAGTTCTTTTAATTTCCTTGAAGTGCAAGGCAATAATACTTGAGTATTCTATGAATTCATTCACTTTGTACCAAAATTATTTCGTTTGCTGGTAATTTTTTTCGTAGACTTTATACAATCAAAAATTGTCACTAAAGGTCTTCAATTCAAGGCACGTTTCTGAATTTCGGGATAAATGTTCTGTTATGAACTTTGCCCTTTTCCCCGCACTCGAAAATGCGAAAGCAGTAAATCTAGTATTGAGAAAATTGAACTGAAATTTCTAAAAATCCACAGCGTGCTCGGCTATGGGAATGTGATTGCAAATTTTTGTTTCGTCTTCAAGGTTAGTTAAGTTGCTGGTTTGAAGTTGTCGGCTACAGTACTTGATTATTTTTGGCTTTTATTTGTTTATTCGCATCACCAAAATGCTTTCTCGGTTCGTAGTATATTTCTATTGACAGCAGTATATAAGCAGTAAGAAAATTGTATGAACTTTCTATCAACAAATGTTGATAAAATATGCCCTAAGAAAATGTGACTGCAAATGTTTGTTTCGTGTTCAAGGTTTCTTTAGTTGCATTGACATGTTAGGCTAGAGTACTTAATTAATTTAGGCATTTATTCTCATTATAAAACGTTCTGTCGGTGTCTATAGTATGTTTCTACTGACAGCAGTACATAGAAAGCAGTAAGGAAATTGTATGAACTTCCTATCAACGAATGTTAATAGAATATGCTTGGCTAAGGGAATGTGAGTGTAATGTTTGTTTCGTGTTCAAGGTTGTTTTCATAGCTTTGAAGTGTTCGCCTACAGTACATGATTTGAGGCATCTATTCGCATGACCAAAAATGTTTTGTCACTTTCTAGAGTATTTCTGCTCACAGCAGTCCGTAAAAAACATAAAGTATTAAAATGGAATATATCTTCTGTTTTAAAACATTTTCCCATATCCTGATTACATTCCAAACGCATTTGCTGCGAATAATGTTGGTCGCTTTTCGATATAGTGAAATTGTTGACTAGCTGCAATAGATTCCACCATGCAATCAGGTAAGATGTCGTTACGATTATGCGAACAAGATAGCGTTAATCACCTCGAACACCATGCAGTTTGTTCATGTACTTCTCTCAACGTGTCAAACGGCACCCAGCTTTTCTAGTAACTTTCTATTGACAGGAGTAAATACAAAGAAGTAACAGTCTACCAACATTGTATTGACAAAGGTACATAGAATGTAAAAATTATTTTCTAGTAACTTTCTATTGACAGGAGTACATACAAAGAAGTAACTTCTATCAACGTTGTATGAACAATTGTTGATAGAATGTAAAAGTTACTACAAGGTTACTAGAGTCAATAGAATGTTAATACAAATTCTAAAGAAAGTTGATATCCATTTTTGTAAGGGTTAGCTCAGCGAGTTCCAGCGCTAGCTGCTGGCGCCTTGCTTCTAATACCTCCAAGACGCAGTTAACATCCTGAGGTTTTTCCTCGCACAGCGGCGCCTTTCCTCCATTCACTTTTGCAAGCTCACCCTGAAAATAAGCTAAGCGCGCCTTCGCCAATTTCACTCGGTACCTCACATCGAGTGAGGGCCGGCATGGATAACTCTCCATACCGCCGTCTATATCCCTCAACTGTCCTACCGGCTCGAACACATGCACAAGGACGCTAATAATGCGACGAAGGAAACTCACAGTTTCGATGCGTCGATCCGCATTGCCAGCCCTCTGGTGTCGGAATCCACCGCCACTTTTACCGCACGCTGCGATGAGCGGTCGCACGCTGCTGGTCCTGTAGACGGTGTCGTCACCTGCTGTGACCCGCCGGTGACCGTCAAGTTCTCGACGCGCTGCTTTTCTGGACCGGATGCAGTCCCGCGTCGCTGGACTACTGCCGTGGTCCTTGCATACTTGCCGCCGTCTCTCCGCAGGTCCGTTCTCGAACGCTGACCTGTTTCCTTGTCGTCGCCTTTCTCCCTGCCTACAGTCTTCTTCCTGCGCCGTCTTCCGATGGCCTCAGGATCCTGTCGACTGCGCCAGTAAAGTTCACAGGTTCCCTATCTTCCTTCCTCGCACCAGGAGGACACCGGCAGAGACGGTTTGTTTAACTGAAGGCTGAAGCTCTTCGCACCAGGGGTGCCCCGTCAGACACGGTCTTGCGGTGAGTTGGAACGCGGGGATAAAAGGAATACTTGAAGTTTGTGTACAGAAATTTACATTTCATCAAGATTAGGCACTGGAGACACATTAAACGGTAAAACGATACAAAACAACAAAAAGATGGAACTGCCTAACAAGAGGGGAGGCCCCTACTCGGCGTAGCCAAAGATACATAGCACCTGACCTTAGCGCAGAACCCTTTCTCCTGCTCCGGGGCCCGGTTTTAAAGACCTAAAGGCCCGACCCACATTTGGTGGCTTCCAATCATGTTACAATGTTCACATGATTGGTTTATCGAGAGCCTGGCCAGCCCTCCAGCTCCCGTAAGGTGAAGCACCCTCTCCCCCACAAAATACAAGTAAAAACAAACACAAATACACATTCGTTCCAGCACGTGCGCGAATCGGTAACGCGGGGCGGGGAGGGACACCATTAGTCCCGGCGCGTTCGCGAGCGGCCGCGTTCCAAGAAAGAAGACGCTTCGCTTTGAGCGCCCCCAGCCGCGTTCCGATGACCCCGCGTACACTACCGATCCCTTACAGAGGGGAATGATACGAAGATTGGGAGTGGGGGTGGGAATAGGAAAGGTAAACGGGGAGATTGGAATGGGCGAGATACCCGCTTGAGTCAATAACCACTGACCCTGACGGATAAGGGAAAGCCGGGCAAGCTGCGAGTCACGATGGAGACTGAGAAGAGAACGAAGAGGATGGAAGAGGCCTGTGGCAAAGAGCTTAGTGGTAGAGGTAGTGATAGGGAGGTTGAGAGCTGCCTTGTAGAGGCCCACAAGGGCAGTCTCGAGAGCGTTAATTTGAGTGTGAGTGAAGGAAGCGTAGGCTGCAAAGTACAAGACCTTGTTGAGGGCCAGCGCGTGGGCAACTCGGCACGCGTGAGCCTCGTGGAGACCTGAGCGTCGAGTGACCACGCGCCGCAGGAGGTGAGTTACAGAGTGGCAGGTGGTGACAGCGCAGTGGAGGGCTTGCACATTCTTAGCCGCATGCAAAGGGAAGCCAAGAACTTTGCACTACGTGACGACAGGAATGGGAGAGCCATAAAGGTGGGGAGAGACGAAGTGGTTGTGTGAGCGCTGGTGTGAGGAATGGTTGAGAAGAAGGAGCTTGGATTTTTCAGGAGCAGGAGAGAGGCCAGCAGTGGTGAGGAAGGAGTCGATGAGATCTAGGGCACGTTGCAGGGTGTCCTGTACGTGACTGGGAGAGCCAGATGAACACCAGAGAGGGATGTCATCGGCGTGAAATATATGATGCAGGTCGGGAATTTCAGCTAGCTGGGAGGCGAGAGGGGCAATAGCGAGATTGAGAAGGGTAGGAGAGAGAACAGCACCTTGAGGAGTGCCTCGGGTGAGGTTGTGGGGGTCGGACAGATAGGTGTCGACTCGAAAGCGAGCGACACGTTTTGAGAGGAATGAGCGAATATAACAGTACATGCGGGAGCCACAGTCTAGGGAGGCGAGTTGGGAAAGGATGTGGTCGTGGCAAACACCGTCGAAGGCCTTGCGAACATCGACGGTCACAAGTGCGTGAATTTGAGTGCGGGTAGGTGACAGAAACGTGTGCTGGAGAACCAGAAACATGTCCTGTGCACAGACGTGGCGTCGGAAGCCGATGAGAGAATGAGGGAAGAACTCCCTCGTCTCGAGAATTCAGAGAGGCGAGTCAGGGCCATTCGCTCAAGGGTCTTACCAACACATGATGTCAGGGAGATTGGGCGGAGGTTATAGAGAGAGGGAGGCTTGCCCGGCTTTGGAATCATAGAAATGAGGGAGGAGGTCCAGGAGCTGGGCAGGCAGCTGCTATCCCATGCATCATTGTAGGTTTTAAGGAGGAATTCTTTGGCGCAGTCAGGAAGGTTCCGAAGTGTGGTGTATGTAATGGCATCCTCACCGGGAGCCGAGCGTGTAGCATTAGCAGCCAGAGCCGATTCGAGCTCCCGGAGAGTGAAGGATTGGTCCAGATCGGGGTTAGGTCCACCGCAGTACACCGGGTAGGAGGGTGCCAGACAGGGCGGGAGATAGAGAGAGGCGAGCTGATCAAAAACATCGGAGGGAGTTCCTTGAGTGAGGGCTTTAGCTAGAATGGGAGCTAGGGCAGGCTTAGTGCCAAGGAGGGATTTGAAGAGAGACAATGTGGATCGCGAGTGCAATGCACAGTCAAGACGGTCACAAAGAGCACTCCAACGAGAGTGCTCGAGTGAGGCGCAGTGGGCGACGATCTCGGCCCGCAGAGCAGTGATCCGGGAAGAAAGTTGGGCATTGTGGGGTTGGCAGCGGAAGGAGCGTTGAAGACGTTTACGGCGACGCCATAAACGGAGTAGGTGAGGATCTGGGTCTGGGACTGGGTGACAAGAGCGAACACGACGGCTACTGGACGTGAGCGCTGCAGTGATGCGCGACGTCCAGGTGTCGTAGGATTGAAAGGAGTCAGAGGCGAGATTAGCGCGGAAGGCGTGCCAGTCAGTATGAGTGACCGGATGACATCGGGGGATGTGGGAAAGAGAGGTGCAAATGTGGACAAGATAGTGGTCACCGAGAAGAGTTTCGGCTGTCACTTGCCAGTGAAATGAAAGTGAACCCCGAGAGAAAGTGAGATCGGGTGTCGTGGGACGCTGTGAGGCAGTGCCCGCTCGAGTAGGGGAGCCAGGAGTATTGAGAAGGGTGAGATGGCGTTCCTGGGTCAGACAGTGGAGGAGGCGGCCGGGTTTGAGGGTTTGAGGGTAGCCCCAGAGTGTGTGAGGGGCATTAAAGTCACCACCAAAGAGGAGATGGGAGTTAGAAGGAAGAGAGTGAAGGAACTTGCCCAGGGCGGAAAATAAAGAGGAGGTAACAGGGGGGTTGTAGAAAGAAAAAAGGGCGAGTGAGACGCGGGAAGAAGGGTGGTAATAGACGACACCAACTAAATATTTAAGAAGGACGGAGGGGATATCAAGTGGCTCCACGAGCACGTCGCTACGTACTATCGCGCTCAATATGAGTTGCAACGCGCGGTCATCGACCGGGGCTCGTTCCGTGGTGTGCCTCCTCCAAACAGCCGCTCGGAATTCTGGGAGAAATTTTTTCCTGAGCGGGGGTGCTGTTGTTTCCGGGAACAGCAGTTTCTCCCAGAATTCCGAGCGATTGTTTGGAGGAGGCACACCACGGAACGAGCCCCGGTCGATGACCACGCGTTGCAACTCATATTGAGCGCGATAGTACATAAATAGACGCAAGTGGTGTGGCCGTAGCGGCATGGTAGGCGCGGTAGCCTGGGACAGTGCGGGCCGTCCGGGTCTCCTGGAGAAGGAGAAAATGGGGCAGGGAAGGGCGGGCGAGTAGATACTGGTGGAGGGGGGTCTTATTATGGCACAGATTTCGGCAGTTCTACTGCACAATCTCGAGGTCCTCGCCAAAAGCCATTATGATAGTGTAGAGGTAGAACTTCGTGTGGGTACGCGTTCCTTCTTTTTGGCCGGGGGCAGTGACTCATGCAGGGATTGGAGCGTAGAAGTGAAGGATTCTAATTGTTTGGATTGTGCTTGGAGGGTGGTAAGAATCTGCAGAACCGATGTCTCTAGCTGAACCAAGCGAGTGTGGTGTGCCTGTGTGGTGGTTTCGAGAAGATCAGCCAAAGGGGCGACCTGGGCGGTGGAAGAGGGAGTGGTGAGTGTGGCAAGGTGCTCATTTAGCTTGGTAAGCTGGGAGGTAAGAGAGGAGGTGGTTGTCTGGAGGGTTTGGGTCAAGGCGTGGATCTGTTGTTGTAGGTCGTGGAAAATGCGCTGTTGCTCTCGCTGCTGGCGTTCGAGCATAGCGAGCCGGAGGTCGAAGGAGCGGCTCTCCTCAGTCAGGGATGGAGAGGGTGGTGCAGTGGAAGAGACGCTGGAAAGGGACGCTGGAACCGAGGAGCCTTTAACTTTGGCGGCGTAGGAGCCTGGTGGTGACGTGACCGGAGCTGACGGAGGTTCATGATTAGAGGAGGAGGAAGGGGTGGGTTGCGTGGCCCGGCGCAAAGCTAGGCTTCGTAGGTACGCAGCTCTGGCACACTCGCGTTGTTTACCGAGGAGAAAGGGGCAAGTGGGGTCGAGGGATGGGTGGGTGTTACTTGGCAATGAACGCACCAGGGCTGGGCACATACATGAGCGGAAGGGTCGGCGGGTAGAGGAGCAGCACAGCGACGGCACTTTGCCGGAACGCTGTGCTGTGGACACTGGTGGGCGCGGTGTCCAAGAGCGAGACAACGGGTGCAGGTGGGAGGTTTAGGCTTATGGGGACGGCACCGGAAGGCAACTCGTTTGAAATACACAAAGTGGGGGATTACGGTTCCAGCGAAAGTTATGAGCACCGACTGAGTGGTGCCCATCTTACGAGCAGCAAGAATATCGGTTTTGAATGATTCGATATCATGCATGAGGTCATCAGGGATGAAGTGGCCACCGACGTTATGGATGACGCCGAGGCGTGAGATGGGAGGATTAGGGGCATATGTTTTAATGGTGATAGGCTTACCGTGAAGCTAAAGATGCGTGATAGAAAGCAGGAGGTGGGCGGTGAGAGGGGAATGAGTTTTTAAAAAGACGAGGCTTTGGGCTGGCTTGGCCTGAAGGGTAATCTCCGCACTGCTCTCGGAGGACAGTTGTGCAGCGGAGACGACTGCGGCGAGGACGTCGTAGAGCGGTATCTTGGGGTTGAGGGTGCCAGGGGGAAGCTGGATGCCAACTGTGATGAGCTCGGTGCGGGGCCGGGTGGCGGACGCAGGCTTACGGCAGGCACCGATGGTGGTCCAGGCGACCTCAGGGGCCGGAATGAGATGGCCGTCGACCGGGGACGCCGTAAGGTCCATGTCTGCTGTGTCGTCAGCCTGAGCCGCAATCTGCACGCAGGTACCAAGGTGCTGGACTTGCTGTCAGCGGGAAGTGTGGTCCGAGTAGGTGCGGCGGCACTGGCGGCGGCGACGAACGCAGTCGACTGCGATGCGTCTGTGGGCCCGAAGCTCTTGGCTTCCCTTAATGCGTGGAGTTGGCCAGCAGTGGACGCCGCGGCGGTGACGAACGCTGCCGGCTGCGTTGCGGCTGTCGATTCGGAGCTCCCAGCGTCGGTGAACGCGACGGGAATGGGCGCGGTGGTGTGGCCGGTGTTGAACGCAGCCGGTTGAGACATGGCTGTAAGCGTGGTTGGTGTAGGCCCCGCGGCGGCCGCGTCGGAAGAAGTTGACACCGGCGAGGTATGGGTGGGTCTCGGCTTCAGGGGCTTGTTGAGACGCTGCATGCCAGAGGTGCAGGCGCGGCGCATTAGGGTTAGTGAGGCGCCGCGCGTAGCAGATTTTTGGAGGCGCTTGGAGCGCCAGCTCGACAGCGGGCCGTGATGCGAATGGTGTCCTCGTGGTGCGGATGTCTTCCTGACGCGATGGAGTGTAAATCCAGGGGCGGGCAAGGCCCTGGACCAGGCCAGGGGCAGGTGAAAAACGGAGCACGATAGTCAGCCAGCTAACCAGGGCGGCGCCACCTAGCGGAACTCCCACATTTCATATATTTCATATTTGATATTTCTGTTGTCGCGAGGCTGTGTTTTATTGGGACTTACTCTCGCAGTATCTTAAAATTAATGGAGATCATGCTCTTCACTATGCAGCATGTCTGTCTGCGGTGAAAGACTCCGGAATTGCGTGTGAACTCTTTGTGCTCATTAGACCGCTTAGCGTGTAGAAAACCTGCATGATGGATGGACACACAGAACCGCCGCGTTCAAGGAGGTTGCTTCTGAGAGCAGTGCTCTGTAACACAATGCTCCATCCGCGCTTTAACGGTTCGAACCTGCCCAGAACCTAACTGAAATAGGGTTCAATGTTTGTCACAGTAGTTATATAGCTCTGCTTTCAACACGGGAGTATATGCTAATTTAGAAACTTATTTCGAACCTAACGTGTCATCTGATGGAATCTATTCCTCCTAAAGAGCTTTGTATTTAGAGCTTCCTTAACTATATAACGTGAGTGTGCTGAAAGTTCATCTTATTTCGCATAATTACAATCCCCAAGACAATCCTCAAACCCGCACAGCGCACACAAATGAGATGGTCAGAAAGAAACGCACCATAGATATACTGCTTGGGCATTTTACGGGCTGGGATAAGCGTTACTCTACTCATAGGACGTAAAAGTCCCTGATATATTTTCTTGTTGTAGTGACGGCTGCTCTAGCAGTCAGTAAGACAGCTGCAAGACTTGCAAACTAAGCTCTATTATTTGAGCTGACTGAGCCCGCAAATGAACTGAATCACTCGGCGCTGGCGTAAGCAACAGATGTGCTCGTCAGTCGTCGAATTACGAATGCCCGCCGCTCGCGGCATCGCTCAATTTAAACCCGGCGAGAGACTTCAAGATAACAGGTCAAGATCATCTATCGACTTAGATCGAAGGTCGATGATCGCCCGATGTTCATTCAGGAAGTCCATACCCAAATCACGTCTGGCGAGCACTGCTGTAGGAACAGGAAGGTTGTAGTATGGGTTCGTCCATTTACTGCAACTCTCGCTGTGCAGCGTCCTGAGGGCGCAATAAGGTTCGCACCTGCGGTGCTGATCAGCGGCCCATCACAAGCTGTTACTTTACTGAGTCGGACAGCAAAGCGGCCCGCTCATGACGGAGTGGTGAGCTTCCGTGGCGACCAAGGCAGTAACCGCGTGACCGTCGACCGTTACTTCAAATCCACTTGTGTGCGTTCTCTTATTTCATGGTGTCTTCGGTGTCCGATCTCGTCTTCGTCGAATAGTTAGGCTGCGGTGGGCGTACTCCGTCATTACTTCTCCGGGCAGCGGTAAAAGCTTCCAGTCTGGCCGCGTCATCGTCGAAGTCGGTGTTGTCGTCGTAGTTTATGCATGGTCTTTCGTTTTCGTCGACGGAGGATCTTTGTGCTTGCGCCCATCAGCAACCTCACCTCCAGAGGCTCCTTTATTCAGTTTTACCTTCGGGGGCTGGGGGAGCGTCCACGCACGGCGTAACCTCGTCTAGGAGATACAAAGCGCGGTGACGATGGCGACGGCGAACGTGATGGGCAGCTGGCTCAGCGAGGAACATTGTTCCCGACGCAAAAAGTCTTCGATTGTAGCTGGTCGCTGGCCGGGTCGGTGTCGTGGAGCGTCGTAAGAGAACCCTCGGATGCCCATTCTTCTGTATGGACAGTGCCGTGACCGGCTTCGCCGCAGTGGAAGCATAGTGGGCGGCGCTGGTCGGGAGTACTTCACTCGTGGCATATCCTCGGCCGTGTGCGACGCTCGTAGGACGGGCGGGTTGGGGCGAGAGGGCGGCGGCTCAGCGCAGCTGGCTGAGGGCGATAGGGCTTGGGTCCCGTCGTCGAGGTGCAGGAAGGGGCGCTGCTGCGTTGTAAGTCATGGCTGGGGGCGGCATATTCTGCGTGGTTGTCGGCGTTACACCCAAGGCCTGTTGAACGTCGTGCCGGATGACCTCAGTGAGCGATGGAAGCTGCGGCTCCGTTCCCGTTGGCAGCAATCGTCGGAGATCTTTTCGCGCAACTTGATGTATAACCTCCCGCAGGTTATCGTTGTTAGCGGTGTCCAGGCAGCTTGCTGAGAAAACGCATTGCTGACGGTGATACTGGCGAGCTCTGGCATCAAGAGCTTTTCCCGCGATGAATGCCTCTTCTACGAATTCTGAGACGGTTTTCGGTCGGTTGCGTACGAGGCCTGCAAAGATTTGCTCTTTAGCTCCTCGCATAAGCAGCTTTACCTTTTTTTTCTTCCTTCATGCTCGCGTCGGCACGCCGGAAGAGACGCTTCATCTCCTCAGTGTACACTGCAACAGTCTCGTTTGGGTGTTGTATGCGAGACTAGAAGCTGCTGGGCTCTGTCCCTTTTCACGATGATTGTAGAAGTCGCTAGATGCTGCTCCTTGAAGGTTTCTCAGTTCTAAAGGCTAGCTTCCTCATTTTTTCAAATCAATCAATCCTTTGTTCAGACATGAACTTTTATGCATAGTACATGCCCACGAGATGAGAGAAAAGGAAGAAGCTGCTGTCATTCTTCCTGACGACGCCTCACCCCGGGTCACACATCAAAGACCGAAGGGTGTTAAGATTCATTAAATTCTTAACAAACTCTTCAGTTCAATTTTCACAGTAGTTGAAAGTTAATCAAGGCACAATGCATTACAAAGAGAAAGGAGGAAGACCGGTAACGCTACAATTCGCAACACAAAAGAAAATATGACAGGGAATGAGGTTATCACAGTAAACACTACATATCACAAGTATTTGATTGGTCAGTAGTACGCATAAATAGCATCTTCATTTTCTTTTTGAACTGACTATTGGTTTTACAAGTTTCAGCTTCGTCAGTTATTGAAGGATACACACTGCAAACTGCAGATATTTGGTTATCAATGTGTTGGGTGCCGTAGTTTGTCCGGGCACGACTGGGAAATAAAAGAAGTGACTCGTAGACTGTAGCTTGTTTCTGTTCACGTGCTTGGTTCTGAAAGATGTGGTGTTCTGCTTTATTTTACGTTAAATAGGAACAGCAACAGAAAACTTATAGCACAATGTGAATGGATGAACAGTGAAGGCCTGTAATAAGCAGTCGCCCGAGGAAGGATTAGGAGGGCATGCACGCGGAGCTCCTTTTTCTAATGAAAATAATCTGGCTGTGTCAGTTTTGTTGCAAGTGTTCCATATCAAATTGCTATACACGAGTTGTGAATGGATCAGCGCAAAATACAACTGCTTTTTTAGCCTGTACGGGCAACAAGTACCTGATGCGATCCATCACGCCAATAGATCGAACTACACGCAAACGGACGTGATTTACATGGTCACCCCAGCGTAGATGACTACGAAAGAATACACCAGGAATTTACAACAATTTACGTATTTATTCAATGTATTCTTGAACTGGAGTTGGATGGGATAATCTATAGGCTTATTTTTTCGACGGAAAATATTAAACTTGGTTTTCTTATTATTCAATTCCAATTTGTTGACTGCAAGCCATAACATAAGTTCATGTAGCCAGGAATTTGAAGGAGGCTCGAGTTCACGGAGATCTAAAACGGGAAAGAAACCGTCCGAGTCATCTGCATAAAGAGCAATGCTAGAATAAGACAGAATGCTTAATATATCTTTGATGTATAGTGTGGAAGGAAGGGGCCCTAGTATGGATCCTTGAGGAACGCCAAATTTTATCAATTCTGCGTCGGATATGGCATCATTTAGTCGCGTGTACTGAGTGCGATTTGACAAATAGCTTTGCAGTAACCTGTGAGGTGTTCCGCGGATTCCATACGCGTATGAATTATGAAGTAGTATATCCTGCTTTATTGAATCGAAGGTTTTGGAGAAGTCAAGGAAGACGCCAACAGTGTTGAGCTTATGTTCAATATAATGAATCAGACTGCTTTTTATTTCGAGCAGAGCTTCCTGTGTGGATTTTCCAGGCTAAAATGTGTGTTCTCCTTGCAAATGATATTGTTGGAATGCAGGAATTTATATACCCTCGTGAAGATCACTCGCTCAGCAACTTTGGAGAACAAAGGAAGTATGGATATAGGACGGTAGTGATTTGGATCGTTTTTTTGCCTCCTTTGAAAATTACTGTAACACGGGCAGACTTCATTTTATCCGAGAACTCTCCTGTAAGAAGCACTTGATTACAAATATGCACGAGCGGAAGGGCAATAATCTTAGCAGCAGCTTTTGTTGCTAATGCAGTAATGCCGCCTGGGTCAGGAGAGCATGTATTACGAATTTAG